>NC_059103.1:28864165-29174999 GCF_020740685.1 Jaculus jaculus
TTCAGAGTGAGAGAAAAAGGCTCCTGGGACTGTCTTTTAGCAAACACTAAACCAAGCATTGGAATTTAAAGGCTTTGCAACAGTCCAAGCCTAGCACTCAACTGTTTTAAGTATTTATAGGTCTGGTTCATGGATGTGTTATGGACCATTTAAGCCATTTTCTACATGGCTTCCTTGGGCAGAGTGTAGGAGACAGTATGCCAAGAGCCAGATGCCAGCCCTGGCCATTCATATTTTTGTGGTGTGAGTGACAAGCATTTGATCAGGTACTTGAACTGAGAAAACAAACAGAAAGTAATGCTAACTCAGTCAGGAGAAAAGTGGACCCAACAGTTCAAATGTGCATGCAGCATTACCATCGTAGCTCTCTAGCATCATGCCTGTTCATTTTAATGTTGGGTGCTCTTGGGTAGCAAAAAGAAAATGCACATCAGCATGCTATTATTTGACAAGGAAATTTAATGACTTTTCATGAGGAAGGGCTGGTGAAGAGGGACCTTCCATGGGGCATTATTTTAAGCTAAATAAATATTCTTTATCAAATGCAATAGACCTAGATAATCAGGGGGGAAAAAGTAGGTTTGGTTATCTTACCTTAATTCTTAATTATAAGGTTCATCCTAAATCTTTGTAATCATGGTCTAGAAGAGGGGAGAGATTTCAGTTAACACACAGCTGAAAATTCATCTGGAATCTTGAAAAATAAAACAACCTTTGAAACATTTGATAGTCATATTTTTGTTCCTTTGGAAAGTAAAAGTCATCAAAAAAAAGTATAAAAAAAACACTGTGGGTACTCTCCTTTTATAGCACATTATTTTCTACAAAATGAGGTGATATGTTTTTCATCTGCTCTTGACCTCATAACAACAGGTTAGAAAATCATGAACGAGTTCCTTTCTTGCCTGGCCATAAGCCATTTGCCCCTCAGGTAAACCAGAAAGATAAAAGTTAAACATAACTCCAAAACATGTTCCTAGAATACCAAAGATGCCAAATTAATTTTAAACTGTAAATGCCCAGTAAAGCTTCTGGGATTTGAAAAAAAATCTTTCAAGAAAGAGAAATCTCAGGGGCTCTTCTCCCCTGGATGTGTCCAAATTCAGGAAGTTTGTTAGCTGGGCAAATGGTAGCTCCTCTTTCCTAAGCCACTAAGCTTCAAAGCCCTCCTGCACACCGAGTTGGGCATTGTTTGTACAAAGGTTCTACTTCCCTGTTAGTACCAATACCTAAAGTCAGACACTCTGGAAAATAATGTTTTTAATCAAAAGCACTCCCAGTTAAGACACCAAGGTATTTACTCATTTATGACACCAGGATTCCTAGGTCTGAGGTGGGGAGAGCATAAAGCAGAGTGTTAAAATGCAGCCCACCACTGTTAGCAGTTCTGAATCTTGTCACAAAATAGCCTATTCCCAAAAGTTCATCAGGGGAGGGTGAAGATTGGGATATATGTTAATAAGCATCCTGACTTTCATCATAGTGATCAGTGGCCTCTCCCCCAAGGTTTTAGCATTCCTTTCCACATTCAAGAGGGACCACACAAAGTGTGCTGAAGAGATACTGTGAGCGACCTCCTTAGAAACAAATGTCCATGCCTAACAGATACATTTTTAAGAAAATATAGAAAAAAATCATAGGAAAAGGGCAGGAGAAATTAGCTATCAAGAAAGTCCTTCTACCTGAACATTTTAAGGAAGGAGAAAAAGAAGGAAGGGAACTGATAAAGATTGATGAAGTCTTAAAAACTGCCAAGTTTCAACTATGATCTTATCAAGTAGGAAATTTATTTTTGCAATTAAGATTGTGTTTCTATGTCTTGAATACAGTTGTGTCCACAATACTGGCCAGAAAATGGGGTGCACAGACATGGCCCTATCCAGGTGGAGTTTGTGTCTGCAGACTTAGAAGAGGACATCATCAGCAGGATATTCCGGATCTACAATGCCGCCAGAGTAAGAGCCAGAGCCAATGGGGCCTGTGAATGGGGTTTCATTACTGTTTAGCATACCCACTTTACATCAGGCACCACTCTATAAGGTTGGCAGGCCTCAGTCAGCAAAGCAAAACCCTGGCCTTATGGAAGTTGTATACTAGTGGGGAGGTGTTGAATAAAATAGCAGTCAGAGGCTGGGGAGGTAGCTCAAGTGGTAAAGTGCTTGTCTTGCAAACATGCGAACTTGAATTTAATTCCCATAACCCATGTTTTTAAAAAAATAATAATAATAATAACTGGGCATGGTAGCATATTCTTGTAACCCCAGTGCTGGGTTAGCAGAGATAGGCAGTCTTGCCTATTTGGCAAATTCCTAGCTAGTGAGAGACCCTGTCTCAAAACAAAAATAAATAAAAGTGGATGGAACCTGACAGATGATACCTAAGATTGTCCTCTGGTCTCCACATGTGCCATGCATGCACACTCATGCACACATACACATGCACACACACTCACACATACATACACACATACTCACACACATGCACACACACATACACACATATCTTAAGACATAAAAACATACACACAAGTTACTTACTGACAAATGTTAAGGCACAATAAGACTTTCTTACTCACCAAAGGCAAGGACCAACTATAGCAGGAGCCACTCTGAGCATAGTATGGGCTAGTAGAAATGAATAGCACAGAAGATGGGGGTCAGCAGATGGAAAATTGCTAAGAGGAAACATGAAGATAAGAGGGATTCTTGCTAAAGAGAGGCCAGAGTGAGCAGGTGCCTCTGGAGCACAGTGGAGGAGAGGAACTTGATCAGGTATCAGTTACTGGCAGGGACTACTTGACAGACTTGCAAGGATAGCTAAGACTGGATTGTACAATAAATGGTGGGCAATTATGGGCCAAAAGAAAGGCCCAGGAGCCTGACAAAAGTTTGATCAAGCAAAGAGTCTTTATCAAATGACAATTAAATAATAAATATAATAGATAGAATTATAGATATAGTATATTAGAAAGTGTTCAATTTTATAGAAAGTTCTAGGGTATTGGGGACAGTCTCCATTTTAAACAGGTGCTTCATATGAGCATAACCCTGAAGAAAAGAATAAAAGGCCCTGGGCTGTCTGGGAGACAAATTTTCAGGAAGCAATAACCATGAAAAGGTCGTGTAGCAAGGCTGCACCGATTAAGTTCCCAGTAAGGCAGGACACTGATAAGGTATAGTAAGCTAAAGCAAGAAGAGCTGGGGGTGGGAGGACAGTGACCTCTGTCCAGCAAGAAGGCTTTTCTTGAAAACAAATGAGCAGGTATCACATGGTTTTCAGAAGAACCACACGGTGGCATGAATACCTTTAAAGGGGTACTCTGGCTGTGGCCTCAAGTTCAGATTCTAAGAGAGGCTCATTGGGAGGCTGGGAAAGGATCCGAGTGACAAATGAGAACGGCAGGCTAGGTGTGGTGATAGTTGGAGGTAATACACTCTGCGATATCCTGAAGCTGAGCAATAGGGTCCCAGGAAATCAAGGTGCTTCTCAAGGTTTTGGTCCTGGGATCAAAAATAATAGGATTGCCATTCACTAAACCATTAGAGCTTGTGGACAGAACAAATTCTTTGGTTTCAAGGGGGCATGTGGAGAGTAGATCTGAAGTTCAGTTTTGGTATAATACGTTTGGGATGATTGAATCTCAAGGAGGAATGTTAGGTCAGGCTTTGAGTAACTGAGGGGGACAAAAGAGATATGAACTTATGACTGGAATCTTGAAGAGAGAGACAGAGGATATCCAGGAATCCCAGGACAGAACCTGAAGTCTTCCATCACCAAAATATCTAGGAGGCTGAGGCAGAGGGGGCAGGACAACCAGCCAGGAAAGCATGGAGAGAGAGTCCTCACCAGTACCAAGCACTGCTGAATGCCACCAAGGGTCCACGCCAAGCTGTTTTCACTCTTCTAACATAAACCCTGTAACACTGTTTTGAATCCTGCAAGTCTATTTAATTATAACTAAAGATTAATTAACTATTGATATCTTAGCAAGAGTTCACATCATTAAGCAAAGCTATGTTGTACTTGCAGGAAACACATAGCACGCTGAACCCACAAACATCTCCTGCTTATAATTTATCCTTACCCTTTAATTTATCTATAATTAAAGTGAGGCCACCTAATGCACTAAGCAGTAAGTCCTGATGTTTTTCTCTTGGCTTTGCAAACTATAAGCATCGTGCTTCACTCTTATTTATCTGTGGCCTGTCATTTAAAGCACCTGAATTTTATAACCACTCAAGATTAAAAATAGTAACTTTTCAGTCATGTAGAAGCAGCCTTTGTAATTTGCTGGCTAGAGCCTCCTTTAATAATGTCCTGTTCTGATGTGAAGATCAAGTAGGAGGAATCAGGCCACGGGAATTCAATAAAGTAAATGATGCCAGCTTTCTTTCTATTCCCTGATTATCTACCGACTGCTTCCCCATAGCCTCAAGATGGATATCGGATGGTACAGCAGTTCCAGTTCCTGGGCTGGCCGATGTACAGAGACACACCTGTGTCCAAGCGCTCCTTCTTGAAGCTCATCCGCCAGGTGGACAAGTGGCAGGAGGAATACAATGGTGGTGAAGGCCGCACAGTTGTCCACTGCTTGTAAGTGCTTGGTGGTGCTCTTCTCCCAAGGACCTCCACTCAGCTCTCATCTCCTTTTCTTTTTATTCTAATTTCTTTTTAAAATTTTATATAATGATTTATTTATTTATATGCAAGCAGAGGGAGACAGAGAGCATGGGCATGCCAGGTTCTCTATCCACTGCAAATGAACTCCAGATGCATGCACCCTTATTCTGCATCTGGCTATATGTGAGTACTGGGAAACAAAACTCAGGTCGTTAGGATTTGCAGGCAAGCACCTTAATCACTGAGCCATGTCTCCAGCTCTCACCTCCTGTTCACTAGCTTTTATACTGCTATCAAGAAGTAAGGCACTCTAGCCTGGCGTGGTGGCTCAGGCCTTTAATCCCAGCACTTGGGAGGCAGAGGTAGGAGGATCACCGTGAGTTCGAGATCACCCTGAGATTCCATAGTGAATTCCAGGTCAGTCTGGGCTAGAGTGAGACCCTACCTCGAAAAAAAAAAAAAAGAAGAAGAAGAAGAAGTAAGGCACTCTGGGGAACGATACTCTCAGTACTTCCTCTTCATTGAAGGTGCAGTTGCCTTTCCAGAAACAAGCACATTTTGCATTTTGATGGTCTTAGTGTATTTTCTGTTGCTTGAACAGAAGACTTAAGATTGGGGAAGTTACTTAGCTCACAGGTTTAGAACCTGGAAAATGCAAAAGTCTGGCCCTGGCATCTGGTGAGGGCCTTCCTTACCTATTGTAACATGGTAGAGGGCATCATATGGTGAGACTGAGGGTGGTAGTCAGCTTCATGTTGCTGAGATGATCATCCAAACCAGACATGGTTTTGGGAAGGAAGGGATTTATTTCAGGCTTACAGATCCACCAGCCATCATGACTCCATCTGACCCTAACAACTTCACAAAGGCCTCAACTCCAAGTATCAATAATGTATGACCAAGGATTAAGTTCAATGTATGCATTTTTTTGTTTTGGTGTTTTGAGGTAGGGTCTCACTAGGTCAGGCTGACCTGGAATTCACTATGTACTCTCAGAGTGGCCTTGAACTCATGGCGATCCTCCTACCTCTGCCTCCTCCTGAGTGCTGGGATTAAAGGCATGAGCCACCACACCCAGCAATGAATGCATTTTTACAGAACATATTCCAACTATAGCAAGTGGTATGTCACTGCAGTCAAAATAAGCTGTGACTCTGTAGCTGGAACAAACTCCCCTACCCCTTGGAGGGAAGACACCTGGGTGAGTTTAGTGGACAACTCCTCTCTCTCAAGTGCCTACTGTTACATCTTCAGGATTTTTTGAGCACCTGGTTAAACCTAAAATCATCCAAATGACAGGTCAAATGCTCTCTCCCAGCTATCTGAATTCATCTCACTATAGTACTTGATAATTCTACTGGATATCATGTTACAGATTCCAAATGAATGATTTCTCTCTCTCTCTCTCACCTCTTTCCTTGTGGTTTTCAAGATATCTCTTACTGAGAGGTGTGCATATTGATACAGTTTGGTTAGAGTCTGCCATAGTTTGGACCTGGAATATCCCCAACAACCCGTGTGTGTGTGTGTGTGTGTGTGTGTGTGTGTGTGTGTGTGTGTGTGTGTGTACATATAGTAAAAGCTTGGCACCCCAGTGAGAGCTATTGAAAGGTAGAGGAAACTTTAAGAGGTAGGGCCTAGTGGAGAGATCTTTAGGTCATTGGAAATATGTCCCTGTTGGAGTCAGTTCCTCATTGCTAAGATGAACATCCAACCAGACAGTTTATGGGTCAAAGAGGTTTATTTAAGGTTTACAGATCCAGGGGATGTTCCATCAGTGGTGTAAGAAGCTGGCTCCCTTTCATAGATCCAAGCAAAGAGAAACCACTAAACAGCCAGCATGAACAGCCAGAGTTCAAACTGTTCTCTCCTCATCTTTGGGCTGGAATGAAGATCCACCCCCAAACACACCTTAGGACTGGATTCCAGGATCTGCCTCCAGTGATACCTCTTCCAGCCAGACAGCTGGAGACATGGGTTATGAGCTTAATTCTTTTATGTGTTTTTTTCAAGGTCTCACTCTAGTCCAGGCAGACCTGGAACTCACTCTATATTCCCAGGCTGGCCTCAAAATAAGTGATCCTCTTACCTCTCTCTCCCAAATTCTGGGATAAAAGGCATGTGCCACAACATCTGTCTCCACAAGCTTAAGTTTAATAAAACACACAAGTCTATGGGGCCATATTTTCAAATTATCATATTCAAACTACCACAGCCCCCTTTTGTTTTTTTCTCTGTGGTCATGAGATGAGCAGCTTTCCTTCACCACATATTCCATGCCCTCGCCAGGCTGACATGGAACTTAGTCTGGCCCAGGCTGGCCTCAAACTCACATCAGTTCCCCTACCTCAGCCTCTCAAAGGCTGGTATTACAAGGTGACTCACATCCAGTTACCTCTCCTCTTTGTGAGTTATTTATCTCAAGTATCTGTCATAGTGACTGAAAGTTGACTAGTTCAGAGCCTGTGTCCTCCAAGAATGACATCCAAGCCAACATTTCTAAGAACCTCTGCCCAGATAGTTCCCAGCCTGACCAGTATACTGACAGTCATCCGTGGAGCTTAGCTTTAAATAATATTACCCTCTAGCCACACTGAGACCAATTAAACCCAGACATCCATGCTTTTGAAACCCCCTGGATTATTTGAGAGCTGCTGAGTGGAAATGCCTTTCTTTTCAGAGCACTTTCACCTGCATTTTCTTATTGCCAATGATATGTAGATAATCATCCAGCTGGAATTGGCTTAATGGAACAAGCAATTAAAAAGTCATGGCAGTTAGTGAAGGTGCTTAGAGAATTTGTGGAAAGTCAAAAGTATCAGGCTATGCTGCTTCTCAGAGGCACATCATTAGAAGCATGCAATGAGATTGTTCCCAAACTGAAAACAAATGAACTCTGAATAGACCCACCTGAGTTAAATTGGCAACCTGGGTCCACTCCTTGCCCTAATCACATGCAAAGTCACACCCAATCTATGGCCTACGTAATTGTATCACTAAGCTACCCCTACCTTCCCAGTTTTTATTTTTAATATGAAAAATGTAGTTCTCAAATACCCATCCTGCTTCTGTATCTGGAAGCATGACTTGTTTCATCTCCTGCATTAGTAGATTTCTAACAAGGGCCAGCACTTTAAACCACAGGAAAACGTAGGTAGTGGAGGAAGTACAGGAACCAGGACAAGTATAAGGAAAAAATACAGAAGCCCCTGTAATCATTGCACATTCCAACCTGTGCTTCTCCCAGAGATAGCTGTGACCCTCAAGCTAAACAATGACATCACCATTCCATGCATATCTCAACAGTGGGCTATGTGGTTGTTGTGGACAGTGGTGGGAATGTGTTGTCCCCTCCCCTCCTGCCTTCATAACATCACTTCCTTTTCTTCTGATGAGGGCACCTTGCTTTACTTTTCAAACCACTCCCCTCACCCCACGCAAATGCCCCTATGATTCTTATGGACCTGCTTCTTGCTTTCTTGACATCAGATTGACCATGGTATTGGGGGTAAAGGTTTATTTTTGTCCCAATTAATAAACGTTAATCAAGGTTACTTTTACTCTACAATTAAAAAAAATTAAAATGGGCATCTTCCAATATTGATCAGAAAAGAGTTCTTTTGTAACCCACAACCCCATGGGGAATACCTGCAACCCCACTGAGGAGGGTCCCCGGTGGAACAGGGGCAGGGACAAGGGAAAAGGGTATATCAACACATGATGTATCCGTACAAAATATGCTGTTAATAATAATTAATTTAATTTAATTTTTTTAGATGAATGTTTTAGAAGTTTGTAGTAGTCCTCTGTGAAGTATTTGGCATGGTGCAGCGCCACCTATTGGCTAAAAGCAGAGAGCACCAATATAAGAGGTCTCCCAGATCTCTGAGTGGACCACAGCTACTCAGGGTATGCAAACAAGGAATTCTTTTCCTTATAAACTGCAGCTTGTATAATAAGAATGAGTGAGTAAATTTAAGGTATCATTTCCAAACTATCAGGAGAATGGATGCAGACAGTAGTCATCATAACCTCTGACAACTGATGACAAGCTGATGGGGAAGAGCTAAGTCAGGAAGAGAACTAATGAATAAGAGAGAAAGTTCCAGAACAGGCCATACCTGTATGTCTCCTTAACACAGCACAGATCCCCCTGCAGTACCTGATTGCTGGGCAACAGCAAAGACTGGCCTCCTTCCTCACCTGTAAATGAGGATTCCCTCCAGGTGGATCATACACCAGAATGTCAAAGTGAAACAATAGAGTCTATATCAAGAAACACAGGAGAGGGCTGGAGAGATTGCTTCGTGGTTAAGGCACTTGCCTGTGTCTTAAAGACCTGTGTTTGACTCCCCAGATCCCATGTAAGCCACACGCACAAGGTGACAACATGCTCAACATCACACATGAGCACAAGGTGGTGTATGAGTCTGGAGTTGGATTACCATGGCTGGAGGCCCTGACACACCAGTTCTTTCTCTCTCTCTTTCTTCCTCGCTCACTCTCATTCTCATTCTCACTTTCATTAAAAAGGCCAGTCTGTTGGGCTTTCCAGTAAGGAAGGAAGGAAGGAAGGGAAGGAGCGGGGGAGGGAGGAAGGAACTCACCAGCCTGAGGTTGTTAAAGGGTTGTTAAAGACTGCTGGCAAGAGGACACAGAATATTAGCCATAAAGAAAGCATGGTGAGGGGCTTGGAAGGTAGCTCCATTGGTAAAATGTTTGCCTTGCAAGCAAAAGGACCTGAGCTACATCCTCAGCACTCCCATGACGACTGGACTCAGTGACAAGGCCACTTCTTGCACAGGCACAAGGGCCTGAAGGGACCTGAAACTGCCTCAAGTTCAAATCTCCAGATCCAGCAGGGTGTGGTGGTACACACCTTTAATCCCAGCACTCAGGAGGCTAAGGTAGGAGGATCTCTATGAGTTCAAGACCAGCTTGAGACTTCAAAGAGAATTCCAGGCCAGCCTGGACTAGAGTGAGACCCTACCTCAAAATAAATAAATAAATAACTACCTCCAGATCCCACATACACCTGTAACCCTGTCCTGCAAAGGGGAGCAGAGACAACAGAATTTCCCAGGCTCATGAAAACTAGCAAGTTCTAGTATTAAAAGATAACAACTCAAAATAAGAACAGGCAAAAGAGCCACAGAGCGGGATATCCAAAGCTCTGCACAGGACACCACACATGAGGACACAGAGCCAAGATGTATATGAACCACTGCAAGTCGTTAGAACAAGACAGAAATCAAAACTTTTTACAAGCAGCTCATTTTTAAATAGAAAGGGCTGAGGATATAGCTCAGTAGTGGAGCTCTTGCCTAGCAAATTGCAAGGCCCTGTATTTTATTCAAGCACTACAAAAATAAATGAATGAACAAGTAAATAAATACAGAAAAGAATGAACATTCAATCTGTTCATACAGTAAAGTTCACAATTAATTTTTTTTAAGGGGAAAGAAAAAGCTACCCAAACAGCCAGCCAGCTAGTTTGCATGGAAAAGGCAGTTCACATGGCTGTCAACATTAGGTTTAGTGTCTAGGATAACACATTAAGCCCAGGATCACATAGCCTACCATTGCATGCCTGCTAGGATGGCTGACATTTTATTTTAAAAGTTGTTTGCTTTCCAAGCCTGACAGCCTTGGTTCAATGTCCCAGCAGCCACATAAAGCCAAATAAAGTGGTGCATGCAGTAGCAGGAGGCCCTGATACACCCATTTTCTTTCTTTCTCTTCCCCCTCTCTCTCTCACTCATTCTAATACACACACATACAAATAAATTAATTAATTAAATTTTTAAAAATAATGGGAGACAACTACATATATTGTTCTTATTTCTTAAGGAGAGTAGAATGTCTGTGTGTGAATGGAGGGATGAATTGCTCACCTGTCCATCTTAGGTCCTTTTCAAGATCTGAAACTAATCGCCAATTTACAAGGCCTACAGGATCTAAGAACAATATATTGAATAATAGCAGCTAGCTTAAATAAATGAGAAAAACCCAGAATGTAAGGCAATCTGCAGGACAAGTGTCCCTTCAGCAAATTTCAGAGAACAAAAGAGAGCAAAGGGGAAAATCATACATTAAAATGCAGACTATCATAAGACATGCCCGCCAAATGCAATGTGTAGACTTAGCTTAAATGTGTTTTTTTTTTTTTTTTAAGCAGCTACAAGAACCCACCTGAGAAGTTTGAATACTGATTGGGTGTTTGGTTATATTAGAACAGTAATGGTTATTTCAGGTGGATAACAAGAGTGTGTTTGAAAGCAATTCAATAGTCCTTTAGCCCCTTGGAAAAGAAGTTGATTCCAGAGCTGCTGCAGGGAAAATGCAAGATGAGCCTGAAGTGTCTTTCACTTCTAGAAAGCAAGAAGATGCCCCAAAAGAGTACCATTGTGTCACAAAAGCATGGGGCCCAACCCAATGGAACTCATGCCCAAAGCTGGACCAATTTGAACTATAAGACAAATATTAATACTATTAAGTTTTACTACATTGAATAAAATAGTTAAAGTCTGTTGTGGTGGTTTGAATGTAAAATGTCCCCCATAGGCCCATGTATTTTGGAAGGTAGCTATAATCACCATTATACCAGCAACATACCACATGCTCATGTATTTTGTACATATGTTTCTCTGGCTGGAGGTAGTATGGGAAGGTCGTAGGGCCTTTGGGAGATAGACCTATGCTGTTGGAGTTTGGCATGGGGGGCAAGTTTTCAGGTACCATAGCTTAGCTCCAAACCCAGTGCTCAGATCATCTCCTTTTTGCTGATATTAACATGTGACCCAGGCTTCCTGTTCAAGGCTGCCATGCTTTCTCCACTATAATGAAACTTCCCTCAAAACTGTAAGCCAGATTAAAATTCCTTTCCTCCCATAAACTGCTTCTGATCAAATGTGGTTTTTTTTTCTAACAGTGGGAATGCTACTGCTATATCTGTCTAGGATAATAAAAATAAATAATAAACTAAATCAAATACTTCTTTATTTCTTTCTTTCTTTTTTTTTTTTTTTTTTTTTTTTTTTTTTTTTTTGAGGTAGGGTAGTCAGCTCAGGCTGACCTGGAATTTACTATGTAATCTCAGGATGGCCTTGAACTCACGGTGATCCTCCTACCTCTGCCTCCTGAATGCTAGTATTAAAGGCATGCACCACCACACCCGGCTTCTTTTTTTCATTTTTTAAATAATTTTTTGTTGTTGTTCATTTTTATTTATTTATTTGAAAGCGACAGACAGAGACAGAAAGAGGCAGATAGAGAGAATGGGTGCCCAGGGCCTCCAGCCACTGCAAAAGAACTCCAGACATGTGTGCCCCTTTGTGCATCTGGCTAATGTGGGTCCTAGGGAATGGAGCCTCGAAATGGGGTCCTTAGGCTTCATAGCCAGGCACTTAACTGCTAAGCCATCTCTCCAGCCCCTTTTTTTCATTTTTAATGTTTATTTATTTTAGAAAGAGCACAGGATACTATGAGTGTGGCAGGGCCTTTTGCTGCTGCAAACAAACTCCAGAATCAGGCACCACTTTTTGCATTTGGCTGTACATAGGTGCTAGGGAATTGAACCTGGCCTAGCAAGTTATGCAAGTATGAACCTTTAACAACTGATCAATCTCCCCAGCCCTCAAATATATATTTTTAATGAAAAAGAAAAGATAAGTATTTCCTATGGTAGGATGTTAAACAAAGGAAGGAGATATAAAATCAACACTATGCAAACAGCATAATGATTAATGTAGGCAAGGTCTGCCACTGAGTGTGAAAATCAGCAGGAGAACCTCTAAGGAGAAACCAAATATTTGCAGAGTCCCAAAATATCTTACCCTGAGATAGGAATTTGGTACGAGAAAGGTCGTAGCTTGCCAGTGAGACATATGGCAGCCACCATCCTGTGAGCAAGGTGAGCCCCAGCAGGAATAAGACAGGTGAGCGCCATGAGGCCTTTAAGGGTGGGACACCCATCCTGTGGTTTTCTTGGCAAAAGTACTTGGCCTCATGTCCAATCTCAAGAAAACATGAGATGAACCCAAGTGAAATGGCATTCTACAATGGAACTTGGTAGTGACATCTCAAACTGTGCCTGGAGCCCATGAGGTCTTTTCTACACTCGCTTTCTACATGTTGACTTTTGTACTATACAAAACAATCAGGGCTTTTCAAAGTGACATGGTCAAAAAAGAGAAGGAAAAGCAGTTATAGAGCCAAAGATTGGAAGAGGCTAAAAAGATACAATAATGAGATGCACCAGGCGTGGTGGCGCACGCCTTTAATCCCAGCACTTGGGAGGCAGAGGTAGGAGGATCACCATGAGTTCGAGGCCACCCTGAGACTCCGTAGTGAATTCCAGGTCAGCCTGGGCTAGAGTGAGACCCCACCTCGAAAAAACAAAACAAAACAAAACAAAATAAACAATAATGAGATGCAAAATAGAATTCGGTATTGGGTCCTGGGCCAGGAAAAGCACCTGAGGTGGAGAAACTGCTGAAATCTGGCTTAGTTGTGCAGTTTAATGAATAGGACTACAGCATGGGGGCTTTCTTGATTTCGATCATCTGCAATGGATGGAGAAGATATTCATATCCAGGAAGGTGGATATAAAAGGGAACTTTCTGTGGTATTTTCACCATGTTCCTACATGTTTAAAATTAGCTAGATAGGGCTGGAGGGACAGCTTGGTGGTTAAGGCACTTGCCTGCAAAGCCAAAGAACCCAGGGTCAATTCCCCAGGACCCACATAAGTGTCTGGAGTTTGTTTTCAGTGCTGGCGGCCCTAGCACATATATTCTCTACCCCCTCCTTCTTTCTATAAAATAAATAAAGATAAAAAATTTTTTAAGTATTAGCTAAATATAGGGCTGGAAAGATGGCTTAGTGGTTAAGGCCTTGGCTGCAAAGCCTAAGGACCCATGTGTGACTCTTCAGCTCTCACGTAAGCCAGAAGCACAAGGTGATGCAAGCACGCAAGGTTGCACATGCACACAAGATGGTGTACGTGTCTGGCCTTTGACTAAAGTGGCTGGAAGCCCTGGCATACCAATTCTCTCTCCCTTTCTCTCTCACAGAAAAATAATAAAATATTAGCTAAATATAAAATGTTTTATTTTAAAAGGGCCTTCATGTTTTAGACTCAGTGAAATACTGATACTTTTAGTAAAGGCCAGGTATGTGTTTGAACCTAACCCCACTTGTTATGAATTTTTCTGACAGACATCAGGTGCTATATCTGGTTATTGAAAATTTTCTGCTCTAGGCCCTTTCTATAAAAGTCATTAAGGTGCCGTATAAGATGTATAAGCTGTGGCAGGGAAAAGCTGGGAGTAGTCCTTCATCCAAGCGAACTATGGGCCAGACACTGAGCTATTTCTGCCCTTAACGTTACTTAGGAGACCTGGCCCAGGCCTTCATCATGACTGTTCTCCAGGGTTTAGACCACTTGTCACCGCATACTGTGCATGCTATGCAGGGGGAAAACATGGGCCAACAACCTGCTCTCTTCTGTGACAGGAACGGGGGAGGCCGTAGCGGCACCTTCTGCGCCATCAGCATAGTCTGTGAGATGCTCCGGCACCAGAGAACCGTGGATGTTTTCCATGCTGTCAAGACGCTGAGAAACAACAAGCCCAACATGGTGGACCTCCTGGTAGGAAGCCCCTCTGTCCTGCCCAGTGGGACATTCCCACATTAGCATAAGACTCCTATCTCTATCCTGCCCAGTGGGGCATCTTGACATTAGCACAGAACTCCGCACCAGATTCCACATTGTGGTGACGCTCAGAGAGGAAAAGACTCATTTTCCTTTTGCTTAAGCTTTCTTATTGATAATTTTCATACATGTACATAATGTATTTTGATCATATTCCCCTCCCATTAATGTTTTGTCCCTTTCCCATCCTGTTCCACTGAGCCCCTGCTTTTCTCCAACTAGTGCCTCTTTTTTTTTTTTTTTTTTTTTGCCCTCTTCCATCATCCATGAAGACATGTTGATGGGCCCAATATTATGCAGGTAATTACATCTACTGTATGGTCATGAATGCAAAGGCCACCTTGTGTTCAGAAGAAAATACTCCAGAGAACTCTTCCCCATCCTTTGGTTCTTACATTCTTTCTGCCTCCTCTTCAATAGTGTCTCCTGAGCTTTGCAGTGGGTGGCAGAGATGTCACATTTAGTGCTGAGCACTCCACTATCACTTATTTTCACCACTGTGACCAGTTGTGAGGCTCCCCAGTAGTCAGAGCCATCTGCAAATAGAAGTCTCTCTGAACAGAAGTGAGAGTAGCACTGGTCTGTTGACATGAACATAAACATTTAAAGGGCATTTTGATAGGCACATCTATTTAGACAAAAAAACATTGGCTCATGACCTTCCAAACTATACACCATTGGTCAGGTTTTCTGTACCAAGTATGAATTCCCTCCCATGGAGCGGGCCTCAAATCTGAGAGCAATTGGTTACCCACATAACCAGCATGCCACTAGTGTACCAGTGGGTACATCATACCTACCTAGCCAATTGTATAACCCACAGGTTCCACTGCTAGTTAAAACTGTTGAAGCCCCTTCTATCTCAGCAGGCCACCCACCGCTTTTTAGCACTATGATAGATAGTCAGCAGGGAGAAGGCTTCTATCTCAGTTCCAGTTTGACTTCTCAGTGTCCTTCAGCCAAAGCCTGTGGTGTCTTTAGCAGGAGGGTCTTATAAACCAGTTCTAGTGGGTAAACAAGAGCACTCCCAATGGCCAGTAATTTGGGGGGAGGGCAGTGCTGGTGCTCAGGAGGCTCTCTGACCAACAACTCATTTCACTGGGAGGTATCTCACCCCTGGCACTAGGATTTTCCTATAACAACCCCCATTGCACTGAGGACCCTCGTCTTTCAAGGTAGTCCTTTCTCTGTTTTGGAGTCTCATTCCTTTTGTCTTATTCCATCTCTTATGTCAAAATAGTAATGGGCTCAGAACAGTGAAGGTCTTGTGGGAGTGTCAGTAACCACTGTGGGGTCATAAATGTGTCACTTGGTTCATATCAGGAGTATAGAACCACACAGTATACCTTCCCACCCCATGGCTCTTACATGCTTCCTCCCTCCACCTTCTGCAATGTTCCTTACACCTTGGAGAACATGTTGGAAATCTCCTTTAGTATTGAGTTCTTGACATCCATTTATTTCCTGCTTTGATATGTTTTGAGTTGCCTCAGTGTCTCCTTCATCTCCATGGAGAAGGTTCTGTGCTGTGAGAGCAGCACTCATATTTAATCAACCACATTCCCTGGGCCCTGACAGGTGTGATAGACATGACTTGTCCAGTGCTAGACACTCATCTTTCTCTTTGTTGTCATTTTGATGAGTCTGAGGTTTCCCTGGTGTTTGCCACTATCTGTAAAATTCAGGTTCTCAGGGACCTGTGCCAAGCAGCTTCTGGGTCCTCCTGGCTCCAAGCCAGTGGCCTACATGCATCTGAGATTCATTTTCAAAAATACATCATTTGTCTTGTAGGACTTTTCTCCCCCATTTTTTCCTTCTGCTTCCACTCCTTTTTTTTTTCAGAGGAGACTGTCTCAGCTTGTTTGATGTGTAGAAATAGCAGAAACTCACAAGTGAACGTCCTTATTAATTTCTCTTCCTGGCAGTGTCTTCCACATGGCTAAACACTTAGTCTTCATGGAGAAGAAATAATCACAGCACAAATGCCAGACTTTCAAATTATATATTTTATAAATAGCTTAATCGCCTAATATTTATCAAAGCTGTGAGTTTTAGTTTGACATCCAGAATATTGCATTTAATTATGGTAGCCATATCTGAGAAAAGGATTAAAGGAGTTGAGAAACAAAGGAGTAGGTGCAATTATTTCTTTAGAGTATTTCACAAAATCTCTTTCTTATATGGAGCTGTTAGAATGCCAACCACAGTGCCTCAAGAACAGAGAAACAGCTTCAAGGAGGAAGCTTTTCTATTAGGGTTTTGTGCTTCACTCTGAATGGAGAAAGGATCAGAAGGGAACAGTAGGACTAATCCAGGATTGGGACAGTAGCCTGGAGCAGGGGAGAGGAAGGAAGAGACGGTCAATGCTGATGAGCTCAGAGGGCATGTATTCTGGGGTCCACAGTACCACAGGAGTACATTTAAAGTTAAAAAATAAAAAGGAAGGTTAAAGAAAGAGTCAAGATTCAAGCTGAATTTAAGGAAATAACCCACATGTGACTTGAAAAGGCGCCCAGTAGAGTTCAGGGCAGGATAATTAATCATAATAACCAGTGATAAGTGGCTCTGGAGCAGAGTTAAGTCCTATTCACTATAACCTGCTGTCCATAGGCATCTGCTCTCCTGTGACATCATGTACCTGTGTTCCATTTCTACGAAGCATGGTGTTGACCAGGAAGTTGACAGAAAAACATCTCTTTGGTCAGCTGTATGCCTGCAAACCTGTGAGCCATTATCATATCAACTTCCCCAAGCTACTGTCCCTTCTCTGGTCTAAGGGAAACCCACAGACACCCAAATTTGAGTCTCAGCTGTGCTGCTTATTCAGGTTAGGTGATTAGCTGTAGAACTGCCCATGCAGGAGGATCCATGAGCCAGTCACATGACTTCCTTGGGTTTTAATTTTATAAACCAAGGATAGGAATAGCTTTTTCAGGTGGTCCAGGATGAGACTATATGTGAAGATATTTTTGACATTGCAAAGATGAAGAGCTGAGTACTGACAGTTTAGGTGTCCACAGGGAGTAATGCTTTCATGGACCATGGTACCCAGCACTGAAGGACGATGCTAGCAGATAGCATCCATGAGATGCTGAGCGTGTGCCAGGCATAGCTAGCTCTGTGCACCCTCCACAGAGTAACAGACTTCATGTGGTTGGACCAGAAGGCCAAGTGGTATGTTTGTGTGCAGGCTTTTCCAGAACCAGCTGAGAATTGGTAGAGTCCTTAGGCTTGTAGGCTGGGGTTCAGTTGAGAGGAGAGCAGCCACAATCAGTGGTTGGCCTAAGCTGAGGAAAAGTAAGAAGACTACAGATGACAGAACTCAAATGCGGAGACTGTGTCCTTATCGGGGACACATGTGTGACTTCTAGACTTAGGTCTTAGACAAAGCTGACCTTGATTTCAAACGAAAATAAGCCATTTCTCTCTTGCTGAGCCTGCATTAAGCAGGTTGTTAGAAGTAGACCCTTCCGGGCCTTTCCTGTAATGGCTCTTCAGAGGCTTTCATCGCTCAGGAAGTTTTATGGGCAGAAATGATGGGACATTTTCCAGACCACAGTACAGGCAATGGGACAGGGTGTTTCTTCCAAAAATGAGTGCAGGCTTCACCAGCTGACTGCAAGGGAGCCTATGCTTACAGCCTAATGTGGGAGTTTGCATTGTGACAGGTGCCCCCTTTGTCATATACAGGAATTTCTTTTTTCAATTTTTCATTGACTTAGAGTAATTGTACATATCTGTGGGGTACAGAGTGACATGTCAATACATGTATGCGATATGTGATGATCGATTGGGTCATGGGAAATGGCATATCTATCACCTCAGGCATGTATAATTTCTTTGTGTTGGGAGCATTGCACATCCTCTCTGCTGGCTGTTTTGACATATTCAATTCATTATTGTCAACCATAGGTGCCCTGCTGTGCTCCAGAGTATACGAAGTCATTCCTTCCACCCAGCTTCACCTTGTATAGCTAAAGATAATTCAGGAAAACAGAGTTCCAGAAAGCCCAGATCACTGTAGCTCAGTGCCAGTCTTATGATAAGGTCATTGGATTAAAAAAGAAAAAGGGAAAGATGTAAGATTTCCTGAGAAAACTGTCTGCCAAAACTGTCACAGTGACTGTTAATGGGATAATAGATCATTTCTGGTGACCAGAGGAAAAAAATGTCACAGTGCTCTTTTTAGCAATTTTGAAGATTCTGGAACTGAACAACTTTGGTCATTTGTTTGTTAATACCCGTGAATACAATTTCTTTTTAGTTGGGTATTCATAAACACGTATTTTGGCTGAAGGAATTAATTAGCTCAGGACATAGTGGGAACATGCGATACATCTACAATACAGAGAACAGGCCATCTCTACCTGAGGACAAAGTGTTGAACAACTGCTGAGAAGAGCTGGGTAACCAGTATGTGAGGTGCTTCTTTAGAGAATAAGTGTGTTCCAAAAAGATGTGGGCATGGCCTCTGACCTGGTCAGCAGGAGCTGGGTAGGATGGAGTGGGGAAGCTCCTGCCTGTGCCCCATTGGGTCTGCTCACCCAGTACAGCCCATGGTTAGGCCAAACTCCACAACAGCCACTTTTATCTGGAACCCCCAAATGCAACATTTGAATCCCCACTGCCCACTAGGGAGGAATGTTGCAATGTTTGCTCTCTCTCTCTCTCTCCCTCTCTCTCTCTCTCTCTCTCTCTCCTCCCTTCACTCCCTCCCTTTGTGGTGCAAATGTCTCTATTGCTTTATATTTGGAAAGTTGACCCACTGTTTCAAAGTCTATACTCAAGGGAGATCCAGAAATCCCAAAGGTGATTTCATCACATTTCATCTTGGCTCTGAAGAAAAGCCAGACGATTGCCAAGAAGCAATATAATTTAGATTGTGAGGCTAGACTTGTTTGCCATCCAGCAGAGGCAGCTGAATGGCCTGGCCCTGTTTTCAGCATGGCTTTCAAGTAAGCCATCTCTTCAGCCAGCCCCAGGCTGCAGCCAGAGTCCTGGGTCCCCAGAAAGATGGCTCAGCCTAGTTAGATTCAGAAGTGTGGCTCTGAAGCCATCATCCTTGCTTCCTGCTAACAGGTCCTCTCACCTTTGTCCTTCTCAGTGGCCTTTAAGGCTGCCAGGGTTAGATCTCAACAAACAGCCTCTAGGGATAAATCTTGCCTAGAGAAGCACAGTCTTGTTGTGGAGGAATGAACAATTTGAAAGACTCCCTTCTGACAGCCTCGTGCCTTGCCCAGAAGTGAATGACTAGACTTGTCATTTCCCCAAAGCCCCTCTGATGATTCAGCAAAGCTGACTTTTTAGGCAAATGCACCTCTAAACCATAGTCCTATCTTGAGCTGCATGTCAACTGGGGCCTCATGACTCAAGGAAGCCAAATAATTAAAATTGGCCCAGATCCCCAACACAGAAGCTCCAAGCCCTGTTCAGGGTTTCTGCAAGTGGCCTGGGAACTTCCAGTCTCTACTCTCATTGACTCCTGTGCCCGCTCTATGGAAACCCACTCTTAAAGTCATGCTTCCTTCTGCTTGCACCGGACAGCACTGCTCTGCCACCTCTTGCCTAATGTTGGACACAATCTGTGAACTAAGGCACACTTGAAGCAGATCGTTAGTTTAAGCCCTCCGCCACCTGTCACAATGCAAACTCCCACATTAAGGTGATTGGCTCAGAACTTCTGTCCCCACTTCCCATTCCCACATCCCCATTATTATACAGTCCACCCTTTCTCTTCTTGGGTCCCCCATCTCTGGAGCAAAACACATATCTGCCAGATACACGTGTCCTTGAACAGCTCAGCTTCCCCCAAAGGCCACTTTCTGTGCTATTTTCCCAAGGACAAAACAGTTCTCATCCAACAGAAAGTTTGGCCTCTTGGGTAAAGTAGTAAACTTTTACCTGAAAACTGTCACTGGGATGATAAGCAGGGTCTCATCTCAGTCCTGCTCCATTCCACATGATTGTCTCAGCTCCATTCAGTGAACGGTGCTTCCCTGGCTGTGGCAGTGGATGTGACAGAAAGAAAAAAATAAAAACATTCTATTCCCCATGGAGCTTCCAACTAGTGGAACTTAAAGTTCTTCCTAAACTTCAGTCTTTCTCATCTGTGAAGTGTGATGAAGACCATGAAGCCAGGTACAAAATGCCACATAATGAATGATCCCATATGTAGGAAATATCCAGAGAGAGCAGACAAAATCATGCCTGCCATGGACTTTTGACGACAGTGGGAATGCTGATAGGCACAGGTCTTTGAAATTACCTTGTGCTCAGCTCTGTAAATATATTGAAAACCATTGAACTCTGTCAAAATTTCAGTACTTGTTGGGGCTGGGGAGATGGATTCCTCAGGACGTACACCAGATGCATAAGGGGGTGCATGCATCTGGAGTTCATTTGCAGTAACTAGAGGCCCTGTTGTACCAATTCTCCTCTCTCTCTCTCTTCTTTCAAATAAAATAAAATAAATTTTGAAAAAGTAATCTAGAATTGGATACCATATCATTCTACGGACCAGAATAAGTGTCCCAATGAGCAGAGGACTTGGGATGTCTGCATCTACTGCAGGGCATGCCCCTTCCATAAGTTAGGGTTGGCCTGCACAAGGTGGTTACCTATGAAGTGAAACATGGTGTGGAGCTTGCAGTCCTTCCCCCTCATACAGACAACACCATGTACAACCTGCTGAGTAGATGCCGCCCTCTCAAGAGCAATGCCTATAAAACCGTGCGAGATGAATAAGCTGTGTACGCATGAACGTGTAATATATGTATATGCGTGTGTGCACACATACATCAGGCTGAGAAGTATAGGAGTCAGGTGGAAAACTACAAGTGAGCTCAAGTCCCTGAGGTCCACAGGCAGATCACCCAGAACCGTCCCCTGATCAGCCTTCCGACATTCTTGAGAAGGAGTGTGAATGAACCTTTACTAAGGCCCCATGCCTATCCCTAGATTCTGGCCTCCTTGAGTCAGGGGCCTGTCGGTCCAGCCTGTATCTTACCCTCAGCATCAGCACAGCACCTGACTATAAGGTAATGCCAATTATCTACTAGACATCTAGACCATTCTCCTCTGCAACCAGTTCCCTGGTCCCCGGAGCTGTCCCTTGCTGCACTGTACAGCCTAGAGGAGGCTACGGTCATAACCAACCAGTTATAAACATGGAGCTGGGCATGATTTCATGGGGACTTTGGTAAAGAAAGTACTACATACACTTTTAAAAATACAGATAAAAGTAATGACCTGTTTCATTGTAGTCAGAGACATGTAGCCATCTGCATGGTAGTGGTGAGGATTCAGTGAATATCCCTGGCACAGGGAGGCCAGGTCACCAATGTAGCCTGCTAGGAATATTGAGCCTAGTGATCACCTCTTACCCACCATTATTATCACATGAAGACCACTTTGCCTTCCTAGCAAGAGTATAACAATTACCTTCTCATAACTGGGATAAACATCTGACCAGAAGCAGCTTATGGAAGGAAAAAGTTTATTTCAGCTTACAGTTTGGAAGGTGTGGTGGTTTGGTTCAGATGTCCCCATAAACCTAGGCGTTATGAATACTAAGTCCCTAGATGATGGAGATTTGGGAATTAATGGCTCCTGGAGGCAGTGTATTGTTGGGGGTGGGTTTATGGGTATTATAGCCAATTTCCCCATGCCAGTGTTTGGCACACTCTCCTGTTCCTGTTGTCCACTTGATGTTTGCCACAGGGTAATGTCCACCCTCTGTTTATGCCATTGTTTTCCCTAGCCATCATGGAGCTTCCCTAGTTTCCCTTGAGTCTGTAGGCCAAAATAAACCTTTTCCCACAAGCTTCTCTTGGTCGGATGATTTCTGCCAGCAATTCGAACCTGACTGCAACAGAAGGGAAGTTTCATCATGGCAGAGGAAACATGACAGTCGTAAGTAGGAAGCCTGGGTCACAAGTCCACATCAACAGGAAGGGAGTGAGCAGAGTGAGCTAGCTAGGTAACACCCACTAGGGCTAGACGAATAAACCTCAAGTTTTTCCCCTTCAGTGACATGCCTCCTGCAGGCAAGCTCCACTTCCCAAAGGCCCTACCAGCTCAATACTGAGTATGAGGCTTAACCACAAACCCATGAGGCTATAGGAGTCATTTCATATTCAGCCCACCACAAGAGCATCAGTCAAAAAGAATTTTCCAGGGCTGGAGAGATGGCTGAGCAGTTAAGACACTTGCCTACAAAGCCTAAAGACCCAGCTTTGATGTCCCAGGACCCATATTTGCAATGGCTAGAGACCCTGTCATACCCATTCTCTCCCTCTCTTTCTCTCTCTACCTCTTTCTCTACATTTTGCAAATACACACACACACACTTTTTTCCAGCCTGCAGTACAGGATCCTTTTGCCATTGTGAAACTTGTCTGAGTTTCAAATCAGTACCTCAGGGAGGGAAGCTTTGCCCCAGGTAAGCTGTGTAGAATATTCCCTTTGATTCAAAGGGACATGGGGTGTTTGAAGTACCCAGACTGACTTCAGGCCCCCAGTTTCTTCAACACGGGCAGCGTGTGCTGACAAAGACAGCATTACAACCCTTCATTGGGAAGCCCCCCAGAGCTGCCTGCAGGAACTTGAGTCTTATGACTCTCACTCAGCCAGCTGGGGCCTTTTAAAACTGACCTCAGCTTTCCATTCCACTTCAGAAGTCACCTTCTCCTTCTTCACAGGGGCCAGAGTGGGGTCAGGGTTGGAGTCTGGAGAGGAATAGCAAGATGGTCCTGCTGAAGTGTGGGAAGAGGACCTCAGAGCCTCTGTTCTTGTCATTCCATGCCTGCTGTCAGCTAGTGTGGACTAGATTGGGAGGACCTGGGACCAAAGGCATAAATATTCTTATTTTTTCCTCTCTAGAGCATAGGGATATCTCATGTGGCTTAATTATACCATTCAGAACGAAAGGAGCTGATGGAGGAAACTGCAGAAGACAGGCCTGTACCTGGTGATCAAGTGTAATCAGTTTCCAATGTAGGAAGATTTCAGGCATTTACCAACGTGCCAGAAGGAGGGGGCATGACAATTTATGGCCTTTCTTTGCTTTCCCCTTATTTTTCTGATTCAGAAACCAGTCATCACAGAATCTGTGGGGATTGGCAGCTTATTCAGAAGGGTAAGATGGGAGTCAGGGAACTCATTTTGAAAATCACAGTCATGCCTGAAACAGGGCAACTTTGGTGACTTCTGAGTAGCAGCGAAGGCTAAAACCCCTACTGAGTTGCTACTGTGCCATGGCCTAAGGCCAGCAGCCACACGTCCCACCTACCTGTGTCTGAATATGTTAAAAGGACAGTTCGTAGTAGTCACTGAAACTAATTGTACAGTTAGGTCTGTATAAAATCATTTTTATGCAATGAGGGATTGCATTTCCATAATAAAATCATCCCTGCAATTCACAGAAACAGAAGTGATTGGAGCACTTGGTGGCCAATTTGTCAGTGTGGCAATCTGACAACATGGCCTTTTAGAATTCTGAAATGCAAATTATTTCTTTTGAACTTTCTTAAAATAAAAGCATCCAATCCTAAAAACAATAACTGCTAGAATGTGAATCAGAAATATATCTTTGCCTAAAGCGAGTTATAAATAGTGCTTCCAGTTCAGGAATCTGAAAAAGAAAAACACTAAACTTCCACATAGACAGTGGTTGGTTAAAGAGATGATAGGCTGACAAGATACTTGTTCCTGGAAAGATAGTTTAATGAACATTTATCTCCCCTATGTCATCAAACTTGCTTTAAAGGCAAACCAAGTCCTAAATTTATAGAACTCTTGACTGACGAAAGGGAACCTATGATGTGGTTAGTCAATAGGCCACTAGCCCTGGACAGTGACTCCTCAGAAAGCAAATATAGTCAACAGTGTTCATGCTTCATAGTAAGTTTGCCCATTTCCAATCCCACTTGAGCTCTTGATTGACACAAGAGGTAGGATTCATACGATGGAATGAGCAATATTTCCTGCTAGTGATTTTTTTTATAACAGCTTTATTAAGATAGAACCCACATACCATAAAATTTGCTCTTTGAAAGCCCACAGTTCAGTGGTTTTCAATATATTCACAGAACAACACAACTATCACCACAATCCAAATTTATATTTGCAGCACCACCAGAAGAAACCCTAGACATGTTAGCAGTCACTCCCCATTACCCCCTCTTGTAGTACCTGGCCACTATTAGTGACTTTCAGGTCTTTTAAAATTTGTTATTCTGGACTGGGGAGATAGCTTAGTGGTTAAAGATGCTTGCCATTTAAGCATGAGGGCCTCTCCTTAGGTAGGCCATATAGTTGAACTCCCCAGAACCCATGTAAAAAGCTGGGCATGGGATTGGAGAGATTGCCCAGTGGTTAAGTGTGTTTTCAGTATAAGCACTGGGGCCTGAGGGGACCTGAAACCAACAAGTTTGAATTTTCAGATTCCACATAAACACATACACATATCCCCAGTCCCATCAAAAGAAGCAGAGACCAGATCACCCAAGCTCATGACAAACAGAGAACCTTCAGTATCAGTGGAGAAGCCAGCTTAAATATGGAGGCAAGGATCAGAGAACAATAGAGCTGGACACCTAACATTCTTTTCTGGCCACTACATGCCAGTGCCCTCTGCCACAGGCAAGCATATGGGGTAATACAAGGGCACATATACCATACACAAACCACATTATATACACACAAATAAGAAATGAAGCTAGGCATAGCCAAATGATCTTCCATTGTGTGGCTATACTACCTTTTGTCTATTATCATTTGACAGACATCGCAGTTTATCCATTGGGGGAATTATAAATAATGTACTATTAATTAGTTTTTGTGTAAGGAAGTTTTGAGTTCTCTTGGCTGTATATCTTGTACCTGAATTGCTTAGGCATATGGCATCTTTATGTTTTATCTTTTGATGAACTGACAGATGTCTTCCATAGTGGCCACATCATTTTACATTTCCACCACCAGCATACATAGGTCCTAATTCCTCCATGCCCTTGGTAACATTTGTTAGTGTCTCCTTATTATAGCCATCCTAGTGAGTGTTATTGTTTTTGATTTCTTATTTTGTTGTATATTTAATATATTAAATGTTGTCATCTCTAGATTCTACACTTCCAGTAAACTAAGATGGTATCGTAGGATTCCAGTCTTTCTCATAAGTGGTTGAGTTGAATCAAATATTGCTATGCTCATGGTTTGATATTATTTATAATTGCTCTCAACTAGATGCCATGTTCTGTGCCAGAGACTGGTGTATTACAGAGAAAGCCCTTGTCTTCAAATGAAAGGTTTGGATTGTAGGGTATTTAGAGAACACAATGTAAGTGAAGAAAATCTATTTAAAATGACAAATTTAGGAGACACATAAAAATATGGCTTTTTAATTAATTCAGCAGAACAAAAAGTTAAACAATAAACATTCTTAGCTGTGACCATCATGATGAATAAGAAAGGGGTGATGATGCACAATCTCTGAAGCTGCAGGAGCTTGTCTGTTGCCTGAGTGGGAAGAGAGCTATACAGTTGCTGAGGTCCTATACCAGAGGCGTCCTCAAGCCTGGGGTCCTGCTTGCTTCAGAGGCCATTCTATTCAGTGCCCAAGACACAACGCTCACACATATGGGTAAAAGGCCCTCTGCCTAATTGACTGTATCTAGGACAGAACATCACACAGCCCTTGCTCAAGGCAAGGAAGTAATCCAAGGAAGCTGTGCTCAAGGAACATCTGACTTCTCAGTACTAGTCTGAGAACCTACTCCAGTGAGATAGTAGTAAACATGGAGGGAAGGCAACACTCATCTGAGCAGAACATCAGAGGCTGCCATAAACTCAACACTAAAAAAAGATTTGTAATACACCTGTCAAGGCTTAGGAAACACTGCAGAAGAGGAGAAGGAAAGAATGGAAGAGCCACAGAGTGGGAAAGTATATTCAGAGGCATTGAGCCCCTGCCCCGGCCCCAACAGAGACTGACTGGTGCATTCATGGTCCCACAATGAATACTAACAAGCCACCGAGGAGGACCTCCATGAAATGAAGGCAGGGGTAAGGAAATGCCCTTAACCAACATAACCCAATAGGAATACAATCAAACTGAAATGCATTCATATATTAAAGTTCTCGATAGAAAAATAAAACTGAATTCACAAGTCCAAAATAGCAGAACAAAGGATTTATTTTGAGTTGAGTGACCATGGTAGAAAACTGGAAAAGGACAAGAGAGAGACTGAAACCTTTTTTTACCTCAAAATCCTGACCTGGGACAGTAACATAAAATGGAAAAAAAAAAAATACATAGCATCTACCATCAGAGGAGGAGCAGTCTCTTTCTGCAACATTAGGGTGAAAGGGAGACTCTCTCAGCATACTATCAGGATGGATGCCTGCAATCTGAGCTACTGGATGATTTTTCAGACTCACAGACTGTAGACAACTTAGACAAGAAACCTATAGTCTGCACAGCACTTTAAAAAAAAAAAAAAAAGAATCTCCTATCACCTTTCAGCAAGCTCCCAGAGTGCTGTAGCAAGGAGCCATCTTGACAACTAAGCAATCACCTGATTTTGGATTGTTGTAGGTGTCAGAAGCCCTATATGTGTCTATCTGTAGGACTCCACAGACATTCCACTGCACTGGCTTAAGAGAAGGCCCCTCATGAACCGAGGTCTACCCAGCAGCGACTATGACCCCTGCAGGCCCTTGGGTTGTCCTGCAGGACATGGATAGGTTTTGTGCAGTGGAGAGGAACCCAACATGACACACCCTCAAGGACAAAGAGATCATGGTGCTTGCTCAGCCACATATGGGCTCCCACCACTGCCAGAACAGGAGACAGGAAATTAGTTACCCACGCAGTTGCTGCCACCTCTGTCCCCAGGCATCTGTTACTAACAGGACGGGGAAAGAACATCTTGCTTCCTGCTGCTTCTCCTGCCCACAGAGGTATGCTGAGGGGGCTCTGGCTGTTGTCCTTTCCGTGGCATACATGGGAAGTGAAGGATTGGGAAAGAGAAAGGCCCTGGCTCTAGCCATCACCACCAATGAGCACATATGACCAAACAGGGCTAAGAATAACTGTGCTGGATGCTAGCCCCAGTCCCAGCCCCTGGCATGCTGGAATACCCTGCATGAGAACCACCATGATTCCTGCTGTTCACGCACTTATGCTCTTCCCACCGCTCCACGCCGTATACTGTTGTCATCACTGCATGACCACTGCAGAGGGGGTGCTGTAGTCCCACCACTGCCTCTCCCAGCATCATCTGGGCCTGCACCAGTGACTTGTTGGAGGACACATGTTTCAGTCCCCTTCCACTGCCAGTGCCAGAGGCAACTATTGATACCACATCATGAACAGTGCCAGAGGAAACACATGTTGCCCAACAGGAGACGCTGCTCTTACTATAGTGGTAAATACCCCACCTCCACTGCTGACAGCACCATCTCTACCTAAACTACCAGAGCATCCGTACTCCTATGAGGTCCATAGAGGTAATGGGGCTTTCTGAATATATCCCCAAAGCCATTCATCCCAGACAAAGAAGCAGAAATAAGGCTAAATTTGCATAACGAATTGACACCCCAAAACATATCTTCAGAAAACTATCTCTAGACGGCCACCCCATAAGAGCAGTAGAGATACCTGAGACACTAGTGGGAAACTCTCAATGTGAAACGAGATACATCCCAAGGAACATAGTAACTCTGGCACTGAATCCCAAAGAAACTGGAATAAACAAAATTATGAACAAATTTAGTAAGACCTATAAAAATATAGAAAAATAAATAAAATTAGAAAGACAAGGTAGGATACAAATGATGAATTCAGAAGAGATTAAAAACGCAGCTAACAGAAATCTTGGAAAAGAGCTCAGTAAGAAAAAAAAAGTACAGTTGAAACACTCTGCAATAGACTGGTTAAAGAGAGAAGAAAGAATATCGGAACTCAACAAGTTTCTCTCTACTTGTCTTCGAGACGGAGTCCCACTGTGCAAACCAGGCTGCCCTGAAACTCATGACTCTTCTGTCTTACCTTTTACATACTGGACCTATGGGCAGGGGCACCACCCCCAGCAAAGACAAGCCCCTGTGAAATATTCTTGTCAGACAAAAGAAAAACACAGGGAAACAAAGAATGAAGAGAACATTGAGGACCTTTGGGATTCTATTAAATAACAAATGTTCACATTTTTGGAATATCTAAAGACCAGGGGCAGAATTAAAGGCACAGAAAACCTATCCAATGAAATAATAACAATTTTTTCCTAATGTTGGGAAAAATACAGACATCCATGTAGAAGGGAAAAATGAGGCCCTAAATAGACATGATCAGAAAAGGGTTTAACCATGAGTTATCATGTTGAAATTGCCAAAAGCACAAGACAAAAACTTCTAAAATGTATGAAAAAATCACCAACTTGTGCTTAAGGGTATCCCCATTAGAGCAATAACATATTTCTCAGCAGAAACCTTAAAGGCCAAGAAGGAATAGCATGACATATTACACATCCTGGAAAATTAACTGCCAACCAAAAATCTTATACCTAGCAATGCTATCCTTGAGGAATAAAAGAGTAATAAGGTGTTTCAAAGATCAGAACTGCAGTATGTGTGACCAGCATACTAGCTTCACAAAAAAGGCTTAAATGTATTTAACATCCAGACATGAAAGAAAAGACAATTACTATCATGAAAGTAAATGTAAATAGCAAGCACCACTAGAATAGATGCACAGAACAGAAACATGAGAATCACACATTATGTGCACAGTAAACCATCAAACCACAAGAAGAAACAAGGGAGAAAAAAGGTACAAAGGTCCAGGTATAGTAGCACAGGCCTATAACCCCAGATCTCATGGAACAAGAGGCGGGACTGGGAGATCAAGAACATTATAGGCTGCACAGCAAATGACAGGCCAAACCTGAACTACAAAGATCCTGTGAAGGGAAGAAAGAAAGGGAAGGTGGAGGAGGAGGCAGAGAAAAACACAAAGAATATTCAAACACCTGTGGGAAAATCAACAAAATGACAGGAGTATCTTGACCTGTCACCCATAACCTTGAGTATAAATGGACTTCTCTAATTAAAAGATGCAGGCTTGGGCTAGAGAGATGGCTTAGCAGTTAAGGTATTTTCCTGGCAAGCCAAAGGACCCAGATTTAATTCCCAGGACCCACATAAGCTGGATGCACAAGAGGTTGCATGCATCTGAAGTTCATTTGTGTGGGCTGGAGACTCTTGGACGCCTATTCTCTGTCTGTCCCTTTCTCCCTCCCTGGCTATTTCTCTCTCTCTCTCTCTCTCTCTCTCTCTCTCTCTCTCTCTCTCTCAAATATATAGATAAAATAATTTCCTTAAAGAAAAGATGCAGACTTGGGTGAATAGATAAATTACCAAACAATATAATAAATGCACAGTTTGAAAGCAACAAGATAGGTATGGATGGTATCTCAGAAACAGGAGCTCAATAAAACAAGAGTTCATAAGTATAGCACTTCACAAGACAAACTCCAAGCTGACATTCATACAGCTAAGAGGAGCGTTTGCCTTATATTAGGGGAAGCATATCTGATAGACCATTCTGCTTCCTGTGTCAGCAGTGGATTATCTGTCTCATCCTCCCCCCTAGAATACAGACTTCTCAAAAACAGGAGCCATGTCAAAGTGCATGACTTCAAAGGGGCTTAATCAATTCTCAGAAAATACTGTTTGCTGAAAGTTTAAGGTAACGCTGAGCCAAGAGAGAGGCCTCATTTAAATGTCTTATCAGGATCAAGCCATTATGGCATTTCTTTCAGTCCTTCTGATCTCTGTCTATCTCTAGATTTTCCTACACAAAATTCATATTGCTGATACTCAGGTAAAACATGTGAGAATAATTATAATCATCCTTCAGTATTCATTGGGCCATGATTCCAGGACCCCCTGTAGATACTATAATTTAGAGATGCTTAAGTCCCTTACAAAAAATGGCTTAATATTTGCATATAACCTAACACATCCTTCCATGTACTTTTACATGCATGCAAATAGTTGTTGGTGATTCCCTCCCTCCCCCCCACCACTTGTCCCTTTAAAACTCCACTCTCCATCATACCCCTCTTCCTCTCAATCAGTCTCTCTTTTATTTTGATGTCATGATCTTTTCCTCCTGTTATGATGGTCTTGTGTAGGTAGTATCAGGCACTGTGAGGTCATGGATATCCAGGCCATTTTGTGTCTGGAGGATCATGTTGTAAGAGTCCTATCCTTAAAAAGAGTTCTATAATGGCTTTTACATTCTTTCTGCCACCTCTGAACCTTGGTAAAGATATTTCAGGGCTGAGCACTCCTCTGTCACTTCTTCTCAGCATCATAATGCCTTCTGAGTCATCCCAAGGTCACTGCCATCTGAAAAGAGAAGATTCTCTAACCCAAAGTGAGAGTATCATTAATATATGAGTATGAACATTAAGAGAAGTGCTTACTGGGCAACTTAATGGACATAGTGTATACATTTAGCCAGACACCAGCAGAAGATACACCCCTAGGGCTCATGACTACCCCTGTTGTAGGTTTTCAGTGTCAGGGATGTATTCCCTCCCATGGAGCAGGCCTCCAGTCCAACTGGAGAGCAATTGGTTTCCCCCATAACAGACATGCCACTATTGCACCCATTGGTTCATTTGGCCTGGATGTCCAAATTTAAGGTTTGCAGTGTCCACTGTTGAGTATGGTGATTTCTCTCTTTCCCATTGAACTGCATGCAACATAGCTTTTTCCAGCTTTCTGTCAGCTGGTCTACACAGAGGAGGTTTTCAGCTCAGCTCTAGCAGGATTTCTCAATGACCTTGCAGCCCAAGTATGTAGCATTTTCAGCAATAAGGTCTTACCATCTACTCCTGGTAGGAAACCAAGGACCTCGGCATTGGTCTGTAATGTTTTGGGGCATCAGGGACCTCCCTGGCCAACAACTCAGGGAAGGTATCCCATCCCTGGCACTAAAAATTTTCTAGTAATAATCTATGGCTTCTGAGTGTTCCATTGTCCAAAAAGGTCGGTTTTCACATGACTTATTTATAGCCTCTTCCCCCACCTTTCCTTTATTTAATCTCTTCCCCTGACCTCACTTAGGCCTTTTCATTCCATTAATCTGTTCTTCTACTTACATATATAAATAACATCCTATTAAGTCCCCCTCCCTCCCTTTTTATTCCCTTTATATTCCTTTTCTAGCTTTCTGGCCTCTGCTACTGAGTTTTATTCCTACTCACATAGAAGTCCAATCATTTGTAGCTAGGATCCACATATGAGAGAGAACATGTGAAGTTTGGCTTTCTGGGTCTGGGTTACCTAATTGATTTTTATATGAAATGAGTTGAATTTGAGGAGGCCAAATGTTGGCATCTTCCAGTTGCCCAGAACCTCCCAGAATTCTAATGAGTACAGATATCAGAATGGTGTTCATTTAAGTTTGGCAGGAAACAGTATCCAAGCACTGAATGTATTTGTGGTTCAGAACTGTGACTTTCACATTCATTTCTAGTTCAAATCCTTCTCAACTGAATTTCTTATAATTAGGACCTTCACCTGGCATGATTGCTTTACTAGAAGCCATGTTCAGACGTTACACAGTTGAAATGTTCTCCTGTCTTCCAGGATCAGTATAAGTTCTGCTATGAGGTGGCCCTGGAATACTTGAACTCTGGCTGACAGCATCAACAGCTCTGCGGACGAACATCTTCCTGCCACAAAGCCAAGACACGCCATGGCATTGGTGTAGATGAGGGGAAGACTTCTCAAGATGCTTATTTTGCTTTGCATAATTGGCTCTTTTTTAAGAGCCCAAAAAAGTGTTTCTAAAACTGCTTGCACTGCCCAACTCCCAGTAATGCTGCTGCCTGACAGAAACCCACACAGCATACAGGCATCAGATACTGTACTCCTTGCCACTGGCCTGTTAGAGTGGCATAGATATCTGGTCAATCGAAGAGCACAATTATATTCTTATGAAGGAATTTGTACCTTGGGGTATTTTTTGTGGCCCGTGACCCTTTGTCATTGTTACAACTGAGTGTATGATTTTTGTTCTGTGGAGAATGCTATCTGGCATTATGATAATATATTCTTTTAGTTAATATTTGTATTTTAACATGTCACATAATAGAAGATTATATAGCTTTCCAGGACTAACAGATAAATGTGTAATGAACAAAGATATGTTGTAGGTTGTTCGTTTCTATCAGATTTGTATTGTTTGCAAGGGAAAAGCTTGGGAGGCCTCAGTTCAAAAATGCAACATGTTCAGATTCAAAGATCCAAAGCTTTTCCATGTGTTTATATTGTAAATATTTTTGATTTCATCAAATTATTTATTCATTAAAAGAAATTTTTGTGAATCACAGTGAGTGACTATCATTTTTTAAAGTTTTTTTTTATTTATTTATTTTAGAGAAAGAGGTATAGAGAGAATGGGCACACCAGGGATTCCAGCCACTGCAAATGAACTCCAGACACATGTGCCACCTTGTGCATCTGATTTACATGGATCCTAGGGAATCCAACCTGGGTCCTTTGGCTTTGCAAGTAAATGTCTTAACCACTAAACCATCCCTCTAGCCTGACAATCACTTTTTTATGAAGCCCTAAAAATTACTTATTTTATGGTGTTACTTTGTGGGAATTCTGAGCTCAATAAATGATGACCCCCTGACCAGTCATACAGTATTGTTAACATCCCAGTGTATGAGTGGTGAAAGCCATACCTCTCACACTAGACCACTCAGGGAAATTGCATTCATCCATTTTGTATTTCTATAACAGAATATGATAGACTGTGTAATTTATAAAGGAATTTTCTTCTCACATATATGGAGTTTGCCTGGGAGAGTTCAGTATCAAGGGGCTTTATCTATTGAAGGCCTTCGTGTCATATCATGTCATAGTGAAGGGGAAAGTGCTTACATGAGAGAGAGGACAGAAGCAAGAGTAAGCTTTTGTTACAAAGCACTCGCACAACATTGACCTTAATCCACCAAAGGCCACCTCTTAAAGGTGGTCCCAACAACAGAACAATGGCAATTAATTTTCAACATGAATTTTGGAAAACACATCCATACTATAGCAGGTAAAGTTGGAGACCTTGAAAGGGGACTCTTGTTAGTAAAGCCCATTGTGCTTTAGGAAATGCATTGTGGTGTTCACCCTGGGGCATGAATTCTGAGCTTTTGGGGCCTGGTGAACAGGGAGGGTCTTTCTGACCTGGAACAATCCATTCCTTCCTATTTCCACTCAGACAAAGAGGAATGACAGCTGTCCTCTTCATGCCTCACTCAAACCTAAAACTTTGAAAGGATCAAAGGATATCAAAGCACACCTATTTAAGCAGGACACAGAGATAAGCAAGATAATTCCAGCTGAGAAGGAAGATCACTGTGTATGGAAACATGATAGCCAGGCAGCCCATTCCAGCCTTTGAATCCAAAAGCCAAAGGCAGGTATTTTATGGACAGGAGATTTAAATTTAACTCAAGTTTCACTTATGCTGTGTTAAATGCTAATGGAGACCAATCTTCATTAACACCAGTCTGCACCAGACACCATCTTATGGGGAAGTAGGGACTCTCTACAATATGATCTAAGGATAATTGTGATCCCACCTGACAGATGAAGAAACTCACATTTAAAATGATTAAAGAGGGCTGGAGAGATTGGTTAGTGGTTAAGGCACTTGCCTGTGAAGCCTAAGGAACCCATGTTCTACTCTCCAGATCCCACATTGGCCAGACACACAAAGATAAGGTAAGCTCAAGGTTGCATATGCCCACTAGGTGGCACAATCGCCTGCCATTCGATTTCAGTGGCTGAGGCTCTGGCATGGCAATTCTCACCACCCTCCCTCCTTGCTCTCTCTAAAAATTTTTTTAAAAAAAGATTAAAGAATTCATCCAAAGCTATACCAGCCAGTACATGCATAAGACCTCCACAGCTCAAGAGAGGTGGAGACACAACAGTAGCATGATCTCTGGCACCCTCATTAAAATAGATGAGTGCCGAGAGTGCATTTGTGCTGAGACAGGAGCTGGAGCCATCACCACTGTGAGAAGTGGTGGGGGTGGGGCTTGACATTATTCCAAACTGGAGGAGCTTGAGGACTAAGGATGGTGAGAGTCAGAACTGTCCATGAAGGGAATAGAAGCTGACATCTGCATCTAAAGCTGCTGACCATTTTTGTTCAACTCAGTGGTTTATGCGCCCTTGATTGGTACCAGTTTATCCAGACTCCTGCTTACAGTGATAGGACTTCATATACCCTCAGAAATAACTGGCTGGAGCTGAGCTACTACTTTGCACTCAAGACTTCATATGCCATCATCACACGCAGCACAGGCTCTCATACAGGCTCCTCACCATCATCACACATGGGCTCCTCTTAAGGAATGGCTTATCAGCACACTTAGTGACTTCATGTGCTCTTTAAAGATTTAAACACTAGTTTTTAAACTTGCCTTATTGACAGCCTCCATATGTATATTGTACCCTATGATAATCCCCTCCTACAACCCCTCTTGTCTCCCCTCCACTGAGCCCATTCTTTCCAACAAGCTCCATATTATGAAGGAAGTACCAGCCACTGTGAGGTCATAAATGCAACAGCCATGTTGTGTTTGACAGACAACATTCCAAAGCACTTCTTCCCACCCTTTGGCTCTTATATTCTTTCTGCCACCTCTTCCTCAATGGTCCCTGAACATTGAAGGCTGTTAAACACTATTTTTGTCTTTATCTCTTCAAAGTGGTATCTCTAGAAGCCGGGAAAATGAATGGATACATGTGGACACCTGCACCCATTGTGTATAACCTGGGCCTTGACAAGGGGAGTGTATGAAGTCCTGAGCTCTCTGTCAAGTCATGAGTTCCATTCCCTAAGCCTGGTTGAAAAGGAAGGTGGTTTAGCCTACATTTAAGTGATTTGAGATTTATGAGTCTAATAACACAACCCATTCCCCCAGACAATCTCTGCATTATCAAATACCATTCTCATATTGAAGCCAGTAGTTTCCTCTCTATTTAAAATCTCATGGATTTTTAAGCTTCTTTTATTTGTTTTTACCTATTAGCAGAACTGGAAGAGAAAGGACATTTTGTTGTTCTTTTTATGACTCTCCAGGAGCTCTTGTGGCAGGGTTGAAGTGTGTTCGCTCTAGTATACACAGATTCCTTCCACCCTTACACACAATAGTAGCCAGCCTCTTAGTAGTGTCCTTCTATCTCCTCTCACCCTCTGGGTCTGTTACAGTCCGGTTCGCATTGCTGGTAGAAATCACCCAACCAAGAGCAGCTTCTGGGAAAAAGAAATTTATTTTCGCTTACAGGCTCAAGGGGAAGCTCCACGATGGCAGGGGAAAACGATGGCATGAGCAGAGGGTGGACATCACCCCCTGGCCAACATATGGTGGACTACAGCAACAGGACCCCCTGGCCAACATATGGTGGACTACAGCAACAGGAGGGTGTGCCAAGCACTGGCACGGGGAAACTGGCTATAAAGCCCATAAGCCCGCCCCCAACAATACACTCCCTCCAGGAGGAAATTAATTCCCAAATATCCATCAGCTGGGAACCTAGCATTCAGAACACCTAAGTTTATGGGGGACACCTGAATCAAACCACCACATTCCGCCCCTGGCCCCCATAAACTAATATCCACACATAATGTAAAATACAATGCATTCAGTCTGACTTTAAAAGTCCCCATAGTTTTTATCAATCTCAATGATGTTCATACATCCCCATAGTCCAAGATCTTTTAACTGAGCCATAGTACCAAAAATAACCTCAAAAAACCCATAATGGCACAGAATAAATATTCACACTGCAAAAGATGGTATTGGGCATAGCAAAGAAACATTCAACCAATACAAGATTTAAAACAACCAGGGCAAACATCAAACTCTGTAGCTTCAAGTCCAGCAACTCTAGCCAGTGACAAATCTCCAAGGCTGATAATTCTAACCAGCAACAAGTCTCTGGCATTCCAATTCCGCCCCTCCAGCTAGGCTACTCACAGTCCTGGGAAACTTCATCAGGGCCAGCAGCTCTTCGGCAGCCATCTCATGGTCCCGGCATCTCCACTGGGTCTCCACTGCAAGCCACGGTTCATCCTCATGGCCCCATGGGGTCTCTATGCAGGCAACCAGCAAACCCGATTCACACTGCCCATGGCCATTTCCAAAACACAAGACCGTGTTGCAAACTCAATGACCCTCTTTCCAGCATTTCTTATACTCCACAATACCAGGTAGGGTGCCAATTTGTTAATCCGGGGGGGGGGGGGGGAATAAAGCAGACTTTGAAGAACAGGACACTCCTTGAGCACTCAGGCCCCTTCTAAAGAGTCTACATTCTTCTTCTTGCCCCAGCACAGGTCAGCTAGCCCAGTCTCATAGGTTGTAATCTCTCAGTTGCAGCTGAATGGGCAATAGTTCACCCAAAGATTTTTCTTTCTGTGCCATATCCCTCTGCTCACACCAGTTCATTTCTATGCAAAGCAACCCTGCACAACTTCTCAGGACATGGGCATAAGAGCAAGCTTCTCACACAAACTGCTAGCCCAGTCCAGGCACAGCTCTTTCTCACCCTCATAAGCCAAACCTCACAGTCCATAGTTCTTACTGCATTCAGGTCTTGCAGGTCAGACCAGAATAGTCCATCAAGCTGTACTTACAGCACTGCAAGGCATCTCTTAGGCCAAGGTTTCAACTCTTTCCACATTCCTCTTGAAAATCAGCTCCAAAAAGGCTGAAGCCACACAGTCAGGTGTCTAGCAGCAATCCCACTCCTCGGTACCACTTTACTGTTGCAGTCCGGTTCGCATTGCTGTTAGAAATCACCCAACCAAGAGCAGCTTCTGGGAAAAAGAGATTTATTTTGGCTTACAGGCTTGAGGGGAAGCTCCACAATGGCAGGGGAAAACGATGGCATGAGCAGAGGGTGGACATCACCCCCTGGCCAACATATGGTGGAACACATCAACAGGAGGGTGTGCCAAGCACTGGCACGGGGAAACTGGCTATAAAGCCCATAAGCCCACCCCCAACAATACACTCCCTCCAGGAGGAATTAATTCCCAAATATCCATCAGCTGGGAACCTAGCATTCAGAACACCTAAGTTTATGGGGGACACCTGAATCAAACCACCACAGGGTCCTTCCTAGTATATTGTATGTAACATGCAACAGTATTCCAAGACAGCGTGACAAAGCTGAGCATCACTTCCAAGAATTCTATCTGCACGTTTCTGATACGGTAAGGCTCAGGAGACATTTGGCACAAGAGGTGATGGGTAAGTGGAGTGGCTGCTATTGTATTTTTTATCCTTGGAAGGTAGAGCAATGCTGGCTCCCTCACCCACAAGGTGAGTCAGCAGCTTAATAGCAACTTGTGTAAGGTCCCACCAGCACTCTCCTCAGAACCACTCCACAGGCTGCTCACTGGACCCAATCCCATGCCTGCACTTTTAGATTTTGTTACAATCTCTTAGTTCCAGGTCCCAAAATACATGTAAATTATCTGTTGATAAGTGATAAGTTTAGATACTTAAAAAAATTTAATAAACATGTGTTATCTCATGCAGGCTCGATGGCTCCGAAATTTAGGAGCTGTTCAGCTGCCTGAGTCTGGATGTAAAGCCACTCATGAGCTAGCCAGCAAAATGCTGGGGCAAGACCAGGCACAGTGGCACATGCCTTTAATCCCAGCACTCTGGAGGCAGAGGTAGGAGGGTCGACATGAGTTTGAGGCTACCCTGAGACTACATAGTGAATTCCAGGTCAGCCTGGGCTAGAGTGAGACCCTACCTCAAAAAAAAAAAAAAAAGTTAAGGCAGAGTTGTCCAATTTTCTGCCATAGGCTGTTTTCTGAAAGGTGCTGTAACTGAATGCCACAGACAGGGTAATTTATAAAACTTCATTCCACTCATGTGTCTGAAAGGTGGGAGCTGTCATTCCTGCTGGTAGGATTTCTGCAAAGTCCTAACATGGTGCCGGGCATCCCAGGCAGGAAGGACTACAGTCATTGGAGAAATGGACTGGGCTGTGAACATCTCCCAGGCAGCTCACTCATAAGTCTGGCAAGTTGGTATTTGTTGGCAAACAGGGTCCAGCTTCTCCCACGTGGCCCTCAGCACAAGCTGCTTTCTCGTCCAAGTGATCCAGGAAGGAGCGAGACATATAACTGCCACCAGTGCTTTGGAAGTCATGATCTGTCATTTGCAAAACATCTTACTGGTTACAAAAGCCTGGCCAATTTATTGTGGGAAGGGACTGTGCAAGTATACAAACACCGGGGTAAGACAAATCATTGGAGCCCTCTTTGAAGTAGGCTAATACCTGCCAGCAAATTTCAAACTTCCACACCAAGAGGTGTCTTAAGGAGGTCTGCCAGACGTTTAGCTGGGCAAAATAAGTCTTATTTGAAGGCTCCTTCACACAGTTTCCTTTTCATAATGCCATACATTTTTGTCCTACCAGCTTCTTCAGAAAACGGTGCTCACAGTCATTTTTAGTATGCCCCAAGGAACGTTTATTCTGTCATAAGTAACCCCATAGCTTCAACTAATATGAGACTCCCCACTGGCCAACCCCAAGAAAATGTTATTTTCTAAAATTCTTATTCACAGGTAAGTCCTTTCCTACATCCCAAATACACCCTCAATTTGAGAAACTGCCTTTCTTGTTCCACTTACTTAAATGACAGCCATTTCCCATAGCCTATCACCTTAAACTGTCCCACCCTGTTTGCTTCTTAAACACACCAAAATCTCACCCAGCTCCTTCAGCTACTAATTTTCTCTATGCCTTATTCCTCTGGCCCTCTTCTTTAAACTTATGAAAACTTTCAAACCATTTTCTAAGAATTCCCCCCCCTACTTTTTCTCCAAAACAACCCAGCTGCCCAAACCATAATTTTGCCAATATCCCTAATGCCCTTGACACCTTATAGTTCCATTATACCCACCACGCATGTGGCAATTTCAGAAAGCAATATACAGGTCTTCCAATTTCAGACAAGGTAGGATAAAGTTGTCAAGCTAGGTAACAAAGACCATCCTAAATGAAGCAATATTTTTTAAAAAAATGTAATGATTTTCAGAATACTAAACATCAGAAAATGGAGGACTTTAGTCTCCAAGAGGAAAAAGGAGTGGAAAAAAAAAAAAATAAGTGACCATTCTGGATGGCTCTCAGATTAGGACCAAAAGAGAATTTCCATTCCTTTGGAAGTACAAAGAAGTAACATGGGTGGAACTCAGTGGTCTCCTTTATTTGCAGCAATAAGGCTGAAAGTTCTGAGAAGATAGGATGGCAAAAGCTAGCAGAGCAGAGGAGATGAGAAAACTCCATGCAGGAGGAGTATTGCTCAAGCTCTTCAGAGGCTCCCTCAAGTCCTCAGGTAAATCTCAAGGAGAATGAGCACACGAGGAGATGACCTGAAGCCAAAGAAAGAAGATAAGTGGGGCAAAATAGTTCTCTAGGATAAGCAGAGCTCTGCTGCTGCCCGGGAGGGGGGGGGGGGGAGTCATAACTGTAGGACTACAGCAGAAGAGGAGGTGGCCAAGAATGTGAGAGCTGCCTTCCAGACACAAAGTGGCAGCCGCATTCATGACCTCACAGTGACTGTCACCACCTGCACAAGACCTGCATGATACCTGGACCATCAACACATGGCTGTGGATGATAGACTGGGGAGGGGAGGGAAATAAAAGACATCAGTATAAAGAGGGAACAGTAGAAGTGGGGTTCAGTGGAGAGAGGTAGAGGAGGGGCAAAAGAGACTCATGGGAGGAAGTGTAAATTTTGTCGTTGTTGTTTTTCAAGGTAGAGTCTCACTAGCGCAGGCTGACCTGGAACTCACTCTCTAGTCCCAGGCTGGCCTTGAACTCTCAGTGATCCTCCTACCTATGCTTCCTTGAGTACAGGGATTAAAGGTGTGCTTTCCTTGTTAGGTAAATTTTTAGTGAAGTTTATTTTCATTATTTAAAACCAAAAAATGAGAGTGGAGGGATGGCTTAGCAGTTGAGACATTTGCCTGCAAAGCCAAAGGACCCAGGTTCAGATCCCCAGTACCCACGTAAGTCAGATATACAAGGTGGCACATGCATCTGGAGTTCATTTGCAGTGGCTGGAGGTTGTGACATACCCATTCTCTCTCTCTCTTTCTGTCAAATAAATAAATAAAAAGTAAACATTTTTTTTTAAAAAGCCTAATGTAAATTTATGCTTTCCCATATCCTTAACAGTGAAAGTTTCTTAATTAACTCAATCAATCCTCCTTTCAATTTATCCATTTTATAAAAAAAAGTAATAACTGGGGATCAAATTGAGTCCAAGTAACTTACCTGCATGACAGAACAAATCTGAAGGATATACACTGAAACGTAAAACTATCCACTATCCAACAAAGTAAAATTCACAGTCTACCATCTGATACCAAATTGTCAAGCATGCAGATAAACAGGAAAATCTTATCACATGAGGAGAAAAAACATCAATTGAAACTGACCTAGAAATAACACAGATGATAGACTCAGTAGAAAATCATGTCAGAGCAGGTATCTCCATATTTCTGAGACAGGCTCATGCTTGGTAGCTAACCTCAAACCCAGGCAGGCCTCAACCTCAACATGTCCCTGTCCATCTTAAACTCCCAAGAGCTAAAATTACTGGCATGAACCAACCCAATGTAGCTGTTTTCTACCCTTATTGCAGAGAATGAGAGGATATAGAAAAGTTTTTAGCAGGGATCAAATAAAAAGGACCCAAGGAGAACTTCAGGAGATGAAAACTTCAACACCTGAGATCAGAATATATACTACATGGGGTTAACATCAGGTTTGACTTTACAGAGGAAAAATACAAGCGAACATGAAGACATTACTAGAAACTATTCAAAATAAACCAGAAAAGACTGAAAAAAAAACAGTATGAGTAAACTGAAGTGGGGGATAAATGTGACAAAAACAATATTTGAAGAAATAATGCACCAAGTTTTCCAAGCTGGATGAAAATAATGAACTGATAGACTCAAGAATCTCAATAAATATTAAGAAACAAAGACCTCAGGGTCCATCATAATCAAATCACTTCAAACCAGTGACAAAGGTAACTGTATGAGCAGCCAGAGAAAGGAAACACTGTATGGAGGAAAATGAGAGTCACAGCAGCCTTCTTTTTGATAACACTATTAGCGAGAAGATAGGATGATGATTTAAAGTACTGAATGAAATAAGAATTTTTAATCTATTGCCAACAAATACTTTCCAAAACAGAAGCAAAAGTAAGAAATATAGGAAATTTTCTTTGGAAAGAATGAAGGATATTATCTCACATAGAAATCAGCATCTGGGGGCTAGAAAGATGGCTCAGCAGTTAAGGAGGCTTGCCTGCAAAGCCTAACTACCCAGGCTTGATTCCCCATTACCCACATAAAACCAGATGCACAAAGTGACACACGGACATAAAATTCATTTGCAGCAGGAGGATGCCCTGGCACACTCATTCTCTCTCTATGTACCTTTTTCTGTCTGTCTGTCTCTCTCCAAATAAATAAAAATATTAAAAAAAAACAGTATCTATGCAAGGGAATGAAAAATACTATCAAAAGTAATTATGTGAATAACTATAAAGAAAGTTTTTCTTAGATATCTTTTAAAATTGCTTCACTTTGTAAGTAAAAGTAGCATGCAGCATGTGGTAATAGAGAAGAGAAAAGATAAGAGAGAAGTCAGAGAGTAGAGAATAAGACTCTTCTGATATGCATAAAGTGTGCAATAGTGAGAAGGTGATAATGACAACTTGGATACTATACTATAAGCCCTAGAGCAATCACTAAACTAACACAACAAAGAATTATGGTTACTAAGCCAGCAAAGAAGATAAAATGGATCATAAAAAAGACTCAATTTCCAAAATGAGGAAGAAAATGCAACAAAGAACAGATGGGACAAACAGAAAACCAAGAAGCTGGTACATGTAAGCCCAACCATAACAGGAACCCCATTAAAATGTAAATGGGCTAAGCACCCTGATTAAAAGGCAGAATCTACCAGGCTGGAAGGGGTGGAGTAAGATCTGACTGCATGCTACCTACAAGAAACACACAGTAAAAGAAAAGCAGCAAGTTTCTAACCCTATTCATCTGCTTTGTTATACACCTAAGATGGAAAGTCCTACTAGGGGGAGAAATTGCACAAACAGACTTGAAGCGATGGCTCAGCACTTAAGGAACTTGTCTGCAGAGCCTAATGACTGGGGTTCAACTCCCCAGTACCCATGTTCAGCCAGATGCACAAAGTGGTGCATGTATTTCTTTGCAGTGGCTAGAGGCCCTGTCATGACCATTCATTCTCTATGTCTTTCTTTCTCTTTCTTTGTAAATAATTTTTTTTAATATACAAAGGGATATACTGTTGCTATGTAACTTCATAGCATCTATCTTTCCTTTTCTATTCTTAGTAAAAAAATTCCAAGACTTCTCTATATCTAAGCTACTTATAACACAATAACTTTATTTCTTTCTTAACAAATAAAAGCTACCTCCTTCCTACTTATAGCATGCGTGTCCCCCCAAACCCATACTCACCTCCTTTTCACCAAAGTCAGAAGACAAGTGCTTCTATCCTTCAACAGACAAGTCCTGAGGAGAGGAACCAGCCCTAAGGCTCAGGCTCAGATCCATGTGAGAATAGAAGGTGGCTTTGCTTTCTCTCTTTCCCCCATGGAGGTTCTTCTCGCTGCCTCTGGAGTGGATGAAAGCCTGACTCCTTCGCTTGCTTAACCAAGAAAACTGAGGCATCATTAGACTGTTGCTTTATCTCTCTCGGATTCATTATCATCTTTCTAGCCCCACTAAGACAAGCTCCCCCAACACCCCCTCCCGCACACACACAGGTATCATTTCTCTCGTCTCTACATGGCAGGAAAAATGTTCTCCCTAGAATTTGTCCTTTAAACCTGTTTTTACACAAAGAGATTATTCACAAAATCAAATGTGATCCTATCATTCTACACCTCTCTCTCTCTCTCTCTCTCTCTCTCTCTCACACACACATACACACACACACACACACACACACACACACACACAACCCTTCCCACTGCCACTGAAACAAAGCCCTGGCTCTTCAACTGGCCTCTCCTAAGCTAGTCATCTCGTTCCCTGTCCTTCAACCCTCAACCTCCAGGGTCCACATTCCTCCTTCACGCCCTCTGGACATCTGCATCTCTTCCTCATCTCAATAAACTTACACGTGCTCCTTCCTCAGTTTTACAGGCATTTCCACTCTGTTTCCCCTCCTCCTCATGCCCTCCTTTCAGCCCTCACCCTTCAGTCTCATCCCTCCATATAAGATGACTGGTTACAAACTGAGGGGTCTACAGTAACATTGATCTCATTGTTTTAAAATCAGTTTAACTCTGACCCTAGCCCTTCATGTCAGGCTGCAAAGAAATCAGATCTATGTCTCTCCTGAGGTGTTCACTCTTCCTAAATTGTAGTCGCCCTGTACTTAGTGTAGTTTGACAAGCCCATTGTCCTGTCAGCACCCATAGGCCTTCCTTTGTCTATGGTAGTCGAGCTGTGCACATGGGTCTCCTGAGGTAGGATTACATGAGATCATGGGGGTGGAGCCTTCATTACAGCTTTATAAGAAGAGGAAGAGACCAGCTAGCACACTTTATCTCATTATATCATACCCTTCAAAGGGCCTCACCAGATTCTAAGACCTTGCATTTGAACTTCCCAGATTCAAGAACTATGAGCTAAATAAAGCTCTGTTGTTAGTTTCATACACTAAAATTCATAATAAAAAAACCCTCTATTCTATATCAATTAATCAGCCTGTGGAATTCAGTTATACTAACAACAACAATAAGGGGAAAAAAAAACTGATAGGAAGGCTGGATAACCAAAAGGGTGAGTAACTATGTTTACAAGTGGAGGTTTACTAACACCTCATAGCCAAGCCATTGGGGACCTTGTTTCCTGGGGCTGAAACCCCAGACTATAGCCCCAGACTTCATAGCACATTGAGCTGCTGATAGCTTGCTCTATCCCCCAGTCTTGAGGGACAGTTTTAGGATCCCAGGATCTCACTACCCTATCTGAGAATGTCTTTAACACAGTTCATTGGGTCTCACATGCAAGATAGAATTCTTCAACCCACAAAAGTCCTAGAGACCCAGGAAAACAAAATTTGAAAACCATCCTGCCTCTTTCCAGAAAGCCTTCTCTGGCTCTGCAGACTCAATAGGCTTGTCTTAGAACCTCACCTCCTACCATTCAGTCCCTGCTTGTAGCTCCACATTCAATGCCTGGGTCACTCACCAGACTGGAAGATCCTAATGGCCAGGAGCCATTGGGCCAGGAGCCTGCTACAGCCTCTCACACTGGGCACTAGTAGGACAAGGGAACAAGGACAGGAATCAACCAGCCAGCCCCTTTTAAAATTTATTTTTATTTGAGAGATTCAGAAAGAGGCAGATAGAGAGGGAGAGAACCAGCATGGCAGGGCCTCCAGCCACTGCATATGGACTCCAGATGCATGTGCCACCTTGTACATCTGGCTTACATGGGTACTAAGGAATCAAACCTGGGTCCTTAGGCTTCGCAGACAAGTGCCTTAACTGCTAAGCCATCTCTCCAGCTCCCAGCTGGCCCTTTTCTATGCCCAGGCAAGTTACAAGCACAAGAAGAATTGGTTCTGGTCTTGATAAACTCCAAAACAACCACAGGGATTGTTTTCTCTTATTTTCAGTGCTGCTATAAAGCCTAGACTTGGAAAGAAAAACAAAACAAAATCAGATACTAGTTTTGGTTCTAACAGACAGAAAAAAAAAATTAAGCAAAAGGAAGTGTATCTCTTTGAACAGAATAGAAGTGAAAATGCAGACAATTAGTAGACTAAGTGTGGTTTCTGCTCTGTTTCTATGCCAGCTAATGGGGCTTGAGGGGCTGTGGCAATGCAGCGTGTCCCAGCCCTGGGTGACATACTTTATGTGGAAATGTGACGTGAGGGACAATAACTGCAGTCTATTGTGTTAACACCTTCAAAATAAAGTCTTCACTTCGTCTTTAGCACTCATGTTGACAGGAGCTATGGTGGTTATCATACAGGTCCACAAGTTCTCTGCTGTCTTCCTGCGAGAGGAGGAGCCTCCAGTACTTCCCCTCTTGAGTGACACTTCTCACAACTGACAGGTAGTGGAATGAGGCAATCACCTTCACAGGCAAGGGCACTGGACAAGCCCTGGGAGGCCCGCTTGCTTGCCCTGTTTTCTCATGGTCTACACACTATGGGCAGGCCAGGTGTCCTGATGAACATCCATTTGGAGAGGCCCACCTGATTTTATATATATATATATATATATATATATATATATATATATATATATATATATATATATATATATGGTCTCCAACCAATGGCCAGTGTGGAACTATGGGTTGGGCTCCCCAAAGAAACATATGTTAAAGGACTGGAACCCACAGTATGTCACTATTGGGAGATAATAGTGCCTTTATGAAATGGGGCACATGTCCTCAAAGAGAATTCGGAGCCATCAGCCCTTCCTCTGCTGCTCTGTCACTTTAGCATCACCATAAGCTCTTCTCCCACCATGATGTGTTGCTATACACGCAAAAGCAACAGGAATAACTAGAGACAGAAACTTTTTAAGATATGAGCCAAAATACCCTGACAGTGTTTGATCCATTAGAAATTGATGTTAGTCAGATTTCTACCACTGTGGGGAAAAAATACCTAAGCCCATCAATTTAAAAGAAAAAAAAATTATTATGGCTCCTGGTGTCAGAGGTTTCAGTCCATACTCACTGTGTCTCGTTGCCTTTGGCCCCATGGCAACAACAGCTCACCATGGTGGGTAGATGCAAGCAATGTGGGAAACTTTACCATATGGTGGCTAAGAAATAAAAGAGAGGCAAGTTCAGAGTCTCAATATCTCCTAAGAGTTACGCCTTCTATGACCTAACCTCCTCCCACTATGCCCCAACACCTACAAATAGCACCACAAGCTAGGAACCATAAGCTTAATGCTGCTGGGGACATTCCAGATGCAAACTCTAATAGATGACCATCTCAGGTATTTGTTACAGGAATGTAAAGCTAATAATTACACAAGGCCTTCTTCCAGAAGTCCCTGGAGTGAGCCAGGAAACGGGTTCTCCAGCTCCAAGCAAAGCTCCAACCCATGCCTTGCCAAGGCATCATGGCTCATGAAGAACCATCTACCTATGATGCTCTCAGAAATGAGATAATATATGCTGGTGATTTAAGTGGCTAGTAGGGTAGTCCACTACCTTTAACTTAGCCTCCAATTCTGATGTTCACTGAACTTCCAGGGAAAGGTACCTCCAACCTAGAAATTTAGAAGAATTGCCAAAGGTCTTGATTACATTCTAGGTTCTAGATACTTCTGCCCAAAACGGGACATTTTCCCAAATATAGTCTAAGAAATAATTGTAGCTATAGTAAAAATGAGTATTTATTTTTACAAACTAACTGAATTTATTTTACTCTGTATTAGAAAAGTGCTGCTTTTCCATGTTTAGTGATGATGAATTTTGTAGTCCCTGAGGGGAATTTGCACATGCAAAAAAAAAAAAAAATGCTCAGTACTAATTGTAATTTAGGCAATGTCCCAATTATTAATCTTAAGAATTTATTAGATAATTAGTATTCTTCTAAGATACTAAATAATCAATGCTGTCCCAAATATTTACACTTGCTAACAACTAATAAGTAAAAATTATGGATTTCATAAAATAAATTCTCCCAATCAATATAACCCTCAATTACAAACTTACACCAGCACTTTCAGACATTTAATTAAAATCTCGAAACTAACATATTAATTCCCTCCAGTGTTCTAAGACCTTGAAATGAAATTGATCCCACAAAAAAGTTATAAAATTAACTAATACTCTTATACCAGAAGTGGTTGCTATATGATGTTGATGCTATTGGCTGTTCCCTGTTTGATCCTTATTCATATTCCCAATGTTCAATCTTTACATTGTTCTAGAATTCCAATAACTCCGTGAGTTCAGGAGCTTATATTCCATACCATTCTAAAATCTGAGAAATCTGGCCAGACATTAACATACGGTAATGTTATTGCCTTGACCTTTCAGAGACAAGGCAGATTTGCAGTTGTTGGCTTGTTTTTTGTTGTTGTTGTTTTGTTTTTGTTTTGTCTTTTTGTTTTTTTGTTGTTGTTTTGTTTTTGGTGGAAACATGGCTGTACAAACTAAGTTGATTCAAACCCAATTCACGAGTCCTTGTATTAAGTTCCCAGTTATGACAAAGCAGCTATACCTGTTGTCCCCTGTCTTTCTTGATGATATAAACTTTGGGGCATGGTGCCTTTCCCATGGATTAAGTACTCTTGAAGTATTGTACATGGCTTCCACTTATTGTCTAACAACGATGCGTTGTTCCTGTGCTCTACCATCATGATCAGAAGCTCATGAAGTGTATCTTCTGAACATCTTGTTATAATGAGTAGAGTTATCCAGTGGTTTCAAGTCTTTGAAAAAAGAGGAAGTCTAGGCTTCTAGGGATATGTGACTAGCTTGTTATCTAAGACTATATGCTTGAATAATTCTTAAGCTGGTTACCTTATATAACCGGGAAGATATAATTGCTCCTGGTCATGGCGATTTCCATTTGCTATCCCTGCACTCTGATGGTGGTGCGTTTTCTTCTTGGACTGAGTTACTTGTATCTGACTCACCAATTTCAAGTCACTCCTTCCTGCTTACACTAGTAGAAGTCCATTTTTACAGCTGGTAGGCAGGTGTTTACCAAAGAAACATGACATCCAAAGACACAAATGTTTTTTCATTATTAAAAATGATAGGAATAGCTGGAGTGGTGGCACATGCCTTTAATCCCAGCACCTGAAGAGGCTGAGGTCAGAGGATGCCCATGAGTCCAAGGCTATCCAGAGCTACAGAGTAAATTCTAAGTGAGCCTGGGCTACAGGATGACCCTCCCTCAAAAAACAATGAGAAGGATAAGTCATCATGATAGCTGATCTTAAATGTCAACTGGATTGGACTGAGAAACATCTAGAAGAGTAGGAAAGCACATCTCTGAAGATGCTGATGATTGCATTGCCAGAATGATTCAATCAATAGGCTTCTGATGTAAATGAATAGAGTGATTCCATGATGGAGATGGGAGGTTGTAGAAAGTAGCAAGTAAAATCTAATTGAAAGAAGTATGTCACTGGGGACATAGCCTTGGCAGCTACACTTTGCCATGGCCCCTTCCTGTACTTCTCTGCCGCTTGTAGCTGTGACATAAGTCATTCTCCTCTGCCACAGTCTCCCTACCATCATACAGTGATACCTACGGAACCATGAATAAAAATTAAATTTTCCTATTTAAACTGTTTTTCTTAGCTGGGCATGGTGGAGCATGCCTTTAATCCAAGCACTATGAAGCTGTAGTAGGAGGAACACTGTGGGTTCCCAGCCAGCCTCGGTCTACAGAGTGATTTCCATCCGAGTCAGTCTGGGCTAGAATAAAACCCTACCTTAAAAAAAAATAAAGTATTTTTCTCAGGTATTTGGTCACAGCTATAGATATAGTCTATCAAATTTACCTTTTCTGTAAATCACTCTTTTTTTTTTTTTTTTTTTTGGTTTTTTGAGGTAGGGTCTCACTCTAGGCCAGGCTGACCTGGAATTCACTATGGAGTCTCAGGGTGGCCTCGAACTCATGGCAATCCTCCTACCTCTGCCTCCCGAGTGCTGAGATTAAAGGCATGTGCCACCACACCCGGCTTAAATCACTCCTTTTTTTTTTTAGTACTTCTTACCTATTTATGGATTTTTCCTTGGCCCCGAATCATGCAACAAACCCCCTAAAAATGATGGCTTTTTCTGTATTTTAAGACTGATGCTAGACACCAAACCCTGCATCCCAAGAGTTTACATGAGCTTCAATACTAGAAAACTTTTCAGTTGTTGATGAGGGGCAGTTTTCCTAGCTGAACTATCATTGATCACTGTTTTTATTTATATTTCATGCTTGACAACTTCAGACATGTATAAAATGCATTTGGATCATACTTACCTACTTATACCCCTCATTTATTCCCTCTCCAACTCCTGCTAAGCCCTTTCTTCCTCCGAACTCATCATCTTCCTACTTTCATGAGATTTCTTAACCCACTGTCACATAAGGATGATGTGGTAGTTGGGTATAAAATGCCCCCCATAGTCTCATAGTTTGTGTTTGAGCCTCATATTTGATCCCCAACTAGTGGACCCTTGCTGGGGGAGGTGTGTCACTGAGGGAAAGACTTGGGGAATCTATAGTCAGCACACTTGGCAATGCTTGGTGCTCACCCTTGCTGCTTTCTGTCAGCTCACATGAAAAGATGTGACACACAGCTGCCCTGCCATGCTTTCCCTGCTATGAGGAAACCTCCCATCAAAACTAAAGTGGAATTAAACCTTTGTTCCCATAAGCTGCTTCTGTGTGGAAAGTTCATACCAGAATGAGAAATGAGAACAGGTGGCTTGCATGGGCATGGGCATGGGCATGGGCAGGGGCAGGGGCAGGGGTTATTTACTGGAGTATGGGCAACTTGCCAGTGATTATGCCACTGAAGAACATGACTCCTCTCCCCAGCAACCATTAACTGCTAACTGCTTCTCTGTGGTGAGTGGGGCCTATGCTTGTGAAGATGTTAGATAAAGAGACATGTATTGGGGCTGGGGAGATGGCTCAACAGTTAAGGCACTTGCTTGCCAAGCCTAATGACCCAGGCTCAATTCCCCACTAGAGCCACATGCACAAAGTGGCACATGCATCTGGAGTTCATTTGCAACATCTAGTGGCCCTAGAATTCTCTTTCTTTCCCTCCTTACAAATAAAATAAAATATTTTAAAATAACGCCTCCTCACTATTAGTGGTAATTTAAGCTGATACAGCCATTATGAGAATAAGTGTGGAATTTTCTCAGAAAACTGAAAGCACAACTACCATATGACTTTGTATACAACTTCTATGACAGAGCTATTTACACATCCATGTTTATTCACAATATCTGAGAAATGGAATCAGCCTATATGTCAATGAACTGATGAATGAATAGTATGTAGTATGTTACAGGTCATGGAGAATACATGGGACATAAGGGAGGGCACTAACCAATTTCTGATTATAGCAGCAATAAAGACTCTTTAAAGTTTTCAGGGGCCAATGACCCCCCAAAAAAATAATCCAGGCTGTTAAAAATGCTCTCAGTTGCCCACTAGTAGTGGACATCAGTATGGCAAAGACCCTACTAATACAGAGACTACATGCCTACATTGCATGACACTGAGAAATAAAGTTGTGACTGGCTGAGCTAGAAGCATCCTTCCTGTTGACTAGCTGTCATAGTGTTGAAAAGTCCTGTGCAGCCCACAGAGGGAGAAAAGTCATCAACAGCTTTAACCAGCAGTACAACTGGCCAGCCAGGTAAGATATGCCCTCTGGTGCAATAGTGACATGACTGTTATGGGGTAACCAACTGCACTCTGCTTGACCCATGTCTTCGAGATTTTAGCACTCACATCCATCAATGGAGAAATCATCCAGACCAAAATAAATAAATAAAGCAAGCAACAATGCAGTTATACTTTCACAACTTACATCCACTGTGGGATTGACAGCTTTATCCAGAGCAACAGGCAAGAGACAAAAATAAGAAGGCAAATTAAAGGCAAAGTCATTTTTGCAGATGAAATAACTTTATATTTACAAATGTAAAGACCCCATTAAAAATAGAACCTGGGCTTGAGAGATGATTCAGCAGTTAAAGGCACTTGTTTACAAAGCCTGATGGCCCAGGTTTGATTCTCTAGTATCCATGAAAAGCCAGATGTACAAAATGGAACATGCATCTGAATTTCTTTGCAGTAGCAGGAGGTTCTGGCACACCTGTATTCACTCTCTTTGTCTGCTTCTCTCTCCAATAAATAACTAAATATTTTTTTAAAAAATAAATAAATATAACTTGTTATAACAGATAAACTTAGTAAGATTGCAGGATACAAGAATTACCATAAAAATCAGCAGCTAATACAAAATTGCTGATAAAAAAATGATTAAGAAAGCATTCCTACCTAATAAATTTATCCAGGGAAGTGAATGATTTCTACAATGGAAGTTAGATAACACAGGTGAAAGAAATTGAAGAGAAAACAAAATAAATGTTACAATTTGGATTTTATATGTTCCTCAAAGGCCCATATGCTAAAGGCTTGGGAAAAAAAAAGCCAGTGATAATGCTTTAAGGCGGTGGAAACTTGAGGAGGTACAACTTGGTGGAAAGAAGTTGGGTCACTGCAGATGTGCCTGTCAAGAAAATACTAGGAAATCATAGTGTATATTAATTTTTCTCTGCATCTCTATATCCATCTTTCTCTCCCCACTTCTTGTTATACATACTCCCCACCTTGATGTCCTGCCTTTCCATAGACCCCAAAACACTGGAGTCATTGAGGATGGACTGACACCTCAAAAGCCATGAGACAAGTGAACCTTTCTTCCTTTTAAGTTGATTCTGTCAGATGTTCTGTCACAATGATGGACAGACAGCTGACTACTAAAGAAAAGTTGTTTTAAAGAAATTGATGCTATGCAATGTGGTTAAGAATCTTATTTTTATTCTACTTTATTTATTAATTGATTTGAAGAAGAGGCAGAGAAAGAGAGAGAATGGGCACATCAGGGCCTCTAACCACTGCCAAAAAAAAAAAAAAAATCTACAGACACATGAGCCATATTGTGCATCTGGCTTTATATGGGTACTGGGGAATCAAACCTGGATCCTTAGGCTTTGCAGGGAAGTGCCTCTCCAGTCCTTGGAAACTTTTGGAACTGGTTTCTGGAATGAGTTTAGAAAAATTTAGAGAAGCAGTATAGAAAAGCCTAGAATGCAATGCTGTTAAGTGGAACTTCATGGATGAGTCTGTGGGTGGCTCAAAACAGCAGGATTCTGACAGGAATGTGGAAAGTAAAGGCCAGGCTCATGGAGATCCAGGTGGAACTAGGGGCTCTGTTAGGAATTGGACTAGGGGCCATGCCTGTTATATTCTAGCAATGAACTTATCTATGTTTTGCCCATTATCTATGTTGTGCCAAAGTCCTGAGACTTTACCTACATTTGAGTTTTAAAATGATGCACTAATTAAGCCCGCAGAGGAAACTCCAAAGCAGCATAATATTCAGGCTGCGGAAGCCTAATTTGCAAAGACAATCAGGGGTAAAATTCAGATGTGAAGAGTTTGGAAAACCTGCAGATTAGCGAGAAAAGGACCTCACAAAGTTGTGGCCAAGGAGGAGGTGGACATTAGCACCATTAAAAAGGAGCCGAATACTTAGCACTGGAATGGTAGGAAAGATGCCTTGAGGGCAACTCAGGAACTGCCATGGCTCCACTCATCACAGGCCAAATATTTCAAAAGTACAAGCATTTTTGTTTGAATATTCAAGGACACCCCCCTGGCATGGGGCCACTTTCATGGGGACACTTCTCTGAGTTTTATTCCCCTGTGTTCAACCATTAAGGCACTCAGAGGCTGTTCCATCCTGTGTCACAGGGGACCAGCTGGTACTTGTGATGGTGGCAGACACGGGCATTGTTTGTGTGGTGCTATTTTTATAGATACACAGGAAGACTGCAGGAGTTCTGATGTCATGGGGGCTATCTCTAGATGTGGGAATCTAAGCATACCATTTTGGGTCATGGGGCACTCCTGAGACACCCAACATCACTAGGTACTTAGCAAGTTCACTGGGAAGTATAAGACCGTGACTCACTCCACTTCCCTGGGAGAGCACACACTGCAGGTCACAGGACCCTGATGCCACCTGTCAAGTAGAAATGAAGGTCATCTAGCAGGTAGGAGATGACTCAGCAGTTAAAGGCAGTTGCTGGTGATGTTTGCTGGGCTGGGTTCAGTTCTCCAGCCCCATGTAAAGCTGGACAGACATTTGTTTGCAGTGGCAAGAGTCCCTGGTTGCATGCATACATACACACACACAATAAAAATTGGGGGGGGAAAGAAAGTAAGCTATCCACAGCCAATGAAGACTACTTCCCTGCCCCCACTTCCTCCCCTGTCTGAGGTAGGTTCCCCCACAAGGATGTGGCATGGCACCAAATGAAATAGGAAAGTTTGGAGAAAGTTAAGAGCTACCTAAATGTAGCATGGGTATCCAGTACAAGGAAGCATACCCATGAAATGATTATAGACGGTTAAAGTCAAAATCATCAAGGGGACATTAATATAAACTGCAAGAGCAGACATGGGAGGAGACTGCTCGTTAAGTCTGCATAGCCGCACCAGCATAGACTCCCAGCTCCTCCATCTGTGTCCTCGGACGAGATGATGCCCACATCCACGGATGCCAAGAGCAGCCAGCTGAGCCCTGTAAACAAAGATAATGCCACCACCCGGGCCCCAGTACTACATTTGGCAAGCCATGAGGTTTTCTCTTGTTTCATGAAAGCAGCATTAAGGTGCCCTTTTATCCCTCTATGTTATTATAACTAATAATGTGGATGTGTAATTATCACCACAGACCCAACTGAGCTGATTTCTGAAAGCTACCCCTTGCTCCTAGCATAGAAGGGCCTGGACTTTGGAAGCATTGATCCTCAACAACCCAGCCAGTGACAGACTGAGCCATGGGCCTGTGCCCCACCCTCAAACAACCCTGATAGGTGATGTTACCACCTGTCAAACAGCAGAACTTAATCTGAAGGGTGAGTGGCTCCTCTAAGGCTGTGACAGCAAAAGGGGCCACAGGAGGCCTTGAACTGGGGCCAGTTTATTCACATGTTTCCCTGGTTCACAATGGGGTCAGGGCTCCATAGCCAACTTTCAACATCCCTGAGGTCATTATCTGGGCACAGGCACACCCTCCATGTAGCTCACCACTGGAGCCAGTCCACTGCTAGAATCCCAGCCGATGGCCTTTCTATGGAGGGCTTGTCACGTACATGGAGGGCTTGTCTAGCCCGTCGAACAAGAGAATGCGCCTTCCTGGGTGCATGTTGCTGCACCCTTCCAGGGTGTACATTATTCTGAATAGCTCCTGGATGGTGAGAAAAGCCTTCTCTGGACCAGAGGTTTCCCTGGAGCCGGAAACCTATAGGGTTTTAAGGATGACCAATTTGAAGCAAAAGGCTCAGCTTACTGCTCATGGGATAACTTGGTGAGGGCTGTCTGCCCAAGTCTCGTGCTCCTCCTAATGCAAACTCACTCAACAACTCTATTTCATTAGGCACCAATTTGTCGGTTATTACCCTCCCATTAAAGTATGGACATAAGTTAAGTGTAATTCACCTCTGCTTTAGATATTATTAGTAGATAAAAGCATTAGCAAATTGTCACACATTTAAATGACCGTATAATAGTATTGGTTTTAATTGTTGGTGCCTAAATGGTCATTATAGAAGGTGTTTTGCCTCATAAGTCAGGTGAGCCCCTCACTCTCTGAGGAAACAGGCTAGGGATTTGACTGATACAGGGCTTAGAGACAAGTTTGTCACCCACTGGTATAGGCACATGGAACATATTTGAACACTGGCCTCTACAGTCCTTTTCTTTTCTTTTTCTTTTGAGGTAGGGTCTTACTCAAGCTCAGGCTCACCTAAAACTCACTCCAGAGTCCCAGGCTGTTCTCAAACTCACAGTAATACTACTACCCCCCACCTGCTGGGATTAAAGGCATGCCCCACCATGACATGACTAGCTTGGAGTCTTCTTTTTATGTCCAAATTCATTACATAAAATTTACCCCCTTAGTCATTTTAAGCATAAAATTCATTGCATTTCAGTACACTAATAGTGTTGTATAACCATGACCACCAAAATTCACTCTAGAATATTTGCTTTCCTTGACCAACACGGTTCACATTAAACAGCTCTTCATCCCCCCCACACCCAGGCCTTGATAACTCGTGTCCCACCTTGACCCTGTGAATTTGACTCCTCTAGGTTCCTTCTTCACCCAGAATCATATATCTGTCCTTTTGTGACCAGCATGCTAGCATGTCTCTGAACCCGTACCCAGCTAAGGCTAAAGAATATCCCTTCGTGGGCTGGAGAGATGGCTTAGTGGTTAAGCACTTGCCTGTGAAGCCTAAGGACCCCGGTTCGAGGCTCAGTTCCCCAGGTCCCACGTTAGCCAGATGCACAAGGGGGCACACACGTCTGGAGTTCGTTTGCAGAGGCTGGAAGCCCTGGCGCGCCCATTCTCTCTCTCTCTCCCTCTAACTGCCTTTCTCTCTGTGTCTGTCACTCTCAAATAAATTAATTAATTAAAAAAAAAGAATATCCCTTCGTGTTATAGCTAACATTTTGTTTATCCATTCACTCATCCATGGATGTTGATGTTGTTTCCACATTTGAGCAACTGTAAGTAATACTGCTATGGGCCTCAAAGTTTTCCTCTTGGGGGCTGGAGAGATGGCTCATCAGTTAAAGATGCTTACCTGCAAAGCCTACCTGCCTGGGTTCAGTTCTCCAGGACGCATACAAAGCCAGATGTACAAAGTGGAGCATGGGTCTGGAGTTCATTTGCAGTGGCAAAAGGCCCTAATATACACAACCCCCTGTGTCTCTGTCTCTGTCTCTCTCTTTATTCCTATCTCTCAAATCAATAAATAAAAAATATTTTTTGAAAAATGTTTTAATATTATTCAACTTTTTATTTCTTATCCTTTTTCATCTCCATCTAATTTATGCTCCTCAGTGATGAACATTAGACTTCATTATGGCCACTCAATAAATTTTGTTAAACTTCCTAAACAATACAGATCTAACATTACTGTGAAAGGAAAATTTCCAAAATCAAGTGAGCATTCCTCAATTTGTAATGAAGGGTGATTAATTACTTTAGGGGAAGGGAGCTCACCAACACACTTGAGAATCCAGCTTCTCCCATTTAAAAAGATATACATTCACCTACCTAAACATATTTTTGGTTTCTATAGAAACCCCTGAAACTGAACATTAGACATATATTTATCTCTATACTGGACAGGTTTCCTATGTGAAATTTGAAAACCAAAAATGTTTTCAATTCAGATTATGGTTAAAATGTTTGAGTCAATGATCACTTCTGATTTAACACTATAAGCTGACTGCCTGGTTGGGGAATTTTGCCAAAGCAGAACATGCCAGCAAGAAAACAAATCTGTGTTCACATTTCCCCAAAAAACCTAGAAGGGACAGATCAGAGACATGAAGAGGAAAGACAGGAATTCTCCTTCTCCAACATGTGGGAGTCTTTCCCTAAGGTCTCCTCTTGCTTCTGATCACTGATGGCTTCAGCCAAGAGCTCCGCCCTGACTGCCACTTAAAACAGCCCACTTTCCCATTTTCCTGCACACCCACCCATATATGTTCTGAGCCTCAGAAGAGATCTCTGTGCCGGTGGCTGCAGACCTCTCCTTCAGAGAAAGTCCAAACACACAGGCCATAACAGCCACTGTCATCCAGCTCTGGATGCAAGATCTCCTAGAAAATATTGTCCACTGAGGATGAGGAGTGTGATGGTTTGAATGAAATGTCCCCCCATAGGCTCATGCATTTTAGTACTTGGTCCCCAGTTGGTGGCAATTTGGGAAAGTTGGTGGAGCCTTTGAGAAGTGGAGCCTCCCAAGCTGGGTATGCTGGTAAACACCTTTGATCTCAGCACTCAGGAAGGTCTCTGTGAGTTCAAAGCCAGCCTAGGACTACAGAGTGAGTTCCAGGTCAGCCTGAGCTAGAGTGAGATCCTACCTTGAAACAAACAAGCAAAAAAAATATATCAAAAAGTAGCACCTTGTTGGAGGAGGTGTGTCATTGGGGAAGACCTTAAGGTTTATTAATCCAGTCCTCTGGATGCTCAGAGCTGGCTTGCTCAGACTATTTCTTTCCTGCTGCTCTGAGAAGATATAATATTCCACTCACTATTATGTTTTTCCTGCCATGATGAACCTGGCCCCCTACCCTGGGACTGTAAGCTGCAATAAACCCTCTTCTCCCATCAGCTGTTTCTGGTCAGGTGTTTTGTTCCAGCAATGCTAACTGCTACAAGGAGTGTCTAAGGAGGAAACACTAGGTCAGACTGCAGACTTCCTGAAGTGGGTGCTAATGCTCAGCCAAAGTCCCCGTACATGCAGCAGCATCTGCACAGCATACCGAGGCATCTGGAGATGGATAGCAGCCTCCCTATGTGGGAGATTTGCCTGGGAGAAGCTGGCCAGAACAGCAGAGTAGTGAAAAGAAAAGGGATGGGGACTGTGTGGCATCTGAGACCTGGCTCCCTCAAAGGGCAGAGCACCAGAACAGTTCTGGGGTCTCCACACAGAACCCCTGTGGCACTCCTCCAACATGTCACAGACTGGGGACAAAAACAGTTCCTCCTGTCTCTTGGTCAGGGAATGCAAAGGGTCCAGAACAACATTGCTCCCTTGATGTAGCCATCTGTGAGGGGTTGGGGACAGCTCAGTTCTTTCCAGAAACCTTTGAACCTCGTGGTCAATTGAGCCCTAAAACTGAGAGCATGTTGAAAATCATGAAGAACATCTAAAACGTTTTGGAGTAGAGCTCCACTCCAGACTTATAATTATTTCTGGGAGTGTTGCCTGGACATAGGTCATTTTAAAGTGCCCGGCTGACTGTAAAATGCTGGCTAAACTTCCTGAAGGTCCCTTCCTCTGTCCCCTTGTGGCGCTGTCTCCCATATTTGGGGTAAGGCATGCTTATATGCACGACAGGTAACTTCCATATTGAGTAAACTCTGAGATACGCCTTTTAGAATGCTGACAGGAGTGTGTATTGCAATCACTGTCAGGCAGGTGACATATAAAACAACCTGTCATAGTTGTCAACTATGTGTGTGCTTACTCCATTATAAAGCATTTCATAGAGTTGTCACTTTAATGGACATTATTGGCACTACACATGGTGAGTTTAATTGCTATTTGAAAACACTCTCAAAAATGTTAGAGTTCCAGTCTTGAACAGTAAAAGTATACATAAAGTGCCATGTAGACACAGAGTTTGGGGTGTGAGTTTGATTATGGAAGTGCAAGTGTTTCTCACTGCAATGATAAAGAGTTGTCTTGTAAAGCAACAGCCCATGCTATTTTCAGGACTTAAAGGAAGACATCATAAAGCAACAAAAAGGAAGAGCTGCCCAACCCATAACTAGAAATGCATCCCACAGTCAAGGACTCACCAAATCCTAAATATACTTATCTAAACGGGGGATACCGAATCGAAATGTTATAGGTCCAGAGCCAATATTTCCTTGGCTATGTAGCCTATTAAAAAGTACCCAACTTACTATTTTCCTCTCTCATGATGTAGCATGTCTATGACAATCTGAGGCACTCTATTCTGGGTTGTAATCCACCTGGTTACTCTTTTGCTACAATAGAACTATGCATAAGATCTTGCTTACTTCCTCTGGAATTTCTTTTTTTTTAATATTTTATTTTTTCATTTACTTTCAAACAAAGAGAGATAGAGAGGAGAGAGAGAAAGAGAAAAATAGGTGTGCCAGGGCCTCTAGCCTCTGAAAACAAACTCCAGATGTCTGTGTCACTTTGTGCATCTGGCTTACACGGGTCCTGGGGAATCAAACCTAGGTCCCTAGGCTTTGCAGAAAAGCTTTTACAGATGGTGGTGATTACCAAGGATCACCAAGGCTCATGCAGGTGATGAGACAAGAAAGTGCTTAGTACTGGATGGGTCATCTCTGTACAAGGGCTCAGGGAACATTCAGAGGAAATGACTGAAAGCATATTGGAGCAACTCTTACTACTAGCCAGGGAAGTTTCTCTGTGGAGATGGTAGTAGACACAGAGGTGACTCAAAACTCAACCATGGACATGCACCCAGGATCATAGCTGCAGTGAGAAAACAGGGGTTTACTTTAGAGCTCCAAAGACACCTCCACATATTGACTTGATACTTCCAGGCACTCCTGGAGCAAACTCAAGTACTAACAGGCCCACTGCTGCCCAGTTTCAGAGCTCAGCCAAGATCAGGCACATTCAGTGTGATACAGCTATAGACTGGAGCTCCTCTTCTGATCCTGCCAACTACACGAGCACTGCCAATGGAGAAACTCCCTGAACCAATTAAATTTAATAGTTTCTGTGAAATGAACAAGAGTGACTTGCAATAAGATGACTTCTAGGACCAGAGCAGTCTCTGAGGACCTCAAAGATAGGACCAGACGGCACTTATAGGAAAATAAACAGGCACAGAGCACAACTTAATGGGCTATAGGCTATACAATCAATAGTGCATGATTTACAGCTTAACTATGTAGTTGTTTACAACCTGATGAGTTCACTGCCTAGCAGGCCCTTCTCCTACCACCCAACAGACACTGTGATTAAACTATACTGATTTAGTCCACTGGACCCAGTAAAGGTGGCCAAATGAAATTCATGCCCTTCTATAACATTTTTCAACACAGTTCCATAGGATATGTCCTTTACTGTCCATTATGAACCAGTCTTTGAGGAGAAGCAGACTCATGCTCTGAAAGAGATGCTGAGTAGGGACAGTTTTGGAAATATCCTAAGTGATATGCTTCTTGTATTTGTCCAGTATTTGTCCAGTTGATGTAAGCATAAGTGACATGATAAATGTGTAAGTAAAAAGCGAGAGATCTTTTGCATGGGATAACTGGGAGTGGTAGGGATCTCATCTTGCTCCCTAGTGACCCGCCAAACTAAGGAATGCTTATTGTCCTTTCCCTAGCATAGATCCTGTTACATCCAGGAGACAGGCGGCTGATAGATAAAGTGTTTGGTTGAAAATGACATACATTTATGTCAGTAATGGGCATACAGAGACTGTAGGATGCCAAAGGATCCCATTTACACATTCCCAAAATAGCTTGGAGTCCAGCTGAGCTTCAGACCTGCACAACTCAACCAGGTAAGATAAGCTGAAAATGTACCAAGAATGTAGCCATCTTCATAATGCAGCATAGACATAGCCACCAACTTTGGCCACTCCTGTCATTAGTATTCTACTCTGGGAGGAATATAGAGACCATACTAAGCACCTTTAGTTCATAAACTAAGCATATAACTTCTGAACTACACGCCTAAGAATATATATGAACAGAAAATCCAAGCAATGAAATGGCTCAAGATGTGAAAATCCCAACACAGTAACATAAGAAAGACACAAAAAAATCGATACAATATAATCCCTCCAAAAATTATGAAGCCCGTTGTAATGTCCTTCAGTGATTGTATTAGATGAAATAACAGGCAGAAAAGAATGATTGAGTATGTTCAAAGAAATCACAGAAGAAAAAAATAACTCCTGAATTTGTCTCAAAACAATACAGAAAATCAGCTGATTTAAAAATGAGGTTGATACAAGATAGGAAATAATTCAGTACATAGAAATACTGAATAAAAATCCAAAATACTTGAAATGAAAAACAAAGTAAGCCAAATAAAATGTCTCACCAATAGAATCGATCAAGGAAAGGACAGGATACCTAAGCTTGAAGATAAGATGGAGGAATTGAAACAATCCAACCAGGAGAAAGATAAATTAATAAGAAGGCATGAACAGAACTTTTAAGACATTTGGGAAATCATGAAGAGGTCAAATATAAGAGTTCTTGACATAGAAGAATTTCAGTCTAAATACATGGTGTTTTCAACATCATATGAGAGAATTTCACAAAATTGAAGGAAGAAATGCCAGGGCAGATCCAGGAGGCTTTTAGAACTCCAATCAGACAAGACAAACCAAAGAAAGTATATTGAAAGCAGCAAGAGAGAAATACCACAATCACATCTAAAGACAGGCCAATCAAAATAATAGATTTAATTAAGACAATAGCATTACAATAATAGTTGATGCAAGAGAGGGTTAGAAAAAAAATACCAAGTACAACAAAATTAAGGAGAATGGCATGAATTAACACATAGCCTTCAGTCATAACTCTACATATAAATGGTCTCCATTTGACCCCATTGGTGAAGATAACATATGGCTTCAGTTACACCACACTAAGAAGACAAAATGAAACTGAACTGGGAGCCTCCTCCTTGCTGGATAGCTGGGCTGCCATTATGGAAAAGTACTCTGCAGGCTACTGGAGAAGAAAATTCATTGACAGTCTTAACCAGCAGTGGACACAGCAAGTTACACAACTGACCATCCAGGCAAATATGCCTACTGGTGAAGAGGGGTATAATTGTTATGGAGGTAACCAACTGCTCTCACTGTTTGACTTTAAGGCCTGCTCCACAAGGAAAGGATTAAAACCTGATGCTGAAAACCTTATGAAATGCCTATGACTGGGAAAGTTACAGGCCTTGGATGGAAGCTACTACTGTTATTTGTGTAAATGGGTATATTATGCCCATTAATTTCCTTTTAAATATTTGTTTGTGCCCATAGATTAGTACTACTCTAATTTTTGGTCTCAGAGAAACTCTTTTTTCAGGTGGTGGTGACTTCTAGGAAGATGCAAACTTTGTGAGAATGGTAAGAATAAATGACAGAGTAAACTCCTTGCTGGCTAGCCCTCATAGTGCTGGAAATCTTTGTGGGAGGTGCTAAAAGACAATGGTCTCCAATAGCATGAATAAGTAGAGGACCCTGCAGATTATGGAATCAACCAGCCAGCCAAGGATACACTTGTACAACAGTGGCACACAGCTCTGTCCTCTGACTGGACATGAGGCTCATTCAGTGGAAGAGAACTCATATCTGGTACTGGAAACCAAATAAGAATCCCATGGACAGGAAACTCAGACTTCAGAGAGAAGCCCCCACTGCTTTCCGGAGAACAAGAGTGAGCTTCCACACCAAAAAGTCTATCAGATAATTTTGCCTATCTCCTTTACCCAAGCTACTCTCACTCTTGATTGGAGAATCTTTTTTGTTTCATGAGCCAATGGGTGCAATAGTGGCATGTCTGTTATGGGGGAAACCAACTGCCCTCTATTTTGACTGGAAGCCTGCTCCATGGGAGAGAATTCATCCCTGATACTAAAAACCTACAACAGGGATAGTCATGAGCCCTATGGGTGTAACATTTGCTGATATCTGGCTAAATGTATACTATGCTCACCAAACTTCCCAGTAAGTACTTCTCTTGATGTTCATACCCATGTATTAATGCTACTCTCACTTTTTCATTAGAGAACTTTCTCTTTGCAGATGGCAGTGACCTTGGGATGACTCAGAAGGCATCATTGTACTGAGAAGAAGTGACATAGGAGTGCTCAGCAATGCATTATCTCTATCACACCTTCCAAGGCTCAGAGTGCATTGCAGAAGAGGAGGTGGAAAGAATGTAAGAGCCAAAGGAAGGGTATGACTCTTTCCAATGTGCTCCTCCAGACACAAAATGGCCTGGATATCCACACAAGACCATGATAATAGGAGGAAAACATGATGACATCAAAATAAAAGAGAGACTAATTGAGAGAGGGAGGGGATATGATGGAGGGTGGAGTTTCAAAGGGTAAAGTGGGGGAGAGAGGGAATTACCATGGGATATTGTTTACAATCATGGAAGTTGTTAATTATAAAAAATAAAATTAAAAAAAGATCCATCAATAAGACAAAAAGAGAGCTGACTGGCAACATGAGACCTGCCAGCTCTACCACATCTTTCTGGGCCCAGGAGAAACTGTAGAGGCAGCAGCAACATGAATACTCCTCTTAGAGCTAGCCTGACAAAGAGCTCAAGGGCAACCATGACAGACACAGTGATCAATCAAAACAGAAATCCAGAGGCTACAGAAAACTCAACACTAAATTAGACTGTCAACAGGCTCTGGGAGCATGGTGGAAAGGGAGCAGAAAGATTATGAGAGCCATGGAGTAGCTAGAAATCTCCTAAGGGAAGGACCCCAGCTATCCCACAGGGACTGACTGAGGCCTTCATGATCCCACAGTGATTACTATCACCCCACTAAAGAGGGCCTTGGAGAAAAGGGTGAAGGGATAAAATACTATAACTTGTTATAATAAATATATAATAAAGTAACATTTTATTTATTTATTTATAACATATAATAAAATAAAATAACAGTTTGAAAAATGACAGTGCAGAATTAAATAAGACACCTGTATTATATCCTCCAAGTCTCAGGGTACTTTGCAGAAGAGGTGATGAAAACAATGTGAGAGTTAAAGGATAGGGAGAAGTGCTTTGGTATGGTATCTTCCAGCTATAAAGAAGCTATTATATTAATGGTCTCATAGTGACTGTCATTATCTGTACAAGACCTGAACAATATTGGCTCCATCATCATTATGTTATGATTAATGTAAGGAGGAGCATCAAAGTAGAGGAGGGAGTAGTTGGAAAAAGAGGTTCATTGGGAGGGTGATGTGGAAGAGACAAGATAAGGTAACAGGAAGGGATTATGACCAAAACATGTATATGTATAAAATTTTTCAATAAATTTAAAAATAACAAATATTGTAGCAGACAGCTTCAGGTTTGCTGAGATGAACCTCCAGACCAGGCACAGTTGTGGAGGAAGAGATGTATTGAAGTTTACAGATTCAGCGGAAGTTCCACAATGGCAAAAGAAGCTGGCCTGACTTCACAGGTCTAAGCAGAGAGAGAGAATCACAAGCCTAAAAGTCCAAAGCCACACAGCACAGCACATTTCAGAAACTCAAGCTAAGCACACTTTGCATATCTTTAGATTGAAATCTCAAACCCACCACCACACCTTAAGATCTGCCCAGTGACACCACCTCCAGCCAGGTTGGCTGCAGATGCAAACTACAAACTCTGGATTTTTAATTTCCATCCCTCCAGCTCGACTGAGTTGCCAGGGAAAACTCCCATCCTGAGCCAACAGAGCTCCATGGTAGCTCCTGCCCAATCCTAGTATATCCAAAACATCTTCAGGTCTCCATGGAAACCAGGGTCCATCTTACAATGTTCTCACTGATCTATCAGGGAGATCATGGCCTGCTTGATATGCCATCTCAGCAGTGGTTCCTAGAACCAAGAGTACTTCATGACCCACCTCCATGCATTTTTCATACTTCCAAAACCAATACTAGGTGTATAGGGAGGACACATTCATTGTTAGTCAAAGAAGAAATCAATTTGACCTTGAAGATCAGGTTTCTTCCTTCAGAATTCTTCCTTTCGAAAGTTCGCCTTTCCACCATTTGTCTTTCCTGGGTGGAGTCGCCTCTGCTTGACAACAGAAGCTTCAGTAACCTAAAACCTATCTCTGTGCAAGTGACTTTAAACTTCTTTGAATTTTTCCAACTTTAAATCTTGTATCTTTCAGTTCTATATCTTCCAGCAAGCACATCAATCCATTTGAAATAATACTTTCAAGTTCAACTTTGATCAAACTCTCTGGGCATAGGCAGCAGAATTCAGCCAGCCCTTAATCCAGTAGCCCAGTTACAACAAAGTTCTCTGCAGTCTCTCCTTCCCCTTAAAAGTTCATAAGCCAACACAATTCTCTCTGCACTTAGCATTTTCAAACTCAAACTAGAATAGCTCATAAAATATGGCTTACTACTCTGTTGTAGTTTCACATTGCTGGCAGAAAACACCCATCCAAGAGCAGCTTCTGGGAGGAAAGGGTTTATTTTGGCTTACAGACTTGAGAGGAAGTTCCATGATGGCAGAGGAAAATGATAGCATGAACGAGGCTGGAACCACCTCACAGCCAATATCAGGTGGACAACAGCAGAAAGAGAGTGTGCCAAAAAATGACAAGGGGAAAGTGGCTCATGAGCCCACCCCCATCACTACACTGCCTCCAAGAGATTCTGTTCTCCAAATTACCACTATCTGGGGACCTAGAATTCAGAACACATAAGATTATGAGGGCACCTGAGTCAAACACCACATGCTTTGTAAGACTTCTCTAGTCCCAAGTACCAAGTCGTGCTGTATTCCTCCTCCAGCACAAAGGTTCACAAAGACCAAAATCCACATGGTCAAATTAATCATGTAGCAACACCATGGTACCAAATTTTTTTTCTAATTTTTTTTTTTTTTGAGAGTGACAGACACAGAGAGAAAGACAGATAGAGGGAGAGAGAGAGAATGGGCGCGCCAGGGCTTCCAGCCTCTGCAAACGAACTCCAGACGCGTGCGCCCCTTTGTGCATCTGGCTAACGTGGGACCTGGGGAACCGAGCCTCGAACCGGGGTCCTTAGGCATCACAGGCAAGTGCTTAACCGCTACGCCATCTCTCCAGCCCTATGGTACCAAATTTTTGTCATAGACAGCTTCATATGGCTGGGACAAATATCCAAACCAGACACAGTTTATAAGAGGAAGGGATTTAGTTCAAGCTTGCAGATCCAAGGTAATTTCCATCCATGGAGGAATAAGCTGGCTCCCATTCATAAATCCAGGCATAGAGAGAAAGAGAACCACCACCAGTCAGCAAACACCAAAAAGCATCAAGCAATCACAGGCAGAAAGAAGGACTCCCAGAGCTCAAACCTTTCTGCACAGCTTTGGGCTGGAATTCAGATCTGCCCCCAGTTGACACCTTAGGCTGGACCCCAGGATCCACCCCCAATGTCACCTCCTCCAGCCAGGTGGCTTGGGATCCAAGTTATAATTTTAAGGAAATGCCTGAGTCTATGGGGGACATGCATTCAAACTACCACAGGTGGGATTAACCAGATCAGAACTTGATTAATTGGCTTACATTCAATCATGTGACATACAACACATTACCTAATGTGACAGTTAAGTCGTGTTGTTTACTTGATCAGATTATGAATCAAGCAAGAGATGTGTCTCTTGGGAAGGTCTTTACAGGAAGTATTAACTTAGGGAGGAGGTAGACCTTCCTCCAGAGTGTATGGCACTTTAGGTGAACTATATATAAAGAAGCTCACATAGCTTTATTTCACTTAGCCATCCATATTACTCATTGGTGCATGTATTTACCATTTTGGCACTCTTCATTGACATTATAACCAAGTTTCATCAGCCCTTCAATGTGGACTGAATACTAGCAGCTCTTCAGAACCCCCTAGGCCTCCAGTGCCAGATGGGGACTGCGGAGGCATCCATCATTGTGGACTGAGCAGCTGCCAGGTGCCTCAGTGCTCAAGACTGCAGACATCTATTGTTAGTCTGCCCAGCTCATATGCCATAATATAATCCAATAAATCTCCTTTATAGTACATATTCATTCATAAATTCTATTCTTCTAGATAACCTTGAATAACAAACCTAATTTGGCCCAATCACAATTAAGAACATCCCTCTATTATTTCAGACAGCTTAAGGAAGAGAATTATTATTATTATTTTTATTTTTATTTTTTGGTTTTTCAAGATAGGGTCTCACTCTAGCTCAGGCTGACCTGGAATTCACTATGTAGTCTTAGGGTGGCCTCAAATTCACAGTAATCCTTTGCCTCCCAAGGGTTGGGATTAAAGGCATGTGCCACCACACCCAGCAGGAAGAGAATTTTTTGTTGTTACTTTTATGGGGTAGTACCTATGGGACTTGTCATTCTATAGCTGTTAGCTACCAAGGAAGTCAACTTGAAAGAAGTGGACATGGAAGATAAAAGAGAAAAAAAATTGAAAAGAATGGATCCAAGGTCCCTTACTATTTGTGAGCCATGAAACTCCTTTTATTCAAACAATGTCAAGTGTCTTTTCTATCAATGAAACAAAAAAAAATATTGTATCTTACCTACTATAAAAAGTGCTTAACAAGTACTTAACAAATGGTAGTTATTGTCAAGTGCTTAAAATACATAGTGAAAGTGTGTCTCCCTTCCTCATTCTTACTCTCTTGCCCTCACTCTAACTTTGTAGATATAGCACATGCATTACTCAGAGTGAGCTTGTTTGGTAATATGGAAACCTTGGTGCTCTGGCCTAGGATTCTGTCGGTGAATTCTCATACTATAGCTAATGGCCCCACCCTCCCATAGCATTGCTTATGTCCATATTCAAAGCAACTCAGGACAGAGCGTTTTGATATAAAGTACTAATTCCAAGCCACGTCTGTCCTCTTTCTTCTCAGTTGATTGAGTATATTAGTAACTAGTAACTAGTGCTGCTCTTTTATAAAGTGCACAGCTCCAGAGCTCTGCACAGACTCCAAACTTGCCACCTAGTTCTCTTGCTGTGTAGAGAGAAGCTTGAGCCTTGAGTTCTAAGCCAGGAAGCAGTCAAGCCTGTCAATGCCTCCTAAAAGCAGAGACTCAGTACCTGCTTCCTGAGGTTTCTTGGTCTTGCCTACCTTATTGGTAAAGAAGAAATCAGTCCACAGTCTGCCTCCTGAGGAGTTGAGGTAAGGTATGCTCTGTGCCCCATCTAAGCCTGAACCAAGGTGCATGGATGCCCCCTCCAGTGCATCGCATCTGGCTGGTAAGTACTTTTTCTTGCCCTACCCAGATAAAAACCATGTTTAGGCAAGAAGACTAAGTGCTAGTCTCTGGCAACCTGCTTATATAGCCCAAGGAGAGGTTTCATAGACATTTGTTTGGACAGCTTTACTTCCTAGCACCAATAACAGTCATTGAGATTTGTGTTTTTGACCAATAGCAATAGTCACAATTGTTGAAGGTTATATTTTGGACCAATCATAGCCTTACTTCTTAGCATTTAGTCATAACAGTCCCTCTGCTAGGGCTTCTTGCACTTTTCTACCCATTTTTATGTGACCCCACTTGTATAGGTATAGAACATAGGCATACACAACAACCATTTACTGATAAAGAATCATAAAGAAATCCATTGTAAAACAATTCTTTGATATAGATAGATAGATAGATAGATAAATATAGATACAATTTTATAATTGAAGACAAAAACAAAGTTATGTATTAAAGACATGGATTTACTTGCTTACTTATTTCACATAAACAATTAAATTTGGGGGCTGGAGAGATGGCAAAGCCTAAGGACCCAGGTTTGATTCCTGAGTACCCATGTAAATCAGATGCACAAGGTGGTGCCTGTGTCTGGAGTTTGTTTGTAGGGGCTAGAGGCCCTGGCACACCCATTCTCTCTCTCTCCCTCCCTCAAATAAAAATAAATAAAAATTTAAAATAGAATTAAATTTTGACTAAATATTTGATACTGTAAGACATAGACCACCTTCAACAATTTTCAAAGTTAATTGATATTTAAACTTTATAATCATCAATAATGATAATGCCATGTTATAGTAATATATAGTACAAAATGACAGAGCCATATTTAGATCCATTTCAGAACTTGTTAGAAATTCTCTCCTAATCCCAGGTGTGGTGATTTATCTATAAATGGCCCCATAGCCTCAGGTATTTTTGATTAAGCTTCCTACTTAGTCACCAGGAGGTAGAGTCCTGCTGGAAGAAGTGTGTCACTGGACACAGCTCTTGAGTCCAGCCCTGGGTACATGTTGCTGGTGCTGGCTGTTGTCTCTCTACTATGGATGGATGAAGGAATGAGCCGGCTTCTTCCACCATGATAAAACTTCCCTTGGAATCTGTAAGCCTGAAATCAACCCTTTCTTCTCATAAGCTAGCTGCTTCTGGTCAGGTGTCTGTCCTAGCAATGCAACAGCAAGTTAAAATCTATTTAATGATTTTTTTAATTCAGCAACTCAACTAGCAATTTTTAAAATCAAATATTCTAACAATACAATCCAAACATATATTAATTTGAAATCTTCATGCTGACAAATTATAGTATGGAAATTTTAAAAAAAGCACAACCTTTGTTTCCCATAATTAAGCCATTATGCTTCTATTAGAGCAGGGAACTGTGTATACACAGTAAAAGCACTGCAAGTTATCAGTTCATGACATACAATAATCATGAGTCTGATCCAGGTGTTTCAGCACTGTTCATTGGCACTAGGTGGTGTGATGACACATGCAGTGCTAAGTGGACAGGTGTGTTCATAACCAAGGATGGAGTGAAGTCAGGCGATGTAACATGGGCAATCACTGCTAGAAACACTTCAGATTCATCACACATTTGATTGTGAATTAATTTCTAGTCATTGCCTGTTCAGAAACCTTGTACTGTTGACAAATTTTTCATGTCATCCATATTCACTGGCAGTTTAAGAACTTGTGAGCTAGATCACCATGGGAAATGTTCTACTTCTGATCTTGATGGGAAGGTTGCAGGGTCAGCTAGAGTTCATAGATGCTGGTCACAACAAAGGTCTGGTACAAGTTGTTTGAATGTAATTGATACATCTCTGGCTGAGGTTTCACCTTCAGATGCCAAAGCAATCATCTATGATGACCAGGTTGTTATCTAAAAAGGTCCAAGGATGTTCCAGATGGCTGGTTCTGGCAAAGGTAGTCTGTCTGGTGGTTGGACTGACAGTCTTTTCGTGCAATTCAGACTGGGCAGTGAGGAGAATCCAAAGCTTCCAGTCAGGGAGTGAAACTGAATAATCTTGGATTATTTACAGAAAATGAATATCAGGAGTGCTTACAGCATAAATTTAGAAAATGTATCATTCATGCTAATAGTACTTTTAACAAATTTTAACACATAAATACTAACAGTGATTAATAATGCATAGGAGTTACCTTCTTCTTGCTCGGACAAAATACCTGACCAAAAGTAACTTATAGACAAAAGGGTATATTTCACCTTAATGTTTCAAGGGGAATCTTCATCAGATGGCAAGAAAAGCACAGCAGAGCAGGAAGCTGACCAACATTGTGACATATCAGCAGCAGGTGGGGAGCAACAGGCATGAGATAGCTAGCAATGACAAGTGGACCGGACTACACAGTCCAGTGGCACACCTCCTCTAGCAAGGCTCTGCCTCCCAAAGGTTCCCCCAGCTAGGGATCACGTATGAGGCTTCATCACAAACATATGAAGCTGTGGGGGACATTTCACATTCAAACCACCACACAATGCTTAAGACTTACCTAATATCTCAGGGAGTGGTGGATCATGCTCATCTGTCCCACACAGTAGGAGCCATCTTCTCTGGCCTCACCCTGCCACCATAGTAGTTTGGCTGGGATAGGGAGTAACTTCTCTTTAGTGATGACCTTGCATACTTTGAAAGACCAATGATAGCAGCATACTCAAGGGTATCCAGTTGTCATAGCATCATTGTTATCATTTGAAATCCAATTCCATAAGATCAGGGAGCAGTTTGGATCAATGGGGATGGAGGCCAGGGACCCTCAGCTGGCAGAGCAGGAGCCAAGCTGACTTGAGTAATCACAAAGTATGACAGGTTGCTAATATAAATTCTTCCATCAACAAGCAGCAAACATGTTGATGACTTTATCATTGCTCCCAGAGCTCTGCTACAATTCACATCTTTATGGTGGTTAATGGCATTTTAGCCCACTGATGTCCTATAACATGTTCATCAATTCAGAGGGGAGGCTCCTGCTCAGAATATCAAAGCTAATTTGTAAATAAGGGGGTATGGATTTTTGTCATCAAATTTATATCAGAACAAGGCAATAATGTTCCCACACAAATTAATGTATCCTAGCAGATGTTTGACTTTTGACTACCCTGTTTTGAATATATATAACCTAATAATGTCTACATACTGAAAGCAGTTTTTATTTCTAGTCATTAAATCTCAAACAAGTCACCATCCTAAATGACAGGGGCATAGAAACTGTTTCCTTATCTACCAAACAGTAGCAGTTATGGTGGTATGAAATAAATTAACTGCTAATATAATTTTTATAAAGCAGTGATAGCCATACCAAAGGGCTGAGCCCCTAAGGAGAAATTACTATGGTTAGCCAGAGCACAAGGAAGTGCTCTGTTGCATACTGAGTGACCTTACCCTGTTACTTCATTTATCTATGTCTCCATGTCTTTTTCTATACCATGAGGTGCTCATCATTAACTTCATAGGTCTGGAAGCAGAAAATCAGTGAATTAATATGTGTAAAGTACCCAACAGCATGCCTGTCACTGAGTATTTAAGTTATTTTATGAGAAATGACACAAAAGGAAGGAAGTATCAAAAAAATACATCTTCTAGGGTGGCCTGCATGTATAGAACAATGCCACCTGTTGCAGTCAGGTTCTCATTGCTGGCAGTAAACACCCAATCAAACCCAGCTTGTGGCTTACAGACTCAAGGGGAAGCTCCATGATGGCAGGGAGAAACAATGGTATGAGCAGAGAGTGGACATCACCTTTTCACCAACATCTGGTAGAAAATAGCAATAGAAGAGTGTGCCAAACACTGGCAAGAGGAAACTGGCTATAATACCCATAATCCCACCCCCCAATAATACACTGCCTCCAGGAAGCGTTAATTTCCAGATCCCCATCAGCTAGAAACCTAGCATTCAGAATAACTAAGTTAATAGGGGACACCTGAATCAAACCATGACATGGGCTGTCCCCTGCCCCAGGACAGACTGCCTCCCGTCCTTCTGTTTCTGCTTATCACTCAGGACGAGCCATCCTTCTGACCAACTTACAGAAACAAAAAACTAAAATCATAATCATGGAGGGGACAGCTGACTAAGATTGATGTAGTCTGACTCTACAGATTGGAGTGACCCCTTCGAAGGCTACCTTGGGGTCACATAGGTTCCATAGGTTACTGTCATCATCTTCATGATCAGTTAATGTATAATGAACACTCTACCTAGTCAAGTACTGTTCCAACCACAGTGAGGTTAGATGACATCCCCACAGGACTCTCAACACATTGGTATTTTTACTTTTCTCCAATTACTATAGCCACCACAAACTTGGTCTCTTAAAACAATTCCAAGTTTTCATTGAAAGTTCCCTGTGTCTGCAAAGCCTAAGGATCCATGTTCAACTCTCCAGATCCCTCATAAGCCAGATGCACAAAGGTGAGGCAAGCACGAGATCACACACGCACAATAGGTGGTGCAATGGTCTGGAGTTCCATTTCAGTGGCTGATGCCCTGGTACACCAATTCTCTCTCTCCTTCTTTTTATCTCCCTCTGTCTCTCTCTATAATAAAATTAATAATTAATTAAAATTTTTAAATATAGAAAGTTCTCTGTGAGCCCAAAGTCCAGACACAAATGAAGTTGGCTGATTCTCTGCTTAGATACTCAGAAGAGTAAAATTAAGTCAGTAGGCCTTGGGCCCTTCCTGGGAGAAGCCATTTCCAGTGTCATATGGACTGTTAATAGGATTGGATTCAGCAGGGTGAAGGAATATCACCCTGCTGGCTCTTGGCCAGGAATGAATGACTTACATTGCCTGGATTCTTGCGCCCTTCAAAAGCCAGCCACAACCCATCAAAAGCCATGAATTTTTCTGCTCCCCACCCCACCCCCACTGCCCCCATCTCTCCTTTTTCACCAGGCTTTCTCTGACTCAAGTCATAGAATTTTCCCTTCAAGGGACCAAGCAATCCAGTTCAGCCTACCTGGAAAAATCCAAGAAAACCTCTCTGTTTTAAAACCAGCTGATTGATTGGTCATTCATCCCATCTGCAACACCCTATTCTCAGTACCTGTGTTGGTGCTTGCTTGGAATCAGGCTGACTTCATCTAGCAAGGAGAACCTCAAAGTGAGGAGCTTCCCCTACCTGAAAACAAAGAGACTCTACTCAAGGTCTCAGGGGCCACCAGATTTAGGGACAGCCCACCTACCATTCTCCCCTGCAGTCCTGTAGACATTGTTATCTCCAGATACTCCTTCCATTTCAGAGCACCCCGCCATGTGCTCGTTACCTGTGTGTTTATTTATTGCTGTGTTAGTATTAACTTGACTAACTTATAAAAGCTATAAAAAGTTATAAAAGTTTATTAGTATATTGACTTGGATTATGTTAAATTTATAAATTATAATAGAAAGAACTTGCATCTTTATATTACTGATTTGCCCTGCACAAGAGCAGGGATGTCTTATTATTTGCTGGAAATTATGTTCCTATCTTTTCAATCTTCCTTGGCTGTTTTGTCTATCTCGTTTTTCTGCTTTGTTTTGTTCTGTTGTATCTACTTTGTTTCTATTGTAATAAGGTTTCCTCTACTATTCTATCTTCTAACTAGTTAGAAGACTGTTTACTTTTGTGTGTTAGTTTTATATCCTACTACTTTACTGGATTTTTAGCATTTGGATTAATTTCTCATTGGCTTTCTGGTGTTGCCAGGGAATTTATCATTTGGGGATGATTCTTGTTTAATTTATTGTGCTCAATTTATTTTCCTGTGTATTATCATTCGTTCATACGTCCAACACAATGTTTAAGTTAGCAGACATAGTAAGCTTCTTTGTCACACTCTTGATTTTAGTGGGAATTTCTTTATTATGTAAGATAATACCTTTAGGACTAAGGATATAATTCTTATGAATAAGAAAGTAGCTATGAGCAAAAGACATTACGTGGGCTAGAGCAATGGCTAAGCAGTTAAGGCACTTGCCTGCAAAGCTAGAGGATTCAGGTTTAATTCCCCAGGACCCATGTAAGCCAGATGTACAAGGTGCCACATGCACCTGGAGCTGGTTTGCAGTGGCTGGAGGCCCTAAAGTGCCATCATCTCTCCTTCTCAATCTGCCCCCCCCTGTCTCTTTTTCTCTGTCAAATATATAAATAAAAATAAAAAGTACATTATTTACATGTATTAAATGTCATAATGAAACCCGTGTGTAATTAATATATGTTAATAAAAACTTAAGATAGGGGGCTGGAGAGATGGCTTAGTGGTTAAGTGCTTTGCCTGTGAAGCCTAAGGGCCCTGGTTTGAGGCTCAGCTCCCCAGGACCCACGTTAGCCAGATGCACAAGGGGCGCACACATCTGGAATTTGTTTGCAGTGGCTGGAGGCCCTGGCGTGCCCACTCTCTCTCTCTCTCTCTCTGCCTCTTTCTGTGTCTGTCACTCTCAAATAAATAAAAATAAAATATTTTTTTAAAAAAATTAAGATAGTAGCCATAAGATCTAATTTTCTTCAGTGCTTTAATCAGGAATAAGTGTTTTAACATCTATAATAATAATTCTATGGATTTTCTCCTTAGATTCATTAATATGCATATTTTATTAATGGACTTTGCAATATGGAACCAAATTTATATTCCTGAAATAAACCTTACTTGGTTATATAATAAGATTTTTATCTAGAAAATTTTTATTGATTTTTTTTGGTTCTTTTCTAAATATTTTATTTTTATTTATTTATTTGAGAAAGAGAGAGAGAGAAAGAGATAGAGAAACAAAGAATGGGTGTGCCAGGCACTTCAGCCACTGAAAAAGAACTCCAGACATATGTGCCAGCTTGTGCATCTGGCTTATGTGGGTCCTAGGGAATCGAACGGGGTCCTTTGGTTTTGCAGGCAAGTGCCTTAACTGCTAAGCCATCTCTCCAACCCATTTTCTGGTTTTTTTGTTTCATTTTGTGTTGCTGTTTTATTTAGTAGTTCCTTGATGTAGCAGACAGCTTCAGGTTCCCTGAAATGAACATCCAGACCAGGCACAGTTATGGAGGAAGGGATATTTATTGAAGCTTACAGATCCAGGGGAAGTTCCATAAGGCAGAAGAAGCTGGCCTGCCTTCACAGGCCCAAGCAGAGAGAGAGAAGCACTAGCCAAAAGCCAAAAGCCAAAAGCCACATGGCACAGCACACTTTAGGAACTCCTGCTAGGCACACTTTGCATATCTTTAGACAGAAATCTGAAACCCACCGCCACACCTTAAGATCTGCCCATGAAACCACCTCCAGCCTGGTGGCTGCAGATGCAAACTACAAAGTAATAAAATACTGAATATATTGGAGGCCATCTACCCAAACTGCCACACTTGACAATTTTCTTTCTACTGCATAATTTGATCTGTTTACATTTCTTTTTTCAATAGGACCAATTTTAGCAATACTATTTATTACTTCTCAGCCTTTTGGCTAAGATAAGTATAATAGTACTTCTTTGGGAAATTATTCATTACAACTGTTCAAATATATTTATGGCAAAATCTGTGAAGTATTTTTGTTATTATTTGCCTTCTATGTAGAGTTATTTCTCCTTTGTTATTTTAGATACTTTGTCATAGTTTAAATACCTGTTTTCTGTCACTCATGTTTTCTTTACTAAGTTAGCTGGTGGTCTATCTATTTTGTTACTTTATAGAGAACATTATTGATTGGTTATCAAATATTAATTATTGTTTTGGTTTCCTAAGATTCCCATAACAAAATACCCAAAAATAAAGTGTGGCTTGAAACAATAAAAATTCATTCTGTCACGGTTCTGCAGGCTGGAAGTCTGTGTTTGGTTTCAACTATAGCATATTATTTTATGTTAAAATTGCATTATACTGGCAGTGGTACATTTCTTTTTTCTTTGTTAGTTTAGTTTTTTGGGGTTTTTTGTTTGTTTGTTTCATTTTTGTCCTTAGGACTATTTAAAGGTTTGTTCTGTGGTTATCTATGTTACTTTATTTCTGTCTTTTACCTTTTAGATTAATTTTTTTGTTAATTTATTTTGCAGTTCTGTGAAGTGAGCCCTTGGCTTTTACATGCTAAACAACAAGTGCTCTACCATTGAGCTACATATCCAGCCTTCTTTCCACTTTTTATTCTGAAACAAGGTCATGCTCCATTGCCCAGGCTGGTCTTGAACTCACTGTAGAGCTCAAGCAGGTTTGACCTTTCCATCTTCCTTCCTTAGCCTGCAAAGCAGCTGGGTGTACAGATTTGTACCACCAGCCCGAATGTTTGATGGTATCTCTTCTCCCCCCACCCCGCCCCACTAAAGTACCACAATGCAATTCCATCAAAGAAAAGAAAATTAATGGAGTCTGTGACCAAGTATAGAAAACTACTGTGTCTTTGCCTTATTTACTGGCCTCTCACTGCATAGCTCAAGCTGGTCTTCAATTCATGATCCTTTTGCCTCAGACTCCTGAGTGCTGGATTGCAGGTGTCTGTCACAACTCTCAGCTTTTCTTTACTCTTACAAACCAATCTTTCTATTGGTCAGACCAATGGACCCAAATGTACACACAAAGATACACATGCATACCAAGTTCAATGTGGCCAGATTTCCTTTAATTCAAGTACACATACATCAATGTATTGTGACAGTCCAAGACTGAGGCAGGAGGATTTCTAGGTGGAGACTAGCCTGGACTACATAATAAATAGAAGAGAGAGAGAGAGAGAGAGAGAGAGAGAGAACTGAATTTATTTCCACATGGCTGGTACCCAAGGAACTGGAGTCAGAGTCAAGGCCACAAAGTCCCTGCCCCACCAGCTGTCAGCACCTATTAGTCCTCAGGAGGCAGCCATGGCTCATAAATGGGTAGTGTGTAATGGAGTATTAGGCATGGTAAACATGTTTAGGGAATAAAAGTGGTGCAAAGTGTCCTGTGGATCACCATGAGGGTTGGCCCAACCTTCCTGTGTCCTCTTCCATGCAGCTGACTTCCCAGAAACCTTCCCATTTTTCTCTGAGTAGCTGCAAAGGGCAAGATTCCAAAAGGAGGGATAAAAAGAAGAAATTTGCAATATGGACGCTCTTTCCTCTCACCTCTGCAGTTTTCCTCTGGCTCTGAAGATTTCTTTTGTGCAAAAACAAAAAGGAAAAAAGAAAAGGCTTTCATCTGCCAAGATTTTTACTTATCACATATGAAAGGGTATCGTCTTCCACAGATTCTGAAAATGTCTTAAAAATGAGTATCAAAGAGTCCAAGGCCCATTAATCTAAATTGCTATAACACTTCGAGAAGAATAAAAGCCACTTTCTAAAATCTGCAAATGAGACTAACCTACAAAATTACAGATTAAATGCAGGAGAAAAAAGTATGGTAGATTTTCACTTGAAACAAGCATCTTTAAAGGTAAAGAAATATTACTTCAATATTTTAAAATCATGTTTTGAAATAGATGAGAAAAAGACAGCTATATACTAAGATCCAATGGAAAGCTACAGGGAAAAAATATTCTGCTTAAGCTAAGACCAGTTGCTTTAAATTACATTCAATAAAATTTACCAAGGAAGGATCAGCTCTGTAAAGATGCTATTTATACACCTTTGCTAAAACCCTCATATACAAATCTAAATTTCTAAGTCACTTCTACCCTTAGGGGGAAAAAAAAGATACAGAGTTCTCAAAGTTTAGGGCCAAATTCTCGTTACAATTGCTAGGAAAGAAGTCATCTTCCTTTTCAGGGTTTCCATTTAAATTTATTCATCAGTTCTCAGATAGTAAAAATAGAATGTAAGACCTATAATATTTGATAGTCTTGATTCTGCAGCTCCAGCCAGGATTGGAAAGCCATAATAATGCAATGCTTTAAATTGACCTCCTGCATCTCTCTAAGGACTTAATAGAGTTTTACCAGGCAACTTTGAGATCTGACTAATCCTTGACAGGCAGGTTCTACAGAGATGGGGATTCCACCTGACCCATCGCTGCTCACCAGAGACCAAAGCTCCATTGCTACAACTCCCTAGGAGACCATTGCTGGACAGCTGATTTCTGCTTTGGGCATTAGCCTTGCTATTAAATCAGGATTTCTGTAGGGGTCATCTCTGATTTTTTTTTTCTATGCTATAAAAGCAATATAAGCTGATGGAGGCAAACTAAGATACTTGAGTAAACAGTAAATCTATTGGAGAAAATTATTCACAATATTATAAGCAATATTATCATTCTAACACACATCCATGTTTGCAGACATAAAACTAGATGGGATACTACTGTGTGTGTGAGAGAGAGAGAGAATTGAAACTCATGAGAGCTATTCCCCAGTATCCTTCTGAGGGACTGGCTACAGAATACATACCCCTATATCCAAATCCACAGATACTCAGGTGTCTTACATAAAATGGTAATGTGCTATCATATAACCTATGCACATCCTTCTATATGCTTTAAGCCATCTCTAGATGACATACTACCAACATGACAGGTGTTGCATAAATAGCTATTATACTACATTGTTTAGGAAATTATAACCAGAAAAAGAGATATACATATTCAGGACAGATATTTAATTTTCTGAATTTTTTTAAATTTTCTAAATATTTTGATATACAGTTGTTTGAGTCCTTAGGAGTAAAACTTACCACTATAAAGGGCCAACTATACATTCAATTGCACACACACACAAAAACACATATACACCCCTTTACCAACATACATGCCTCAACACTTGTCAGCAGCCTCAACGAGTCTCATATTTACAGGTATCAAACACTTTTAGCTGAATAATCATTTCCAAGGGTTTTCTATTATAGTAGTAATAATAATTATGTATATAAAGTTAATAATATATATATACTTATGATCTTTTAAATCTTTATTGTAAAGTTTTTATCAAATTTTGTTTGTGATTGCATTGAATTTCCTTTGTTTTCTAGCTGGAATCTGGAAGAGAGTCAATGCCTAGACAGTTAGCTCGTCTCATGCCAGAAGGTGCTACATGAGTGACTGGGGGAAAATGACCAACATCTGTCTAAGCAACTCGTGGTCTAAGCTACTCAGCAGCAAACAACCTGATGTGATGCTCACACAAGTACAATAGTGGCACACAGCCATGATGGGAAACCAACTGCTCTTGATTTGGCTAACTAATTCATTCAGTGGAATGGAACCCTTAGCTGGAGCTGGGAATCGAGTCAAAACAATATCCAAAAATGAGCCCGCTTTCCATTATCAAACTCCCACCAATCGTGGGCTACAAGAGGGCCTACACCTATTAAATTCTCCCTAAAATAATAATGAATTTTTTCATGTGCCTTCAATATAGCCAAAATTAATTGGATTGTTTCTTTCTATATACATGACAACACAAATATATGTAAAAAGCAAAGGCTGTGTTTTTAAAATGTCAGTTATGGAGTTGAGAGTTTTACAAAACCACTGTAGCAGAAAGCCCAGTGAGCACGCTAGCTAAAGAGAACCAAACCAGGAGGCTTTGGTGTGGCTTTGCTGCTCAACAGTATCACATTGTTCTCTGGCCCCCTTTGGCCTCGTTGGGGTTGTCTCTTGTCCACAAGGTCACCAGTGTAGCCCAAGTACAACATGGGAGGAAGAGACTGCCCCCTTAGTAGGAAACCAGATTCCCCATCCCTGATTTCCCCTCAGCTCATTGACCAGGCCTGGGTCACATGACCACTCCCAGATGCAAAACTACCTGAAAGCAAAAACTGGCATTTTTGGCCTCCCAAAAACCAAACAACAACAATAACAAAAAACACACCTGCACATGGAAAAGAGAAAGCAAATGTCAGGTTACCATGGTTTCCACCAGAACAATAAGCCAGAGTGTTCAAAATTGGGTTTATAAAAAAGAGAGAACAGCAATTCTCCCTTTGGGGAGGATATTGGCTAAAAGACAAAAAAGGCATCTTTTCCACTGCAAGGTTCCAGGCCTATGTGGGAGATCAGAGCCTTCAGATCTTTCTCCAGTGTCTGAACAACCCAATGCCATGTTGTATAAATCCTCTAGGATACGGAATGGCATTTGGCCCAAATGAGCATGCACATCTTATCTGAATGCCTTATCACCAAGTTGCTCTGGTGTGCCTGTAGTTGGGAGTTTTCTGTTGTACAAGTAGAAGCGTGGTCACTTCATTTGGTCAAATGAAAAACTGGTCTGACAGATATAGCACTCCTGGACATATGCCCTAACAACTCTACTCTACTACAGAGCTACTTTCACATCCATGTTCTTGCTGCCCTATTTACAATAGCTAATGAAACAAGGTTTGGGGAGTTCACAGAAGTCCTTGAACCCCAAACTCTAGATCACGTCTGACTTTAACCAAATAAATCAAACATAGCAGGATGATTTAAACCATTACAATTTTACTCAGAAATATACAAGGGAAAGGGACGGTCCACAAACTGGGGAAGGAAAAATGGGTACACACATGTGATCCATGAACCCATGTGGGACAATAAACATGGGCCCTGGAAACAAAAATGTGGAAAGGGGGCTGGAAAGATGGCTTAATGGTTAAGGCCTACAAAGCCAAAGGACTCAGGTTCAATTCCTTAGGTCCCACATAAGCCAGATGCACAAGGTGGCATATACATCTCATGTTTAAGCAGCTAGAGGCCCTAGAGTGCCTATTCTTTCTCTCTGTCTCCCTCCCTCCCTCCCTCTCTCTCTCCCCCCTCTCTCATATAAATAAAAATAATTTTTTTTTTTTTTTTTTTGGTTTTTTGAGGTAGGGTTTCACTCTAGCTCAGGCTTTCCTGGAATTCACTATGGAGTCTCAGGGTGGCCTTGAACTCACGGCGATCCTCCTACCTCTGCCTCCCGAGTGCTGGGATTAAAGGCGTGCGCCACCATGCCCGGCTAAAATATTTTTTAAAAATTAATGTGTAAAAGTGTTTTTGTTTTGTTTTGTTTTGTTTTGTTTTGTTTTTCAAGGTAAGATCTCACTCTAATTCCAGGCTGACCTGGAATTCACTATGTAGTCTCAGGGTAGCCTCAAACTCATGATAATCCTCCTACCTTTGCCTCCCGAGTGCTGGGATTAAAGGTTTACGCCACCACGCCCAGCTGTTTTTTGTTTTTGTTTTTTTTTTTTTTAAGGTAGGGTCTCACTCTTGCTCTAGTCCAGGATGACCTGAAATTCACTATGTAGTCTCAGTGTAGCCTCCAACTCACAGCGATCTTCTTACCTCTGCCTCCTAAATGCTGGGATTAAAGGCATGTGCCACCACACCCAGTTTATGAAAAGGGTATTTTTTCTAAAAAAAGGCAAGCGGTCCCAGAGAAATCAAAAGGCCATAAAAATAATCCTGCCCACTCTGGCTTCCAGAGTGAGAAATCCATAGTCTTACCAGCGCCGATACCCAGGAATGGAGGTGTGAGCAGCAAACAAGCCAGAAAGGCAGGTTCTCTTCCATGAGCCCAAGTGAGATATTTTTGGAGTCGGAGCTCCAGTTTCTCTATAGTTGCGGCTGGGGCTGGGGTGGAGTGCACTGGGTTGTTTACCTCCTCACGTCCAGCCCCAGTCTGAAAAGAGAAGCAGATTCTCCAATGGAGAATGAAGGCAGCACCAGTTAAATGGGATAACCATTATTAATTTAGAGAGAATTAAAAGAGTGCAGACCCTCTTATAGTCTAAAGTTAGTGAATTTGACAGTGGAAAGTGGAATCATCTGGATATGATTATGACTTGTTTCCCATTTCAGGTATAGTTTCCTTTCCACTGAGTGGATCCATTAGCACTCCAAGAGATTGGCACACCTGTGTTAGATGATTGGCCTGGGTTCAGAGAAGGGGTACACCTACACATGGGTGGGGTGCACACTCAGAGAGAGATCCAATTGGGTGAGAAGAGCAGACACTACTGAGTCCTGCAACTGAGGTAGTCAGGGCGAGCTGAGGTGGGGGGGCGAGGGTAGGACAAAAGCTTCCTCTCTCTTGAGACTCCCCTAGCTAGCTGCCTGAACCCAAACTACCTGACTACTCCCTCTCACTAAGGATTGGACTTGGCCTGTCTGCCCATGGACAGATGAATGAATGGATAAGGAAAATGTGGTATGTATACACAGTGGAATTCTGTTCAGCAAGAAGGAAAAATGAAATAATGGAATCTGCAGGAAAATGGATGGACCTTGAAAGAATCTTAACTAAGTGAAGTAACCTAAACTCCAAGTCTGAAACCACATGTTTTCCCTGATATGAAGGTCTTAGCTTGTCATATACATAAGTAGGTATATATGGGGGTGGGGGAACAAATGTGTATTAAACCTATAAAGGTAGAACGGTAACCAAAATCAAGTACCAAGAGAGGAACTGGAAAAGGGATGAAGAAAGGGCAAAAGGATGCAGGATGACATATAAACAGAAAGGGAGAAATAATAGTGCAGAGAAGAGAGAGGAGAGAGCAGGATTGGAGATAAGAGGGAGACATGAGAATCAACAAAAACAACTCGAATTTGAAAATTCCAGAATGAATGGTACCTAAATCACTGTATGCCAACTTAGAAAAAAAAAGAGCTGGTCTGAAAGTATGGTCCTGTCAATGAGGGGAGAAGTATAAAACCCTGTGCTCGCTTTGGCAGCACATATACTAAAAAATTGGACTGGAGAGATGGCTTAGGGGTTAAGCACTTGCCTGTGAAGCCTAAGGACCCCGGTTCGAGGCTCGTTTCCCAGGACCCACATTAGCCAGATGCACAAGGGGGCACATGTGTCTGGAGTTCATTTGCAGTGCCTGGGGGCCCTGGCACGCCCATTCTCTCTATTTCTCTCTATCTGTTTCTTTCTGTCTGTTGCTGTCAAATAAATAAATAAATATTTTTTAAAAAGAAGTATAAAACCCCTCCTGACATTGGCCAAGGGTGGACATAGAGTTGCAGCCATTAAGTAGGACATTAGCTATGCTGTTAGGATTTAGCCCCATGGGTACCTAGAGATCACAGTACCCATGGTTCTCTAGAGATCAGAATTCTCTGGACTTGCCTAAACATGGATAAGCCTAACTGTTTCTCTTTTTTAAAATTTAGTTACTTAGTTAGTTAAAGGTTTTTATTAGATATGGATATATTTAGAATGTAAACAACACATGTTGGTACCATCCTTTCCCTGCCCCTTTTCTGAAGAGACCTTCCTCCTTGGTGATGCAGGTCAACCCCATGGGGATTGTGGGTCATGCATTATGGGGGAGGGCAATGTCTCCGTGCAAAATGTCCCAACTTGTGGCTCTAACAATCTTTCCACCCCCTCCTCTGCAAAATTCCCTGAGCCATGCTGGGAGCATTTCAAGTCTACGTAAGTGATGGCCACTTAGGAGCCTCTGGATCTCTGATTTGGTAGGTGTTGAGTGTCCTCAGTATCTATCTCCATTACCCTCATGATGATATCAGATTCATTAAGAAAGTAGCACTCTTTCTCATTTCTCTATTCCTCTATAGTTGTGGCTGGGGCTGGGGTGGAGTGCACTGGGTTGTTTACCTCCTCACGTCCAGCCCCAGTCTGAAAAGAGAAGCAGATTCTCCAATGGAGAATGAAGGCAGCACCAGTTAAATGGGATAATTATTATTAATTTAGAGAGAATTAAAAGAGTGCAGACCCTCTTATAGTCTAAAGTTAGTGGGAATTTGACAGTGGAAAGTGGAATCATCTGGATATGATTATGACTTGTTTCCTATTTCAGGTATAGTTTCCTTTCAACTGAGTGGATATGTTAGCCAATCCAAGAGCAGTTGGTTACCCACCATGGCTGTGTGCCACTATTGCACTTGTGTAAGCATCACATCAGGTTGTTTGCTTCTGAGTTGCTTAGACTTTGAGTTGCTTGGACAGATATTGGCCACTTTCCCCCAGTAGCTCATGTAGCACCTTCCAGCACTAGATGGGCTAATTGTCTTGGGACTGGCTCTCCTCTGGATTCCAACCATGTCTCTCCATGGCCTGTGCCAACAGCATATGGTGTCTTCAGCAGCAGGGTCTTACCATTCACCTCTGGTGGATAATCAAGTGCTCTGATAGAAGTCTGTCTTCTTTGTTTTGGGAGATCTAGCATGTCCCTATGATCAACAGTTCATTGTGTATGTAGACCTCATTCTGGTATAGGGAGTTACTTACAGGCCAGTACCAAGGGAAAAGAAAAAAGAAAAATCTAGAGAAGAAACAGAAACAGGAGAAATTTGAGGCTAGGTTTCCTTTCTCCCTCTCCAAGGCCCTTTGATTCAGGTGCTCCCCCTGAAGTCATCTTGAAGGTTCTACCTTTTAGTTTGACTTCCAGGATATAGGATTCTATGGTACCAGTTCAATTTAGGTTTAGTTTTTGTGCCCACCTTTTCCCTTCCCCCAAGCCCTACTGTCCCTATTGTGCAAGCCTCAAGATGCTATTCAGTTATGTCAGCAACTTGGGCTGATCCAGGTTAGGAACTGCAGATAAGTGAGACCATGCAATGGTTGTCTTTCTGTGATTGTGTGAGTTCACATAAAATGACCTGTTCCAAGTTCAACCATATTTCTACAAATTTTAATGTGTCATTTTTTTTCTTACTGCTGAGTAGAATTCTATTTTCTTACTGGTAACTAGATATACCACATCTTGGTTATTCATTTATTCAATGATGGGTACCTGGGTTGATTCCAGTTTTTAGCCATTATGGATTGAGCAGCTATAAACATGGTTGAGCAAATATCTCCGAACTGAGATGTAGAGCTTTTAGGGTAAATGCCCAGTAAGGGAATCACAGGATCTGTTGGTAACTCTATATTCATCCTTTTAAAGAGCCTACGTATTGATTTCAATAGTGGTTGTACCAGCTAACATTCCCACCAGCAGTGAATGAGTGTTCCTATCTCTCCACTGCCTCACCAACATTTGTTTTCATTTGATTTTTTAAAGTTTGCTATCGTTACTTGGGTAAGGTGGAATCTCATAGTTTTTGTTTTGCTTGGTTTGGTTTGGTTTGGTTTGGTTTGGTTTGGTTTTTTGAGGTAGGGTCTCACTCTGGCCCAGGCTAACCTAGAATTAACTATGTAATCTCAGACTGGCTTTGAAATCATTGGTTGAGTGCTTGTTTAATTTCCTGGGCTCCTGGGGTTTTGTTCAGGAAGTATTTTCCCAATTCTATATTGTGGAGAGGGCTTCCTATTTTTTCTTCTAGTAGTTGAAGAGTTTCAGGTCTTATATTGAGGTCTTTAATCCATTTGGACTCGATTTCTGTGTATGGTGAAAAGAATGGGTCTAATTTCATGTTTCTACATATGGTCATCCAATTTCCCCAACACCATATCTTGAAGATGCTGTCTTTTCTCCAGTCTACATTATGGGCAAACTTCTCAAAGATCAAGCAGCTGGAGTTACTTGACCTAAGATCCAAGTCTTCAATTCTGTTCCATTGGTCTATATTTCCATTCTTTTTATTCCAGTTCCATGATGTTTTTGTTACTATAGCTTTGTAATTAATATACCTTTAGATTGGGTAAGGTGATACTACCAAAGATTATTTTTTTGAGGATATGTTTGTATATCTGAGGCATTCTGCCATTCCATATGAATTTTGAGATCATTTTTTCAATCTCTGAGAAGAATGATGCTCGTATTTTTATTAGTATTGCATTAAATCTGTGTATTGCTTTTGGTAGAATTGCCATTTTCACTATATGAATTCTACCTATCCAGGAGCATGGAAGGTCTTTTCATCTTCTCAAGTCTTCCTCTATTTCTTTCTTGAGTGTCTTTATGATTTCATTATATAGGTTTTTCACATCCATGGCTAGTGTTATTCCTAGGTATTTAATTTTTTTGTTGCTATTGAAAAATGGGATAGCCTCACTGATTTCTTTCTCTGTATATTTGTCCTTTGCATATAGAAAAGCTACTGATTTTGCATTGAGTTTGTATCCTGTCGCTTTGCTGAAGGAATTTATCACCTTTAAAAGTTTTGAGATGGAGACCTTCAGGTCACTTACGTATAGGATCATGTCATCTGCGAATAGGACTAACTTGATATTTTCCTTTCCAATTTGAATCCCTTTTATTTCTTTCTCCTGTATTATTGCTTGAGCTAAACTTCTAATACTATGTTGAAGAGCAGTGGTAAGAGTGGGCACCCCTGTCTTGTTCCTAGTCTCAGTGGGAACTCCTTGAGTTTTTCTCCATTAAGAATAATTTGGGCTTTAAGGGGGTTTATATATAGCCTTTATTGTGTTGAGATATAAACCTTCCATGCCTGTTCTTGCCAGTGTTTTGATCATGAAGTGGTGTTGTGTTTTGTCAAAGGCTTTCTCTCCATCAATTGAGTTGATCATATGGTTCTTATGATTCAGTTTATTTATGTGGTGTATTAGGTTGACTGATTTCCATATGTTAAACCATCCCTGCATTGTTGGGATGAAGCCTACTTGATCAAGTTAGATAATACTTTTGATGTGTTATTGAATTCTGTTTGCAATGACTTTCTTCAGGATCTGTGCATCTAAGTTCATTAGAGATATAGGCCTATAATTTTCTTTCCTGGTACATCTATGTCTGGTTTTGGTATTAGGGTGATTCTTGCTTCATAAAAGGAGTTGGGAAGGATTCCCTGGTCTCTGATTATATGGAAGAGTTTGAGAAAAATTCATTTCAGTTCTTTAATGAAGGTTTGATATAATCCAGCTGAAAAGCCATCTGGTTCTGAACTTTTCTTTTTTGGGAGGTTTTTGATTACTTTTTCAATCTCCTTGGATGTGATAGGTTTGTTTAGGAGATTAATCTGCTCTGAGTTTACTTTTGGTAGGTGTTATGTGTCTACAAATTCATCCATTTCTTCCAGATTATTTAATTTTGTGGAGTAGAGGTTTTGGAAGTATGTCCTGATGATTCTTCCAGTTTCATTGATGTCTGTTGTGATCTCTCCTTTTTCATTTCTGATTTTGTTAATTTAAGACTTCTCTTGTTTTTGCTTGATCAGTTTGTCCAAGCTGTTGTCAGTCTTGTTTATTTTTTCAAAGAACCAGTTCTTCATTTTGTCAGTTCTTTTAAATTGTTTTCTTAGTGTCCAATTCATTAATTTCTGCTCTAATCTTGATTATTTCTTTCCATCTGAAGTTCTTTGGGTTAGATATATCTTGTTTTTCCAGCTCCTTTAGGTGGACAGTCAGGTTATTGATTTGGGATCTCTCTGTCTTTGTAATGAAGGCATTTAGGGCTATGAATATTCTCCTTATGACTGCCTTCATTGAGTCCCATAAGTTTTGGTAGGTTGGGTTTCATTATCATTCAATTCTAGGAATATTACAATTTCTTTTTTGACTTCTCCCACAACCCATTCATTGTTTAAAAGTGTATTGTTTATTTTCCAGGAGCTTGTGGACTTCTTGATGTGTCTCTTGTTATTTTCTTTCTTTAAAGTATTGTGACTCACATGATGCAGGAAGTTACTTCAATTTTCCTGACTTTATGAAGGCACACTTTATGGCTTAATATTTGGTCAATTTTGGAGAAGGTTCTGTGGGCTGCTAAGAAGAATGTGTATTCAGTGGAGTTGGGATGGAAAGTTCTGTAGATATCCATTAGGTCTAGTTGATCTAAGATATAGTTAAACTCTATTATTTCCCTATTGATTTTCTGCTTGAGTGATCTGTCTATTGATGATAGTGGAGTATGGAAGTCTGTGACTATGATGGTGTTGATATTTATCTGTTTTATTGTCAAGTTGATTTTCTTTTATACATTGTGGTGTACCTGTATTTGATGCAAATATATTTATGATTGTGATGTGCTCATGTTGGAATAAGAAATGGCCTTCTTTGTTCTTTTTTATTACTTTTGGTTTGAAGTCTATTGTATCATATAATAATATAGCAATACCCACTTGCTTTTTATTTCCATTTGCTTACAATAATATTTCCCAACCTTTCACCTTGAGGACGTGTCTATTTTTAGTGGTGAGGTGGGTTTCTTTTTTTTTTTTTGGTTTTTCAAGGTAGGGTCTCACTCTAGCCCAGGCTGACCTGGAATTCACTATGGAGTCTCAGGGTGGCCTCGAACTCATGGTGGTCCTCCTACCTCTGCCTCCCAATTGCTGGGATTAAAGGCATGTGCCACCACGTCCGGCCCAACGGTTTCCTGAGGACAATAGATAGAAGTGTCCAGTTTTTGATTCATCTTGATAATCTGTGTCTTTTGATGGGTGACATAAGACCATTAATATTTAAGGTTATTACTGTGTGGTTTGAATTAATCCCTGCCATGATGAAATGTTTATGGAGTTGGTGCTTTCTTGTATTTTGTGCTATTTTAAGCCAAGTCTATTTTGGTTATTGTGATCTTCTTATTGGCTCTTGAGTTTGGGTACTTGACTATTCTGTGTGGAGTATCCCCTCAACTACTTTCTGTAGGTTCGGTTTTATGTTCATATAATCATAGAGTTTACTTTTTGCATGGAAAGTTTTTCTTTTACCATCTATTATGAGAGATACTTTTGCTGGGTAGAGTAGCTTGGGTTGGTAGTCATAGTTTTGCAGACTTTAAAGTGTTCCGTTCCAGGCACTTCTGGCTTTCAGGGTTTGCATTGAGAAATATGATGTAATTCTGATGGGATTGCCTTTGTATGTTGTGAAATGTTTCTCTTTTGGTGCTTTTAACTCTCTCTCTTTGTTTGTATGAGAAGGAAAAATCTCAGTAGAAGAGGCCAGTAAGCTAGAAAAGAGATATAAAGGGAAGAGAAAGGAAAGGAGGGGGTACTTAATGAGTAAAGGAAAGGTGGAGGGAGGGCTAATCAAAATCTAAAAGGATATAAATAAATCATATGGAATCTTACTTTTTTGGACAATGGAACACTCAGGAGCTGTAGATTGTTGCTAGAAAATTTCCAGTGCCAGGGATGGGATACCTTCCAGTGAGCTGTTGGCCAGGAAGGTCCCTGATGCCACCAAAATATTATAGGCCATTGCCAAAGCCTTTGGTTTCCTGCCAGAAATAGATGGTAAGACCCTATTGCTGAATACTCCACATACTTGGGCTGCAAGGTCACTGAGAAATCCTGCTGTAACTGAGCTGAAAACCTCCTCCATGTAGACCAGCTGACAGAAAGCTGGAAGAAGCCATTCTGCATGCAGTTCAATGGGAGACAGAGAAATCACCAGTGAAGATACTCAACAGTGGACACTGCAAGCCTTAAATTTGGCCAGCCAGGCCAAATGAGCCAATGGGTGCAATAATGGTACATCTATCATGGTGGAAACCAACTGCCCTCTAATTGGACTGGAGGCCCGCTCCATGGGAGGGAATACATCCTGATACTGAAAACTTAAAACAGGGGTAGTCATGAGCCCTAGAGGTGTAACGTCTGCTGCTATCTGGCTAAATGTGTATACTATGCTTATCAAACTGCCCAGTAAGCACTTCTCTTAATGTTCATACCCTTATATTAATGCCACTCTCATTTTGGGTAGAGAATCTTGTCTTTTCAGATGGCAGTGACTTTGGAATGACTCAGAAGGTATCTTGGTGCTGGAAAGAAGTGACTGCAGTGCTCAGTACTGAAATATCTCTATCATACCTTCCAAAACTCAGGGTCTAATGTGGAAGAGGTGGCGGCAAGAATGTAAGAGCCAAAGGAAGGGTAGGACTCCTTACAATGTGCTCCCTCCAGACACAAAATGGCCTGGATATCCATGACCTCACAGTGCCTGACACTACCTACACAAGACCATCATAAGAGAGGGAAAAGATGATGAGATCAAAATAAAAGAGAGACTGATTGAGATGGAGAGGGTATATGATGGATAATAAAGTTCCAAAGGGGAAAGTGGAGGCAGGGTATTACCATGGGATATTTTTTATAATCATGGAAGTTGTTAATAAAAATTTGAGGGCTGGAGAGATGGCTTAGCAGTTAAGCACTTGCCTGTGAAGCCTAAGAACCCTGGTTTGAGGCTCGATTTTCCAAGACCCATGTTAGCCAGATGCACAAGGGGGCACACACGTCTGGAGTTTGTTTGCAGTGGCTGAAAGCCCTGGCGCACCCATTCTCTCTCCCTCTCTCTCTCTCTCTCTCTCTCTCTCTATCTCTATCTCTATCTCTCTCTCTGCCTCTTTCTCTCTCTGTCATTCTCAAATAAATAAATAAAAATGAACAAAAAAATTTGAAAAAAAAGTTTTAACTATTATGTGTCTTGGAGAATTTCTTCTTTGGTTCTGTCTGTTTGGTGTTCTGTGGGCCTTTGCATCTGGATGGGCCTCTCTTTTGAGAGATTTAGAAATTTTTCTTCAATAATTTTCTTGAATATGGTCTCTGTGACTCTGGCCTGAATTCCTCTCCTTCAGGTATACCCATGATCTGGATGTTTGTTCGTTTTAGGGTGTCCCACAGTTCCCTCATATTCTGTTCACTTGATGTTTTGAACTTAGCAAAGTTTTTGGCCTCCCAATCAATTTCTTCTATCTTGTCTTCCAGGTCAGAAGTTCTGTCTTCCAAATGAGTAACTCTGTTAGTGCAGGGTTCTAGAAAGGATTTCATAATTTCTATTTGATTTTTGTTTTCTGTTGTGTTATTTTGCATCATGTACATCCCATTTTTGAAGTACAATTTCAATTCAATTTCTGATTTTCTTGATGCTGCCTGAAGTTCATTCTTGCATTTGAGCAAGTCTTCATTAAGCTTAATCAATCGGTTGTTGAGGTCTTCCATTTCTTTACTTACCTTCAATTTATTCATATCTCTTTGGAGGGTTCTAATGTTTTTCCTCAATCAAGTTAAGCCTACTGTCAAAAGCTGAATGCTCTAGGAGATGATTCTGTTCAATTTTGTTGATGCAATTATTAGTTCTTTGATAGTTTGCTTCTAGTTCAGAGATTTTTTTTTTGATCAAGGTCTCATTGGTTGTTGTGTTTTCATTGTGGGGATGAATTTTTGTTGATTTCTCTATGATTTCATTGGAGGCTTCCATTGTAGGACTAGGCATCCTTGGTGGAGATCTCTCAGTTTTCTCACTTTCGTTGGCTTTTTTGTGTTGTTGTCTACACATTTTAGAAAGACTCTTTATTTTAATTAGATGGAAGCAAGTTTTTGTCCTTGGGCCTGTGCACCCTCTGACTCAGGTGAACAGGGATGTTGGTACCAAGTGGCCAGTCAGGATACCAGAGCAAAAGGCCTGATTCCACACAGCTCACACAGGGACCAGGCCTCCCCAAACAAGGCACAATGGGACCTACCAAGACCAGGGACTGGGAGGAGCAAGGGAACAGGGATCTGGCCTACTTCTTGCTGCACCCTCCAGGACACAGACCAGCATAGGGAACCCAGACGGGGAAATTGGAGGAACCAAGAAACAGGGGTCAGGCCTACTAACTGCAGACCAATGTGCCAGCCTGCACACTCTCCTTGCAAGGCACTCAGGCTGGGGAGGTGTGAAGAGCCCAGAAATGGGGGTCTGTCCTACTCACTCCAGACCACTGTGCCAGCCCTCACACTGTCCACACAAGGTAGGGGGTAGGTTGAAAGTTGGCAAAGCAAAGATTCAAAGTGGACCAGAGAAGTCAGGTGCTCTGTTAAAATACCCCTGCCCAGACTGGATTGAAAGTTTTGAAATGAGGACATATCTGTAAGAAAAAACAAACTTGGGCTGGAGAGATGGCTTAGCAGTTAAGCGCTTGCCTGTGAAGCCTAAGGACCCTGGTTCGAGGCTCGGTTCCCCAGGTCCCACGTTAGCCAGATGCACAAGGGGGCGCACGCGTCTGGAGTTCGTTTGCAGAGGCTGGGAGCCCTGGTGCATCCATTCTCTCTCTCCCTCTATCTGTCTTTCTCTCTGTGTCTGTTGCTCTCAAATAAATAAATAAATAAAAATATTTAAAAAAAAAGAAAAAACAAACTTTCTTTAAAGACAAGCATTTCTCAGACTGGGGAATTCAGACTGGGAAGGTGGACTATTTATTTCTAAATCTTTTTTTTTATTTGAGAGAGAAGCAGAGAAAGAGAGAGAGAATTGTCACACCAGGGCCTCTAGCCACTACAAACAAACCCTAGATGCATGCACCACCTTGTACATCTGGCTTATGTGGGTCTGAAGGTATTGAATCTGGGTCCTTTGGCTTTATAGGCCAGCACCTTAACCACTAAGCCATCTCTCCAGCCCTGTTTTTTTTGGGGGGCGGGTTTCTAAGGTAGGGTCTCACTCTAGCTCAGGCTGACCTGGAATTCACTATGTATTCTCAGGGTGGCCTCAAACTCTAGGCGATCCTCCTACCTCTGCCTCCCGAGTGCTAGCATTAAAGGCATGCGCCACCACGCCCGGCTACCAGCCCTGTTTATTTAGTGTAAGCAGAGAGGGAGGAAGAGAAAAAGAGCTAGGCACACTAGGGCCTCTAACCACTGCAAACGAACTCCAGATGCATGTGCCTCTTTCTTTATCAGGCTTTACATGGGTACTGGGAAATAGAACCTGGGTCATTAAGTTCTGTACACAAGTGCCTTAGCTACTGGACCATCTCCCCAGCTCCTATCTGCTTTTCTTCAATGGCCTCCCAACATCTCTATGTAGAACATCAACACTCTTCTAAGGTGGTAGTTTCCATGACTTGGTGACATCACATCTTTTACCTTATGTTATTATTTTCTCTGCCCCCTGAGGAACAGGACAGTAACTGATGCAATGATTATCCAGATAATTTATGCAATTACTTATACAAATAATTATAATTGTCAAGCACAAGTTAAAACAATACAGGGGACATAATTAAGACACTCTCTGGAATGTGCTGAACGCTTTGAAAAGAAACCAAGGAAAACTCCGTTCATTAAAGGAAGTTGTTGACCAGAATGTTTTCTTTGCAATGAATACTGACTTATGCAAGAAATCCACACTTCCAACTAAGAGAATTCAAAGTTCACTTTTATTAGTTTGATCAAATCATTTTTATTTGATTGAAAATCACAGGCTGTAAAGAAAGAAATTTGCATGCAGTCACCCAGCCAACCAACCTATGACCTGGCCTTTCTCCCATTAACATTCATTGTCTTGCTTTGGTTTTAGGCTGTATCCATGAAGGAGATGGTTATTTGCATGTAGGTTGATATTTAAAGCTCCTGGCCACTTGAATGAGCTTTTATGTTTATGTTTTCTGTTAAGGAAGCTTGTGGAGAGTTATTTTTCTCCCATAGCCTGAGGACATGATGTCATTTAGAGGTGGAAGGGGGCTGGAGAGATGGCTTAGTGGTTAAGCGCTTGCCTATCAGGCCTAAGGACTCTGGTTCGAGGCTTGATTTCCCCAGAACCCACGCTAGCCAGATGCACAAGGGACGCACGCATCTGCAGTTCCTTTGCAATGGCTAGAGGCCCTGGCGTGCCCATTCTCTATCTATCTGCCTCTTTCTCTCTCTGTCTGTCACTCTCAAATAAATTAATAAAAAACAAAAAATTTAGAGGTGGAAGGGGTAGGTTGAAAGCAGGCAAAGCAAAGATTCAAAGTGGACCAGAGAAGTCAAGTGCTCTGTTAAGATACCCCTGCCTGGACTGGATTGAAAGTTTTGAAATCAGGCCAAATCTGTAAGAAAAAAAAAAAAAAAAAAAAAAAAAACCTTTCATTAAAGACAAGCATTTCTCAGTATGTTGTCAATGTTCAGACTGTGGTTGGATGTGTTAAGAAAGCTTTTCTAAACTGGGTGTGGTGACGCATGCCTTTAATCCCAGCACTTGGGAGGCAGAGGTAGGAAGATCACTGTGAGTTCGAGGCCATCCTGAGATTACATAGTAAATTCTAGGTCATTGTGAGCTACAGTGAAACCCTAACTCAAAAACAAAAAGAAAAAAAAAGAAAGCTTTTCTTCCCCATTCCCTTACACTAGAGCCTACAGGAGATTAACTGTCCCCTCAGAAACTCAAGTAAAAGCTTAATCATCAAATTCATCATGAAGTCATGGGAGGTGGCTGGGATTAGAGGAGGGTGTCATGAGATGCATGCTTGCTCTGCTCACCCTATGATGCCCTGTATCATGTTCTGATATAGCACAAGACCCTCTTCAGATGCTGTGCTCTTGCACTTCCCAGCCTCCAAAACTATGAACCAAATAAACTTCTGTTCTTTATAAATTGTCCAATCTGGAATATTTTGTTATAGCAACAGGAAATAAGCCAAGATGCAGCCCTTCTTCCTGCGTGTGTGGAGAAGACTCAAAACTTATGAGATTGCTGCTGGAAGGGTGGTATCACTTGGATGACGGTTAGAAGCAGCATGGCCATTCATTTAGAAATGAAATTGATAGGACAAGAAAGTATAATTCTAAGAATTTCCTAGATCTTTTAATTCTCCAGTGGCAGTCACATAGATACTTGTTCCTTGTCTCAGAAGCATCTCTGAAAACTCAAGGTATGACAGCAGCAGGGTTTGCCGCACTGGCTGTCATTTCTATTTATTTCTAATGATCTGTAACACCTGGATGAAGCTCTGCTATCGAGTTCCTCTCCTAGGTGACTGTCATTCAGATCCAATGCCGTGACTTCTCCATCTTTCTAGTAGTTACTCCAAGACAAATAGATTCTCTACACTCCTTGTTCTTTTCCCCAAGCCTGCACCCCATTCCACTCTCAGTCCTTCTTTTCAGATTCAAGACAGAGACCTGCAAAAGGCCTATTGTGACAATAACTCCTTTATCTGAGTGATGTGAACTAGCCCCAGGTCCCAAGCAAAGGCAAAGACAAGGGAGGGGACACTGACCTTTAAAGACATCATCAGTCAGAGAACTGGCTTTAGAATAGCAACTAGATAATAAGCACATGTTGCAGCAAGTTCAAAGGAAAGTCTGTTGACAGTGAACTTCCTCATTCTAGAAGGAGCAAAGAAATCTGTCCTTGTGGTACCCTGAGCTCAACACTCACTGGAAGGCAGAGTAGAGACAAGGATTCCCAAAGAGAAACCTCATAGTTCAGGGAGAGAGAGGACTCCTTCCTCTCTCAGATCTAGTGAGATGTTCATGAAGAACTCAGAAGAGTGTCTTGGCAACGCTTTGTGAACTTATTTGGGTCGATGCTGGATGAAGGCACCTGATTAGCAGGGAAGTGGGGTTAAAAGTCAAACCCTTTCTCCTCACCCGAGTTTGCCCATCCTGCTATGGGACTGCGCCACACATTATCACATACATGAACACACACACACACACACACACACACACACACACACACACACACACATTCTGTCTTTATGAAATTGTTAGATATCCATCTGACACCTAAACTACAAAGTCCACAGGTAAAACCTGGGCTGCAGGGTGGCTGGGGAAATGGTTGCCTATGAGTTGAGTCAAATCTAGGTGTGGCCTTGGTTTTTGATGAGAGCTGACCTGGGCTGGCTTAGACTGCCCCAAGGCAGATTCTAGAGAGCTGAGGGAACCCTGTAGAGAAAAGGCTGAGAGAAAAGGTATGATCATGGAGGCCCCTGGCACAGGGAGAATTCCAGGAGTAGACATGAGGAAAGCCAGCTGCCTTAGGGTGCATACCTCTCCCACATTCCGTTTCTACAGTACCATGGCCACAACAATGAATGATCATACATCCCCACTAGAGAAATATGAAAGCCACCACAGCAACACACTGTTTCTTATCACATTAGCAAATATTCCAAAAGCAGTAGTATTCAAAGCTGGTCAGTGTAAGAGACAGGCACACCTGGTATATAAGTACGAGCTTCAACTATTTAAAACTTTCTGAGAAGCAACTTGGAAATAGCTGACAAAAGCCTTAGAAATGGTAAAAATCATTTAATCCAGTAATTACTACAATTATGTTTGCAGTACTCTATCCAAAAGAAATAAGAAAATGTAGATTTTCTTCATACATGTTAGAAAAGAAATTGTTAAGTGACCTAATGTCTAAAACTAGTACAAAATATTATTAATATCTACAATTTAGGTATTTATGAAAATTAAGACTAACAAAGTGCTTTTAAAGCTTTAAACAACATCAAGTTAAAATGTTGAATACTAACAATGTGTATAGGAAAAGATCAGAAAAAATATAAATGATGATTTTTGTTATTTATAGGAAACTGCTCGTTTCTCCTTTACATTTTAATTTCCCACAATAGATAAGATTACTCATTAATAAAATAAGGAAGAGAAAATTTCAAATTAAAAAAAAAAAGCTGCTGGCTAGTTAGCTGAATGCTGGCGTTAATGGTGGCAGTGTGACAAGGGGCACAGGGGGCACAATAGGTGGCCCTCTGCGACCAGCCTTGGGAGCTGGGTAGGAGAATGGGCATGCTTAGTAATCTACGTACAAGCAGCCAACCTCAGGTGTGAAATATGCTTCCCCTGAAATGTTCAAGTGTTTAAGCTTGTCATCAAGTGCTTCTAAAACCCTGATGTATAGACCCATCACCTGGGGATCTTGTTAAAATGTGCACTCTGGGGCTAGAAAGATGACTTAGCAGTTAAGTTGCTTTCCTGTAAAGCCAAAGGACCCAGGTTTGATTACCCAGGACCCACATAAACCAGATGCATAAGGTGGTGCATGCAATGGCTAGAGGTCCTGGCCCATCTATTCTCTCTCTCTCTTTTTCAATCTCTCTCTTGCTCTCTCTCTCTCTCTCTCCCTCTTTCTTGCTCTCTCAAATAAAATAAAAAGAAAATATTAAAACACATTTGCACTCTGTTCAAAATGCCTGGGGTGGAGCAACCCCAGCCAGCCTGTGGACAGCAGAGATGCTTCCTGGGTGAGGATGCCGCTTACTGGGCACCACATCTGCAGAATCAGATTTGATAGGTCTGCGAGGGGCTTTCTGCTCTGGTTAACCAGCTCCCAGGTGATGATGATGGTACCAATCTATAAGTGACACCCTGAGTACTATCATGTGACACGTGGCTCTGACACTTTGCTCTTCAAAGACTGTTGCAAGAACCTGTATCATCATCAGGATCACCTAAAATCTTGCCAGAAGCACAGATGACCAGACCCCACCTATGGGATCAGACTACATCTGACAGCACTACTGGGTGGTGTTCATGCACGAAAGAGGCCGGCATTCTTCTCTCTGGAAGACAGTCCCAAAGAGCTGAGTGAGAGACTTTCCTGCCCCTCTCCCCGCCCTCAATCACTGGGAAAATGGACTCTCTCTCCTCTTTGAAAGTTGAACTATTTTCTTATTGTTATCATGCTGAGAGGCCCGGGATGATGGTCAGGTGGCTAATTACTTTCTGACAAGGGGCTGTTTTGCTGTCATTTCACTTCCTTGAGCAGTGTTAGCTATTTACTTCAGGGGGAAATCACCTAAGTTGCCATGGAGCAAGCTTGAAATTCTTACATCCATTTCTTAAGTCAGAGCTTCTTACCTAGACAAGCGGAGGTGGCCGCTGGAACCTACTTTTCAGGTAGGAGAGATGGTACCTGAGAGTGACAGAAATTCAGAGAGACAGGTCAAAGTGAAACCTGAAAGGTTCTGGAGGAAATGTGGCATTGCTTAGCACCTCTGGTGGCAGGACTTCAGGAATGAGAGTGAAGGTGGAGAGTTCAAGGTCATCTCCAGAGTTGCTGTGCTTTAGAGAATGGAGGGTCATTTGCCAGAATTATTTCCATGGAAAAAAATTTGTCCTTATTTCTTTTTAATATACCTTAACTTTGGGGGGCAGGGCAGTCCTTTCCCTACATGGTAGAGTATTGGAAGAGAGAAAGAGTGTTCTGTTTATAGAAGATATATTTCCTTGCTGAGATGTATTCCCTAGCCCTGGGCAGAATGAAGCATACTGTATAACCATATAACTCCTGGCTTGATTTTAAATGCAGTGGATGTTGTCATATTTCCTGCTGGTTGAAGGGTTGTTTTATTTGTCTTTTGTTTGTTTGCTTTTTTTAATTTGACAGGAGATTGGGGAAAGAGAGAGGCTATTCACCAATATTGCCCAGAAAAAAGAAAATGTTATTTTTCAGCAGTGAATATTTTTCACTCTGCTGAGAAATTACTGCAATTTGACATATGAAATCTAAGGCATAGATAAGTGTGATCTTGAAAAACTGTCTTTTGTGGGCTTTGATGATAACCAAAAAAGCTCACGTCAATGCTATAGTCATTTCTCCATGGTTAGAGAGTGTTCAGCTTGTGCAACAAAGCCACCCTGCACTCTCTCCATATTGTTACAACGGGGAAAATAGGGCTCGCTGCTGGAAGTGATGGGATGGCCGTGTGGCCCACTGCACAAGGCGAATCATGGTTGTTACTTGGTGAAAGACAATCATTTTTTTTTTCACTTTAAGTCATTCTACCTTAAAAATGAATTACGCATTCTGACATACTTAAAATTCTGGCCTTATAAAAAATGTGAAGTTACCCAATTAGTGGCCTTTTTTTTTTTTATTTCATTCTCAAAAAAGAATCCATTTGTCTTCTGTGTTGTAGTTAATGAGTTGGAATGACCATGTTTTTCTTAAAGCTTTCATTTACCAGTAGAAATACTAGACACAGAACTCTGAATAAAACATCATCCTCTGAGAACTCTTTCATGCCCATGACTATCTTTCAGGGTCACTGGACAATCTGTCATTCTCCAAAGGGGACAATGTAACAGTGGTTGACCTCATGCCGTCCCACATAACAGCAGAGGTGAATGACTGGGAGCAGGGTCTGGGCTTGGTCAATACACCCCTTGGATACAGGATAAAAACCTCCCTTAGCTCTAGAGAATCTTTGCAGAGCAGGGAAGTGTGAGCAAGAAGGAAAGTCGTTTCTGTTACGAAAGGGAACCGCAGTGCCAGCTGCAATCTTGGCTGAGTGGAGAAGCAGGTAACACAGCGACGCTTTGCCAGATGCAGGCCTAGAAAGCCAACTGTGCAATCCTGCCTCTCCCCGAACGGGACTCTGGGCTCCTACAGTACAAAGCGGCAAACCTCTCGCAGATACTCGCCTTTCTTACATTACGTCATCCACGTGCCTGTTGGAGATAAAGTCTGAGAGAATCTTAATCCTTTCCTTCCTTGCTGGATGTAAGGGCTGTGTGCGAGTGTAAAAGCTGATTTTAGAAAGCTCTCTACCCACGGAGGAAAAGACTCATGGAGGGGCCACAGACATAAACAATGTAGCTCAATTGTGGCATTATTTTGTTTTGTTTTGAGGCAAAGAGAGGAATAAAAGATATCTATCTTTTGTAACGGATGAAGTGTATATGAAATAAACAAACCAAAGTTTACATGAATTTCATATCTATATTAGGATCAGGATTGAAAAACAGAAAAGAAAAACAAAGAGGGAAAGACAATGAGAAAACAAGGGAGCAGAGCCACAGAGAGACACACCGACACAGACGGAGAAAGAGAAAGACAGATTTGCACATATGCAGGATTGGCAGGATTTGATGTTAAACAAAATGCAAACAAAAACAACCTCTAAAGCCCAGAGCTCCGGTGCTGTGGAAGTCTTATCTCCATCACTGAAAGACAGAAATGATTCTTACAGTCTTTGGGGACCCACAGGGTCACCGTTGAAGACATTCCAAAGCCCAGTCTTTTTGGAGCACTTGGTGTAACGATGGATGGCTCTAGAAGCAATCTTAAGAATCTGGACTCAAGCGAGGAGCCACTGTAAGTGCAAAGGGTCAGCACCAGAGCATAAGGTGCTACATTGTGAGCCAGGGGTGGAAAAGACAAACTTGATGGGTTTTTGTTGATAAAGCGCCAGAATGCTTAGTCTGACATAGTGTCACCCAGTAATCGTGAAGCACTGTCTGGGTAAAAGTTGTATCTTCCCTTCTCTCAGATAGCTTTTTGATTCTCCTAGACACAGACGCAGAGGCTCCAGCCTCTGGATGCCGATGATAAAACTCACATATTTCCCAGCTATCCCAGAATGCAAAAGAAGACTTGTTTTTTTTTTTTAGACATGTATTCTTTAGAACAGGAGTGACCCATCAGTTTTAATAGTTTTGGTTCTGGAAAAGCATTTCTGGGATCAGGGCAGCCTGAAAGAAGGGAGGCTTCTGGACCGTTCCTCAGGGCCAGAATCTCCCCAGACCTGCCAAATGGCCATTCTGCTCTTCGGTATGCAGAGCAGAACCCTTGCCTTTCTCTTTGCCACATCACCTGTCTTTCCAGCTGATGCCAAGAATGCTGTCACTGGAAGCTGTATTCTCGTAGTGCGCATGCTGGGTTTGGGTGGGGCGTAGCGTAGCAAGCTCTGGTGATCCACAGCTTCCGAGAATATGTTTTACAAGGGCGCTGCAGCAAGCAGGTACCAGGACAACCAGACACCAGTCCTCCCAGAACCCTTTTCTCTGCTTGCCTTCTCTAACTTCCATGCAAGGGGTGGCTCTGCCTTCCCAGGGCACAATCACAGTGACTGCGTGCTGCCACACATGCCCACGAACTGGGCAAGCAGAAGAGCTTGCATCCTGGCTCAGTCACCTGGACTTTGTCCCTGCCACCCAGACGTCAAGGCCTGCTGCCACCTGTGGAGATCTAAAGGCGTGAAAGAAAGCTGCAGTGTCTTAAAGAGACAGCTGACAATCTGGGGCAGGAGGAGGGTGAGAGCAGAGAGATGGTGAGGGACCAGGGAGGCCCAGGATGACCACCTCAAGGAAGAAAGTGGGGAGAAGGGAGTCACATCAGCAGCAATGGTTGTGCTAGAGCGCTTTCATCAGTCCTGTGAGAGACACGGTCGGAAGGGAGGCTTTGGAGGAACATAACTTGGATTTGTTGTTGCCTCTTGCTTCGTGGATGGCGGGGCGCATGGCTAGCCTCTAGTCTGTAAAGTGGGATAATGATCCAACCACTTAGTCAACTCACTGAGCCACGGGTGGCCACAGGGGGCTTTAAAATCTCCAAGAGTAATGTTCCAAGCACCAATGAGGACACGGTACTACCTCCAAGAAGTGGAGTTTGAAAATAAAGCTTTGTGATTCCTCTTTGATGGAAAAGGGTTTCATACCATAGTGCAAAAAGCGGAAAGGCTGGAGAGAGAGGAGAGCAAAGGGCAGCCCCAGGAAAGGCCAGGTAGAGATGGACACCTGGAGAGCTGGAGTTACCTAGTTTTGTCTGTATTCATTTCCTCATTAGCATTCCCAAGCGCCTCTCTGTTAAAGGTAGCCCAGAGGGTCAGATTAATCAAAGTGGAAAACTTTCCTCTTAAAGTTGCAATTACAACCATTATTTATGTTTTGAAATTAATCAATCACCATTGACTACCTCTTCTATTTTTATATCACTTTGGAGAGTGGGACAAATTTCCAACACCTTACAGAGGAGGTAGCCCCAGACTGGGAGGCAGAAATGTTCTCCTCGTGCTGTAGTGGTTGTGTGGTGGATATCAAAATTGAACAGGGAGTTTCTATGTAAAAGAACATGGATTTACGATCCTGTATTTTCCTGGCTAAGAGCTGGTATTTCTTAGCACATCCATGTCTGGATAGGGGTCACCCACGTCAGCACTGCTTTTGAGGAGGGTGTTAAGGGACACTGGCTAGGATAAGATGACCATCTTGCAAGCTATGGGCTGTTGGAGCTGCAGGATGGAACACCGCTCTGTCTAATCCAGCTGCATATACATTGGAAAAGCATCTCCACTGCTCTGCTAGCTTCAACGTGTAGCCTTTTTCCTTAGCATAGCAGAAAATGCAGAAGGTTAACACCACGGTTAAAACACACCCACATTTTGACTGAAGCAACAGTTCGGTCTGAACCCCCCGTATGTGGGAGATATCGGATGCCAAAATCTTCAAGTGCTCAAGCCCCTCCTATAAAACAGCCACATCCCCCATCTGAGTTTTTCAAACTATTTTTACTGATTTATTTGTGCGTGTGTGTGCACCAGAAGTTCTTGCCACTGCAAATGAATGCCAAATGCATGTCCCACCGTTTGTTTGCAGCTGGCTTTACATGGGTGCTAAGGAATTTAATCCAGACCATAAAGCTTTACAAGCAAGCACCTTTAACCATTGGCCCATCTTCTTAGCACACAACTCGCCCCCTCCCCTGATATATTTTAAATCTTTCTATATTCCTTGTACTATATAACACAATGTCAATGCTATTCATATAGTTACTATACATACTGTCTAGAGAAGAATGACAAGGAAAAAAATGTTCATGCATGCTCAGCACTAATTCTATTTTTATTATCGGGGGGGGGAACGAGGTGTCGCTATAAAAACAAGCTAGCCTTGAACTCATTATCCTCCTAAATTAATTTTTTTCCAAATGTTTTTAACCAAAGTTAGTTCAGTCTAGAACCTGTGGGCAAGGAGGGCCAGCTGCTTTGCTAGAACCTTAATTTCTTATTGCTCTAAGAGCTGAGTTAGGTAGCTGTTATGACACAACTGCAAGATGTTAGTAAATAAGTATGTAAATATTTTAAAGCAGGGAGTTGGGTATCAGAAAGATTGTATTATGAATGTCAGGTGTAGGCTGCATGGACGAGTTAGCACTTGATCCTTCTTTATATTGGGAGTTCAGGGGACAGGTGATCACTTTATCCCAAAGTGACAGCTTTTTCTGGATTTAACTCTGAAATTCCCTTCTCCAGGAAATATACTCAGATTAGAGGAGGTAGGGATGGTTGGTGATCCTACAAGTGGTGAATATGGCTGGAGATCCAGGCAGAGCACTGGATAAACCTGGAGCCTGTATCTACCCCTGCCTTCTAGGATAGCAGAGTCCAGAGGAAGCTGGAAGCAGGTGACACTTCTCCTAAGCTGGGCTGCAGAAGGGGAGCTTCGGGCTGTCTTTTGGCGGCAGTAGCTTCTTCCTGCTGGTGTGGAGGGCATGTGGGGACTGGTGTGTTGGCGCAGGCAAGCCCACAGGCCGCAACCAACCATGTAAATGAAGCTCCAGCAACTTCAGCATGGAGTGGTAAAAATTTCCCTTAAGATACCTCTGAACAAGATTCGAAAAGCCCGTGAAATCAGTTTGCACAGCAACTGTGATCTATTGGCCCACATCAGAGAACCTAAGACTGTTTATATTTAGAGTTCCCCAACTTTGTCCTTCCATTCCTCACCCTCATCAGTTAGTTCTCTTGGGCTCCACCTCACTCCCACCAGCAGCTGGGCCCTTTCAGGTCTCATACTCCTTCACCATGTCCCTTGGGAGAATGAACATCCATCCCTATGATTCGTTCTTTTTTTTTTTTTGGCAACTAATGTTTTAATGTTTATTAGTATCATTAACAACATCTTTCATATGGATACATTGTATGTGCAAAAGATCACAGAAACTTACTGTATATACTTCAGTACACAGTCATGTAATAAACAGAGCTGTCTGTCACCTCCCAGATTACCCTTCCTTACCTTCTTCTGTTTCCTTCCTTCCTTTCCTTTCTTTTTAAAGATATTTTTATTTATTTATTTGACAGAGAAAGAGGGAGAGAGAGAGAAAGGGCATGCCAGGGCCTCCAGCCACTGCAAACGAACTCCAGATGCGTGCACCCCCGTGCATCTGGCTAATGTGGGTCCTGGGGAATCGAACCTGGGTCCTTTGGCTTTGCAGGTAAATGCCTTAACAGCTAAGCCATCCTGCCACTCCCCTTTCCTTTCTTCCATGGTGATATCACTTATCATGAGCCACACTATCCTCACAAATAGTAGGGGTGGCTTCGGTGACTGCAAGCACTATGATGGGTGCACTGTCTCTGGAACTTTCTCATCTGGCACATCAGAAACATGTGACACCCTTGAACACCTCCTATTTTCCCCTCCTCCCCAGTCCACCAATCACCATTCTCTTCTCTGCTTCAGTGATGTTGACTGTTGTAGACACCACAAACATGTGGAATCAAACAGTATTTGTCCTTATGGGACTGGCTGCTCCACTTAGCCAAGAGCTACTTAACCCGCAGCAATCCCACTTCTGAGAACGTATCTAAAAGAATGGAACCCAGGATCTCAAAAAGGCATGCACTGCCAAGGGTGCCATCACCAACATATATAAACCACTTAAGTATCTGAAAAGCATGGGTTTAAAAAAAAAAAAAAGGCTATGTGTATGCAAGGAACTATTATTCAGCCTCTAAAAAGAAGGAAATCCTGGGCTGGAGAGATGGCTCAGCAGTTAAGGCACTTGCTTGCAATGCCTGACAGCCCAGGGTGAATTCCCCAGTATCCATGTAATGCCAGAGGCTCCAAGCAGAACATGCATCTAGAGTTCATTTTCAGTGGCGATAGGCCCTAGTGTGCCCATTCTCTCCATGTGTGTGTCTCTCTCTGTGTTTGTGTTATAAGTAAATAAATATTCAAAAGGAAGGAAATCCTACTATACGTGACACAATGACGGAGCCTGTGGCTCACACTTAAGGACCCACAATTCTTTCCCTTATGTGATCCAGAAAGCACGCCCTTGACGCCCAGCAGCCATTCCCGAGCCAGTCTGTGGCTGGGGGAAGCCACTGACAGATGAGCTTAGACTTAGTCCTGGCTAGCCCTTGGATGGACAAGGCTAGCCCGTCCTTCAGTACGTGGCCTACTATGCAGAGATGGGAACCTGAAAACAACTCAGCCTCCTCCTTAGAGATGAAGACTGGCATGAGCACCCCCTGATCCTCAGAAGAATGGGTCCCCTGGGGCCACGAGAGGTCACTTGGTTGTTTACCTTCTGAGGCTGGCACAGAGGAATACAGAGAATACAGGCCTCCGGGGCTCTGGTCACTCCCTAGTAGCAGAATTGTGCCGAATCCCCTGTGTGGCAAGGGAGGTGTTGGCTAGGGCCCTCCTGATCCATCTCTGTAGGAAGCACTCCAAAGGAAAGTCAAAAGGAAGCCATTCCAAGGACAGACACAGGTGAAGAAATGTGCCCTTGACCCCGAGGACCCCAGACCTCATACAGCCATACCTCAGGCTTAAATGACTGCATTGCATGGAGCCCTTCTGGTTTTCAGAATGTTTGGTTGTGCCCTGATGGTCTAAGAAGTCAGGGACACTGGGGCACAGCTGAGTGCCCCATCCAGACGTTTTGTCTGTTGTGAGCTCCTAACAGGTCCCTGGGCACCCTGTAGTTTTCTCCAGAATGCTGCTTCCCAGACCTGGAAGCTTCCTGAAGTCCAGTTCCAGAGGCCTCTGTGGCCAGTTCTTCCCTGCTGGGTGAAGTGATTGGTAGTTCGGTCACTCTACCACTGGAAGGGAGGTCAGAGCACCCACGAAAATCCCCTTCTTAGCCCATGGCTCTTAACCTTTGTAGATCAACCAGACTCAGCTTGGGTCTTCCTTCACCCCAGAGGCTCCTTGTCCTCGGACTCGAATTTGGTGTGACGGAGTCCCCATGCATGCCACTGCCACCTTCACGTGCTAGAATGAAACGCTGTATTTCACTGTTGGCCAGCCTTTTCCCCACCCTCCACAAATGAGTGTGAGGGACCAGTGCAAGCCAAATACACTGGCTGGCAGTTAGCAGATGCCCCATGTGCCAGGCATTCGTAGCAATCAATTAATGGGTTCATGAATGTGAATCCAAATTGTCACCATTTGGTTGCTTAGCCTTCTTCCAGTTAAGAAAATGAATGATCCACTAAATATTGAACAGAAGGGAAGATCAATACTAACCTCGTGAAGCAAATTATCACTAATCCATCCACACATGCCCAGCACTGTGGGCATCTCAGCATCTTAGTCTCGGGCCTACTTTGTTAACTTTACAGATAAAACAATTTCTCAGCTCTCAAATCCTATGTGACTATTCAAAGCCCCTCTAGGATTCATAGCTGTGCAAAATACATCTCCTGCTTGCTCCTGGAACATGTTGTATTTTGCCGTTAAGCCCAGAGAAGAGCTTCCAGGAAACTATTGATGATCTAAGGCTGACACCTGCAAGCATCTCTCAGCTTCCCGTTCAGAACAAAGAAGGGGAAGCAAAACCTCAACGCAGGATAAACCCACCTGCCATCCGTGGTAGCCCTACTTTAAAATGCCACAGTTCACAGAACAGCGTTGTCTAAAGCCCCAGGAATCTAGCACATCTCCCATCGCAGCCACAAGCAATTCTGCCCTGATTACTGTAACCCAGATGACCGTGCATTTTGCTGTATGGTGGAGAAACTAATGAGATGGAGAGCTTTCTCGGATGGGAACCTGCTGGTCCACTGCCTAATGCACCATGCCTGGGACCTCTGGGAGCCCACCTCCTGGATTGCCGTCGTGCCTGGTTGCAGCAGAACGTGCTGATGTGTGTGTCCGAGATGATAGGATGTAAGTGGACTGTAAAATAGAACAGCAGGTGAGGGGAGACCCTGCAGGGAAGCAGCTAAATGGTTCCTCTCAGCACACTAGATAGCAGTGTTATCACTGGGCTATCCACTTCCTGATAACAGGGCAGTTATCTGCCTGGAGTGCACATTAGGAATCCAATCCTGGGGGCTACAGTCGAGGTCCTGGGAGCAGCACCTTCAGGCCAGAAAGTGATGTTTATTTGTAGTAATGGTGAGTCTTGAAGCAGCTGGGCTACACTGCCATTGTCACTAAGGTGACCGTGTTCTTCATTAATCTATGGAATTTGAGTTTAAAAGGGGGAGGAGATAAAACAAACATTGATGATTTGCTTCTACGTGACAGCTAAATGCTGACCAAAGGAAAGATGGTGCAGGGCTGGGGAGATGGCACAGCAGTTAAGGCGCCTGCCTGCAAAGCCTAAAATCCCCAGGTTCAATTCCCCAGTACCCATGTAAAGCCAGATACACAAAGTGGCACATGCCTCTCGAGTTCATTTGCAGTGTGTGTGTGTGTGTGTGTGTGTGTGTGTGTGTGTGTGTGTTTCTCTGTCTCTCTCTACTTGAAAATAAATACATAAATATTTTTTTTTTAAAGGGGGCTGGAGAAATGGCTTAGCAGATAAGGCACTTGCCTGCAAAGCCAAAGGACCCAGGTTCAACTCCCCAGAACCCACATAAGCCAGATGCACAAGGGGGAACATGTGCTTGGAGTTCGTTTGCAGTGGCTGGAGGCCCTGGCATGCCCATTCTCTCTCTCTCTCTCTCTCTCTCTCTCTCTCTCTCTCTCTCTCTCAATCTCTCTCTGGTGGTCTCTAATAAATAAATAAATAAATATTTTTTAAAAATAAGGAAGAGTTTACACAGAATACCATTGATGCCTCCAGAAAAGGCAATAAGCCTCCAGAAACAAACGCTCACCCGGCATCTCATGCACCTTGTCAGCTCCTCTGACATAGGTAAGCTCTGACAAAGGGTCCTACTCATGACATATGACTGAATCCCAGCTGTGTTTCCCTTTGTGCCCAGTTAGTGGTGTCTTATCCAGCCTTGCTGTGCTGTAACTGTGGCGGGCTGGCAACAGTGAGTAATTCAAAAAGAAAAAGAGAGAAGACTCAGCCTTGGCTGAGTCACCAACTCTTTTCTGAGGAAGAGTCAGTCGGCAGCGCTCCTTACTCCATTCTATCCTGTTAAACTCCAGGGAGACTCCGAATGAAGGGTTCTTCTAATACCTGTCTTTCTCACATTCCTGACTGTTGCGATATGAGGCAGAAGAAATTCTGGGAGGAGGGTAAGCATTCCCAAAGCTGTGGCCGGGCTCCATCTGGAAGTGCATGACTCTCACCCCATGGAGAGTCCACTTGTGGTATATGGCTGTCACAGACTTGGCTCAAGTCCCAGTGTCTCAGGGAAGGACACACGTCTGTCTACTCTGAATGCTGTCCCAGAACACAGTGACCTCGTCCTGATCATAAACACAAGAGAAGAAAGGTGGTCCTCTGTGTACAAGGTGTGAAACAAATCAAGCCCACAGTACCCAGCCACCCGAGGCACACCAGGCTTGCTTCAGGGTTGGCCTTTGAGGTTATATCTGCCCATCCCTTCTCCCCCAACTCTTACGAACAGCAACCCAGCTTCCTCAGGAGCTCTGGGCAGACCAGCTACAGACGCTTGTCACAGGAGCCTCCCACTCCAACAGCAAGTTCATTCCATCCAGCAGTTGGTAGAGGATCAAGGGGATGAGCCCAATCTACAGGAGACTTGCAAACACTGGTAAAATTACTTCTGTCCAAGCTTTCCTATGACCAAGAGGGTCTCTGCCGACTTTCCTCCACCTCTAGCTGCAATGAAGAGAGGATTCCTGTGTGCAGTATTTTTTTGCTGGAAAACTGGCGCATCACAAAACCTGAGGTAACCAGCAAAATTAGAAGTAGCCTTTGGGACTATAAACAGTTTTTAACCATGTAATTGGTACATTATAGTGAGCTGGACTCAGTGGGTTTCATCGCTGAGTCCTGCCAAGGATGCTGTAACCAGCTGACAATGGGAGATGGCACCAGTAGGACACAGTAGGGAAGGGCACCTGGAAGGCCAGACAGAAGATGGTGAGAAGAGAGAGCCGCATAGTGGGTTTCCTCTGTTCCCTGGTACCTGGAACCTGCCTGTATCATGGTATTGGCTATGAGGTACTGGCTATGAAGCAAGAACATGAACCCTCTTACAGAAAATGAAATCCTGTTGGCCTCAGCTCCCAGGTGAAGCTGCAAAAAATATTTATTGTGTGAATTACTGACTCTTCTATGCCTCCAGCCCTACATCCATCAAAAAACTGCTCTCAATTCTGGCTTTGTCTTTATGCAACTCAAGTGTATGTAAAGGGCAGCATGGTGTGGCCCAGGGCTTGTTCAGAAATGATTTCGTGCCTCAGCCAGAGCCATCAGTCTGGAGAGCTGAGGGTTAACTAAGGATGGAAACCAGGAAAGTATAGCCAGGAAAGACTTATTAAGCACTTTTCTTCAGGAATGTCTGGTTTTAGGTTACTTTCAGTTTCCCTTCATGTCACTGCACAGGCTCAGCCACTTCATGTCCCAGAGCCTCCATTTCCTCGTCTGTCCATCCAGAGAAATGAAGCAGTTATGTTCTTGATGCTGGAACAAAACATGAGACCAGAAACTGCTTAAGGGAGGAAAGGGTTTGTTTCAGGTTTAAGTCTCAAGGGGAAGTTTCTTCACAGCAGCGAAAACATGGCAGAGCAGATAACCAACTCATATCTTCACATATCAGCAGTAGGGCGGAGCCAGCAAGAGTGAGCTGGCTAGCACTGGCAAGTGGGCTGGACTGTAAAGTCCCAAGACCAGGCTGGAGAGATTGCTTAGTGGTTAAGGCACTTGCCTGTGAATCCCAAGGACCCAGGTTCAGTTCTCCAGTACCCACATAAGCCAGATGCACAAAGTGGGTGGCACATGAATCTGGAGTTCATTTTCAGTGGCTAGAGACCTGGTGCACCCATTCTCTCCCTCTCTCTCTTTCTTTCTCTCTCTCTTTTTCTCTCTCTCCTTCCTCCCCCCACCAACTAAATAAAGAAATAAATAAGCCGGGCGTGGCAGCACACACCTTTAATCCCAGCACTCAGGAGGCAGAGGTAGGGAGATCAAGGTGAGTTTGAGGCTGCCCTGAGACTACAGAGTGAATTCCAGGTCAGCCTGAGCTACAGCAAGACCCTGCCTTGAAAAAGAAAGTCCCAAGATCCACCCTAAGTGACACACCTCCCACAGCAAGGCTCTACATCTCCAAAGCCCATAACTTTCCCATATTACCACCAGCTGGGGACCAAGTATTCAAAACACACAAGCTTATGGGGGACATTATTCATTCAAACTACCATAATAATGATGCAAGTTCTCCAGGTTTGTTTAGTCAAGTCAGCAAATGCATGTCAAGTCTGCAGGACAGCGTCTCACTAAATAAGAACTGTATATATGAAGGAAAATACCCTTCTCCATAGTCCCAGGGAGACTGATTTAAATCCAAGGATTTTCTAAACCTCATTCTCCCCAGAAAGAAAATCCTCACTATTCTAGAGGGCCTGTGCCATGTCTTAGAACTTGCCAAACTCACAGACTCCTCTGTGTCTAAGGAAACCACGTGGATGGTTCCCGTGTCTCGGGCAAGCAGCCTGGGGCTCTCAGCAGCAGAACTGGAGGATTTAGTAAATGACCAGCCGCTTTGAAGGCACAGGAAGCATGATCATCACCGAGAGCCTGGATGATCATCGAAAGAAACCTACAATGTGCCCTTTCATAAAAACTTGGCCCACTCTCTGCTCCCTCACCACGGTGCAGGCACCCCCTGCTCTGCCCTTTGACTTCAGTGCAGCTCTTCTTGGCACATAAGCCATCACAGTTATTTTTGGTGCTAATGGTTGAGTTTTTAAAACATGAGTAAAATTTAAGACTCTTAAAGCGATAGGTATGTTTCTTATTGAAGCATATAATGTTTTGACACACCAGAAAGTCTTCTAATATTTGTTTTGGAGTCTAAAAACAGAACTCATAGAAGCAGAGAGGAGAAAGGTAGGTGGAATAAGAGGGAGAGGGTTGGGGAAAGATGAGACATTGATCAAAGGGCACAAAGTTTCAATTAGGCTGAAAAAAAAATAAATTCCTTTGATCTACTAAGCTGCATGCAGACCACAGGGCATCTTAATGTCTATTATATTTCAAAATCACTAAAATACATTTTTAAAATTTTTAGTTATTTATTTGCACATATGTGTGTGTGTTTATGAACATGCCAGAGCTTCTTGCCATTGCAAATAAATACCAGACACTTGTGCCACTTTGTGCACGCAGCTTACAGAGGTAGCTGGGGAATTGAGCCCAGGCCATAGATTTAATCACTGAGACATCTTCCCAGGCCCCAAAGTAGATTTTTAACATCCTCACTACCAAAAAAATAAAAAGATAAAGAAAAGGATTGATTCATTAGTCAGCTTGATTGGCTCTATATTATAGATAGATAGATAGATAGATAGATAGATAGATCAAAACATCATATAGTATCCCGTGAAGCACGTACAAATATTATTTCTCATTTAAAGTAATATTTAAATTTTTGCCTTTTTCTAGTTATTAAAAAAAAAGTTCTCCACAGAAAGTTAGGAAAGTGGCCTTTGTGGTAGGGTAGAGATACCTGCACTTTGATCTTTTTCAAATATGGCCACCTATGTCTAGACCAGTCACGGGTTACATAGGAAACAGAGATCCACTCTTCAGTAGTCTTTCTAGGAGGGTCAAGGATGAGTTGAAGATGTTATTTAAGAATGCGGTTAAGCGCTTGCCTATGAAGCCTATGGACCCCGGTTCAATGCTCGGTTCCCCAGGTCCCACGTTAGCCAGATGCACAAGGAGGCGCACGCGTCTGGAGTTCGTTTGCAGAGGCTGGAAGCCCTGGCGCGCCCATTCTCTCTCTCTCCCTCTATCTGTCTTTCTCTCTGTGTCTGTCGCTCTCAAATAAATAAATAAAATTAAAAAAAAAAAAGAATGGGTCTATGTATTGAAGTTTCTCCATACAAGCACTGTCCAAAGTGATGTCAGGCCATTGTAGCCACTCTCCCCCACCACTTTGCTCTTCTTCTAGACTCAGCCTTTCTCCACAAGTGCCTGCTCCCAGGAGGCAATGAAAACCTGACGAGTGGACGAGACTCTGCAGTCAGGAGCCTATTTTCCTTCAGCGTCATCAGAAGACTAGATTCATTAAACTAATCAGAGACCGGAGGCCACACTATTATGTCTTCAAATGTGCAAGTTCGTCAGCTGAGGTAGCCTGATCCTCGTTATGTGTCTTCAACCCCACGGTCATCACCTTGGAAAAGCAGGTCGAGTCTTCTGAGGGCAAGAGCCACCGTGGCAGAGGAAACACGAGCAAAGGGCCGAGGAAAGCTGTGTTCCTATGGATTCACGCGGAAGAGACAGGGCACTGGAATTTTATTTTTCTCCAGCTAACTACCGTCAGGGTCAAGCTCGGGAGTATGGATGGGATGGACAACAAGCGGGTGAACAGTAACTAACATCTGTCCACACATCTGGCTTCCCTTGAGTACTGGGGAATTGAACCGGGACCAGTGCGCTTTGCAAGCAAGTGCCTTTAACTGCTGAGCCATCTTTCTAGTCCCCATAAGCACCAGTCTGAATGGACTTGCAATCCTAGACAGTGAGTTCATCGTTGGGGGTGGGTATTGCAAATGATATCACAGCCATAGGACACCACCAGCTCCGCTCAAGAGGCTCACCCAGTGGGGCTAAATCCCAGGTCAGGGTGCTGGCACTAACCAAACACCCCAACTAGCCTGAACCTGGTTCTGGCCTCCATGCCACTCCAAGCAGCTTCTTAAAACTTGTCTTTATCATTGCGTCCCTTACACAATTACACTGTTTGCTTAAGTCTCTGCTCCCCATATTCTTGTTGCCACCTTTCCTCCCTTATCATCAAGGTCATATATATCATTGGTCATACTGACCTAAGGAGGATGATCAAGCCCTACCAGTCTTCCCCAATGAACCCCACGGTTGCCAACAAGTTAGAAACACTGAGTAATCTTTTGTTGTACATTAGTGATTAAAATCGGGACTTGATAAATTCACTTCTATCTAAGAAATCAGCAAGGGTAGTGACTGGTAATGGTGAGCCCAACTCTCTAGGTAGGATAAATCATCCTTGGGGCTGGGGAGGTGGCTCTGTCACTGAAGCGCTATGAGGATCTGAATTTAGATCCCCCAAACCCACATAAACACTGAGTGGGTGTGCCCACCCACCTGAAATCCCAGCACATGGGAGGCAAAGATCGGATCCCAAGGGCAAACTGGCTAGCTAGGCTAACCAAACTGACAAGCTCGAGGTTTATTTGAGCAACCCTGTCTCAATAAATGTGGAAGAAAGTGACTGAGGAAGATACTTAACTTCAACCTCTGGCCTCCACATACTCATGCATGGACATCTGTATCCATAAGTGTGCCCACACACATGTGAACACACACATGCAAAGAAGAAAAGAAAGAAAAAGGAAAGGATAAGAAAGATAGGTCAACCTTACAGAAGTTGAGAGTGACCTCATCTGTGGGCCTGTCTCACGGAGAAGGTGTATCTTCATAGAACGACCCTCTTAAGCAAAGGGAAGCGAGCTTGTTACATCTTCAGTCATTTTGATACTAACAGTCAAGGTCTGTTGAAAGTCTAGCACATCTAAGCAAAAAAAAAAAAAAAAAAATAGTTTGCAATTTCTGTTGTAGGTTTGGGACATTTGTATTCTGAAAATAATTTCAGAAATAATCACTATATGAAATGAGCTAAGTTCCACTCACTTTTATCTCTAATATACTTTGTAGAAGATGTGTACACAAAGTCTTGTTTTAATTTTTTTTAATATGACTCAGTTTCCATTTATTTTTGTCATTATTCTTGATATATTAGAGTTATCCTGGCATCTTGGATAGTCAGTGGGGCAAACAATTGAAAAATGTCTTATAAAAATTTAACACAGTTCAAGGCTTTCAGAGCCGACTTGTGACAATATCACCAGGATGCTTTACCCTTGCGTAATACCTTCCAAAATGAAGTTGAGAAAATAACTTTAAGAAAATAGTTTAATTCTTATGAATTAAATTAAATTAATTCTTAGAAGAAACAGTATAATTTCTGATTTATAGAGGTTATAGATGTAAAAACAGTGAATAACTATCAGTATCTTTTTATAGACTCATGCCCAAGTTTCTGTTGGCTACAATTACAGAATGCACACACACACACACACACACACACACACACACACACACGATAAGGCACTGGTAAGAATGGGAGTTTCTGCTTTTCTTGATTGAACAGAGGTAGCTGGCTCATCTATTTCCCCAAAATTCACTTCATCTTTCGTGTTAGTTATTTTTGCTTACTATGACAAAGTCCCTAAGACAATTGAAAATGAAGAAAGGTTTATTTTCGCTCATGGTTTAAGAGGTTTCAGTCTGTTTACTGGCCCTGTGACACAGTACACTGTGGCAGGAGCATGTGATGGAGGAGGATGCTCACCTCATGGCAGTCAGGAAGTGAAAGTGAGATACAGGAAAGGGCTAGGGCTCCAACATCCCTTCCAGGGAATACCCCCCTTCCTTACCTTCTGACATTAGGCACCACCTCCTAAAGGCTCTACAGCCTCCCCCTGGCACCGTGTGCTAAGGACTGAGCCTTCAACACATGGACCTTTGAGGAATATTTAGGACAAAATCAATAACATTTCATTCATCTCTTTATCGTTTCCTCCTTACCCTCCCTTTCTCATGTCCCCTTGAATCACTCCACATAGCAAAGCCATTTCTCCCTTCTCATCATGCCTTTATACACAGATCATTATTCAAACAAAACACCTTACACTTTTGCAATGATAAAATTACTGAGTGTCACTTACTGGTTGATCAGTTGACAAGGACTAACTCATTTAAAATCACCAGCTTAGTTTATGGATACAGAAGTTAAAGCCAAGGTCATTCAACTGTTAAGTTGTGCCCTATTTCCAGAAAATGCATTTGGCCAACAGTAGTGAATGGCTACCAGGTGAGTGTGGGATGGGTAATGTATACAGCACAGATACACTGCCAAAGGAATGGTTCATGTCCTGGTTGGCACTGAAGGGGTACATCAAGAGATTTGGGGCTAAGGTGATAGCTCAGTTTATAAAGTACTTGTGAAAACATGACCTGAGTTTGATCCCCAGAAACCACATAAAAATAAAATGCTTAAAAACTAGGTTCTGGAGCTGGGCGTGGTGGCGCACACCTTTAATCCCAGCACTTTGGAGGCAGAGGTAGGAAGATCACCATGACTTCAAGGCCACCCTGAGTGAATTCCAGATCAGCCTGGACAAGAGTGAGACCCTACCTCACAAAAAAAAAAAAAAAAAAAAAAAAAAAAAAAACCTCAGTTCTGGTGAGGAAAAGATGGGCAACTCTGAGACTTTCCCTGTCAAGTCTATTTGGCAAGTTCAGACCAGCGAAAGACTGTATCTCAAAAAGATGGGTAATGCCTAAGGGGAAAAAAAGGAAACACCTGTGATTGTCCTCTGGCGCACACACACACACACACACACACACACACACACACACACACACAAGATTTGATTATGCTGAATTGGAGAAGTTGCCCAGTGGTTAAGTACATTTCCTGTGTAAGCCTAAGGGCCTGATGGGGATCTTCATTCAAATCTGCCCCCATTCAAATCTCCAGATCCCACCTAAACAGCTGGTCATTGTCCCAATTACCTGTAACCCCAGCTCCACAGGGGAGCAGTGACCTGGGAATTGCTAAAGGTCATTATATTAAAAAAAAAACAAAAACTTGAAGCTCTGGTATCAGGTAAGAGTGTCGCGAGCACTCTCAAAGGTGATTGGTTGAGAGGATTCCGCCCATGAAGGTCAATAATACTCAGACGCTGGTGTACTCGCAAAGGAGTTTACTGGGATGAAAGTCACACACAAGCAAGTCCAAACTATCACAACTAATATTATAGCTAATATAATATATATCCAAATTATATTCATCACTACTAACACAATATTTCTAGTGAGTCTAAAATGTATACAACCTGATATCGCGATACTTGGGAGTATCGCGAGACTCGGTCTGTGAGATTTCTGACGTCACAACCTGGCGACGCGGGGTCCGTGCTCCGACTTTCTCTCGGTTCGCAGTTTTCAAGGTGAGTCTCAGTCGTCTCGGTCGTTCGGACAGCGTGTCGGGCAGATGAATTCGGATCAGCGATGCGTCTCACGGAGGTCTCAGTCCGGACCGCTGAGCAGCCGTTCAGTCAGTCATAGTGTCGGGAGGACTGGGACAACGGCTGCTAAGCAGCTGGGTTTTTTGTATTTTCCACTACTTATCTAGGGTTGCACACACCTTCTGGTAATCTCTTACTATGTCATTGTACTCAGTTTTTTTCTTAGATTTTTGCTTACAAAGGTTGACTTTGCAATTTTACTCTCACACACAAAGAAAAACAAACTTATTTATCTAAACTGTCCCTGGACCATATGCTGGTCCTTACATGCTCATAACATTCCACCCCCTGACACCTGAAATGTAATCAGCATGAAAGGTGTCATGTACTGGTTATCCGCTTCCCATAGGATACCAGAGTTGTCTCACAGGACGGGGGTTTACAGAGTCATACGGTCGCCTATCTGATGAGCTTGTAATGTTATCAAAGGGTCTGCATAATTTTATTGGTAAAGCAAGCATTTTTGTTCTTCTATAAGTTCTATGAAGTTCATACCAAGTTTTATAAGCGGAAAATTCTTTAAGCAAATCTCTTAAGAGAGGGCGTAATATTATTCTCATAGACCATGATTGCAGTGATTGTGGTTCTGTAGGTGCACTGATTGCAGTGCAACAGTGCCAATCTCCATATAACAATTGCTCAGCTTCCTCCGGTCTATGTCTAATCATATTTCTACAAAGCTCATAATGGGCATGATTGCCTTTACAAATAAAGCATGAAAAAAGGCTAGCTAAGATATGTAGGAATTTGTCAATTGGATGTCTTTGAACATATTCTGTACCGTGACACATGAAATGAGTAAAGAGTAACAATAAGGAATCATCAGATCTAGGACCATTTAGGAATCTGGAAGAATATCTTGAGAGGCAAAAGTGGCAATCTGGCATATCATTATGGCGAAAGTTGAATCCCATGCGGTAAAATAGGTCCATAATGGGTCTAAGGTGTCTGTTGTAGTGATGCCTCAGAGTAATGATCACACCGTTCTTCTGGATTAAATCACATTTCCTTCCAGAGGGATTTTTCTTTGAGCGAGGCATATTTCTTTCTCCTTCTGCAACATATTAGTAATCTCAACAAAATTATGAATGCAACAAGTATCATTATTACATACATGATCTCTTTAAACCATTCCCACCATCCATGTAGTGGGGTGCAAATAAAGTCGAGTTGTATCAATCTTGCCATATAATCAAAGAAGCTACATTTTTTGATTTGTTGTATCCAGTCCTTATGTATCATAGTATTAGTTCTAATCAATCCGACCAGATTATGTGTTTTAGTAATACTATGAGTTAAAGAATATTGTGCTTGTTGTATTTTCTTGTGGATTGAGTCTAATTGTTTTGAATTAAATTCTGCTACTTTTTCCAATTCTTGTGCTGTGTTTACAAACTGTTCAAAGTGTTCCTTTTCTAGTTGTTGTATAAAGATGTTGGGTGAAGAGTAAAAATGACTTTCTTGTAAGGATAGGGACGTCACCAGTGTCCTATTTAGAGTACTATGTGTTACTTTTGAGCAATTGTGTAAAACCCAGCATCCTGGTTGTGGGTTAAATGAGGAGATGTCATCTTCTTGAGTTGTACTATTGTAGTTGATACATGTGACATTAACATTATCTTTAGTGGTACAGATTAAGAATGACCAATCCCCTAAATCTGTGATGGAATCAATCATGGTTGAGGATGTAAGCCTTGTTTCTGCTAAATTTGTTATTGGTAGGTGTGGATAAATGTATGTATTAGCTCCTAAGTTATAGACATCATCTGTTGGAATGTATACTGGTGTATTGTTTAGGTTTATAAAGAAAAAGTGATCAATCGGTGTCACCCATTGTGCTGTAAGTGTTTTCCATGGGTCTGTTTTCTGGTCCCACCTCTGTGGTACAGATTTAGTATGAAATCCTTTATAAGCATTATCTAAGAAAACTTGTATTACATGTATCTTGCAAAAGCCTTCATCACATCCGCTATCCTCATTAGGGTCTAGGAGAGTTTGATATTCAGGAGTCCTTCTTCCTAGGCCTTGAATGAATAGCGTATCTAATTCTCTAGTCATTCTTTCTGCTGCTAGTTTATATTGTAGGCACATAAGGTTATTATGATTGGTTATCATTCCTTCTGTGTGCCAAAGTTTGTCTCTTCCATATTCTGTTTTAAAAATTTCTATTTCAGCACGCATTTGTTGTTGTAGAATATTTAATGAATCAATAGATCCTGATATAGCTGCCAGGGCCTCTGAAGTATGTCTATTGAGTTGATTTATATGTGTGAGTTCAGCTTTTATGGGTTCTAACATAGCTGCGGATACACCTCCACCCATAATACCTCCTAGTATGGCTCCTGCAAGGACTGCTCCTAATACCATAAACTGTAAAGGTTTCCTTCCCACCTTTATTGGGGTTGTATATTGTAATTGTTGTAGTTTGTCTGTAATGGACTGACAATATTTGGAGGGTGCTTTAAGAGCTTGTAGGTCGACTATCATAGAGATTTTTCTTATTTTAGGATATAATATAATTTTTGCTGGTGTAGTCATATCTGGTATTATCATGGGTGCCGATACCATATTTGGTGGTCCGGGCGGTGGGCATAAATATCCTTGAGGAAAATGGGCTGTGAATAAATGAAATTCTTCCTTGTTTTGATTAATTGTGCCTCTATAGATTAGTTTACCATCATGTAATGGGGTTATGCCTTCCCAAAGTTTATGTGTTAGAGGGATGTAATATATTTTATCCCAGTCTATCATAAGAGAATTATTTAAGCCTTTGGGTGTATGTGCGATCCATTCTGCTTGCATCCAATTTTGTTTACGTGGGTGTAGGGTCCATGTTGAAAAATGGTAGGGATGACCTGTGTGTATAGTTGTATGTGCATTATATGATGTTACGTTTATGTATTGCAGCCACAAGATAGATGTTGATACATTAGATGTATAGTGTGTAAAGAGTTTTGTTGCCGCAACTACCAATTTATTATCTGCAACTCTAAGGTAATAAGTACTATATGGTAACACATAAGAAATGTTGGTTATTGTTTCTGTAATATTAATTGTTGGTATACTTATTGGGTTGTTTAGGTTGTTGGCGTATCCTATGGTTAAGTTCCTTGTTTCAAGGAAATAAGTTGTTTCATTAAATGATATATCATATGGTATTGGAAAATCATCAATGTCTGGTAAGGATACGCATGCTGGAAGGGGTCTTGTTATTTTGTCAAACGACGTAATTTCTATTAGTGATGGAATACCTGGGATTTCCTCTGTGCCATTATATACATAATGTGAGGAGTTAAAGATGTAAATATTTGTGGTGTTATGTAAGTATAATACTTTGAGGGGTTGTTGTATGATTACATCCATTAGGTTATCTATTGTCCATCGTGGTACTGAAATATTATATCTATTATTTGTAAAGGTTGTTATTGTTTTATCTATCTGATATTGTAAGCACAGCACAATTAATATGCCCTTGCTGGTGGTGTTGGAATTTGTTTTAATGGCTTTGGCACATATGTATTGGGGAATTCCACAAGTGGTCTTTAATGAATAATCTCTAAGTTGTCCCCACGGTTGTGGTAATATTGATGTTAGTATAATTGGGAATCTCCAATGTTCCACTCCTAATGCTAAGATTCTATTCCAAAAGGACCAATCCCAATGATCTGATGTGTTAGCTTCGGGGACTGTATGTTGGTTGTATTTTCTAATATAATGTGTCCGAAGTGGTGTTCCATTATAGTCTATAGGTGTCAAATTACCATAGAAGGGTAAGTTTGGGAATTCAGATACGCATAATATGTTGTATTTTGTAATGTTATGTGGTAAATTATCTCTAATTCCAATTGACCTGATTTGTAGTTTCTTTAAAAAAGATTTTGGGCATTTGTTCCCCCATGGTTCTGGTAGAGGTGGCATCCCTTCTTTAATAAAGATAGGTGTGAACATATCGTCCACCCATTGGCAGCCTCTAGTAATATTATTTGTGAATGACATATGTAAGGGTAATTCTAGGTCATCAAAAAGAAGTTTAGGACCATTTACCTCATAATGGGTACATGGGTCTGGTTTTGGTACTGGTATTGGGATGTTACGTGTATCAAAATCTAGGATATCAGTGTCATTGCCATCATCAGTGTCATTATATTCACTATAATCATAGTAGTCAGAGAAGAAGGTTCCTTCTTGAAAAGATTGGGTTGTTCTATTGAACATCAGGCCATGATAATATCCATAAGCTTGGAAAATCATTGGTTTAAACCAAGATCTCACAAAGGTTGTGTTCATGGCCATTCCACATGTGAAATATGGGTTATATTCTGTATTAAATTCTTCCATCTGTGTTTCTACTATCCTGTACTTATTATTAACTTTAATATGCATTTTGTTAATTTTCCATATCCTCCATGCTGAAGCATAGATTGCCATGTGGCTTGTTTTGTTTCCCCATAATTCTATCCCATGGCATTTTAATGGGTTTTGCTCATCTAAATCGGTAGCATTATAGAGCATATCTGCCATGAAAGTTTTATAATGATATGAATGTCCTATTGCTTTCCTATATTCTTCACATCCCATATACCATTGGTATTCCATACAGTAGGAGTATTTTCTCCAAAAGCTAGCAAATATGTTCCTTATTCTGGTAAAAGTTCTTATATCACTCCATACTTCTGGAAATCTATTAGTAATATTTTGGAACTTAACCTCATATTTGTCCCTAATAAATTCTGTATCTTCTTGGGCTGATGTAATTATCATAATCATAAGAAATGAAACCAACATATGTGTAATTTATGGCCTTTGTGCCTGGGTGTGCTATGGTGAGATTTTCTACCATGGTGTGGTTCCAAATAAGGAAACAAAAATTCCATACCAGGTCCAATATGGGTAGTGCGATCCAGATGAGCACTACAAAAATGGATAGGAATATTAATGTAAGTTTAATTATCTTGTTCCAGGACCACATTTATGCAATATTTTCTAGTTTAGCTAGTTTGAGATCTCCCTTACCTTGCGTGATCCACGCGTTATTTCCTGTTCCTTGGGCCACAATCTCGGCCTTTGTGATCAGATTATTTTTCTGATTCCTGTGGAGGCATAGATGAGATCTTATTAAATCTCTGTTTACCTCCACTGGATATTCTAAAAATGGTTGTAATTTTAGGGCCTCTTGTAAGGGGCTATTTCTGTTTAATCTAGGTCTCTGATTTAATTCTAATGTAGAATATAGTAGTGCTTTTTCTAATGGTTCGCCTATTCTGTGTGTTAATTGTGTTTTTAGCAATCCATTAAAACGTTCTATGGCTCCAGCACTTGTTGGGTTGTATGCTTTATGAAAGTCCCACATTATTCCTAAATTCTTTGCTATTCTTTGTGTAAGTGTTCCTGTAAAGTGTGATCCCTGGTCGGATTGAATGACTTGTGGTGGTCCATATTGGGCACACCACATTAACAAGGTCATGATGCATGCTTGCTGGTCTGGATGGTTACCTGGTCTTGTCATAGCTAGTCCTGTAGTAACATCAACCATAGTGCATGCATATTTATTTCTAAATCTTGGCAATGGTCCAATAAAATCAATCTGTACCAGAGTATTAAATCCCATTTTATAACCAACTTTTCCATGATAATTCTTATTGAACCTCAACTTGCTATTGGGACAATTAACACACATTTTTAAGGCTTGGTTTATAGTATGCCATGTAACTTTCAAATTCCTTTGATCAAACCACTGTTTCAAGGCATGGGCACCAATGTGTCCCATAGCATTGTGGAGATTCAATATCTCCTGTTTATGAATATTAATAGTCTCAGAGGAACCCAATGTTCCCAGTTCTGTATTTTCTGGGTTGTGTATTTTATAAGTTGTTACAATTTTCTTTTTAAGAGGACCAATGTCCTCTACCTTATATTGTTTTTTGATTTTAATATTGGTTAATAGAGCTGCTAATCTGTCCACAACCTCATTATTCTTATGGGTTTCATCTTGTTTTCCTGTATGAGCATCTACATGATGTACAATAATTTTAACTGTTTCTGAGATTTTATCTAGTTCTTTCCATATTTTGTCTGACCATAGTGGTTTGCCATTTATTTTCCAGTCTGCTCTACGCCATTTACCTGACCAGACTGCAATTCCATTGGCTACACACCAGGAATCTGTATATAAATTTAGCTCTTTTTTATTTTCTTTTTGAGTTTGTCTTGCAGCTAAAAGTGCTGCAATTACTTCAGCATGTTGTGCAGATTTATCAGTTCCTTGGTCTGTAATAATCATACCATCACTTGGCCTATAGGCGGCAGCTTTCCAGTTTACTCTGTTATTAGAGGTTGTTGAAGATCCATCAGTGAACCAAGCATTTGGGATGCCTTGTTGGAACTCCTTAACGCCCCACAGACCAATGGTCCGATCTGGGCCAGGTTCCTTTATTTTAGGTATCACCTTTGGACTTATTAGCCATTGTGATTCCTCTAGTGCTGGTTGTGTTCTCAGTATGTTCTCTGAGTTCTGGGGTATCTTGCCTTGTGTAGACACTTCATTGTGCTTCACAAAGTCATTTAGATACCATTTCCATTGTAGCACCTTTCCTTCCATGGGCAGTCCAGCCCAGGCTTGCTCTGGTGCCTTAATCCAATCCATGATTGGTATTTCCGTTCTCAGAATGACCTTATGGCCTCTAATTAGAGAATGAGTAGTTCTGCATGCCTCATAGGTTGTCCATATGGTTTTTTCAAATAATGAGAACTTATTATCAGACCAAGGAAACCTTTTACAATAAAATCCAATCGGTGTTAATCTATTCCCTTTTGCAAAAATATTCCAATTGCCATAACCTGAAGTAAATAATATTTCAATAATAATAATATCACCTGGTTGTGTGTAGCCAAGGTCCTTGTATTGTTTGATCAGTTCTAATATAGTGGTCACTGCTTGTTCTTGGGCTGTTTCCCATACAAAATCCTCAGCCTTTTTTATTATTTTATATAATGGCTGGAGTATCAGTTGCAGATATGGTATGTGTTGGCGCCAATAGCCGAACATACCAATTAAGTGCTGTACCTGTGTTTTATTTTGTGGTCTCTCTAATGCATTTAATTTTTCTATCACTTCATCTGGAATTTTTGGTCCACTAGTTGTCCAATGTACTCCTAGGAACTTAACTTGTTCTGCTGGCCCCTGGATCTTGGATGGATTAATTGTCCAACCATGATCCCTTAAGTGTTGGATTAATTTTTGGGCTGCAGTAGCCACTGTTTCTTTATCTTGACCTAAAATCAATAGGTCGTCTATGTAAGTTAAAATTTCCACCCCCTGGCACTCAAAGTCCTCTAAAGTGCTAGTTAGGGTTGTATGGGCTATTACTGGACTGTTTAGATAGCCTTGTGGCAGTCTCAGAAATTTATATTGTTTATTCTGCCAAGTGAAAGTAGTAATTTCTTGGGAATCTGGGTGCAAGGGAATACCAAAGAACATGTCTGATAAATCTATAGTTGCCAACCATTTAGGGGATGCTTGCCTAATCCTGAGGAAAATGTCCTCTACATCAGGTAATGAGCCAGGCATTTTTGGACTTTTCTCATTAATTTTCCTGTAATCTACTGTGAATCTCCATTTACCATTGGGTTTCATTACCGGCCAGACGGGTGAATTATAATTAAAACTCTGAGTTGGTGCCACTATGCCTTCCTTAAGCAAATCCTTCAATGTATTGGTAATATCCTCAATTCCTCCTTTTATAGGGTATTGAGGGGTAAAAGATGGGGGAATTTTTGGTAATCTTACTGGGTCCATTTTTACTTCTGCTAAATTAACAAATACCTTTTTAATAGCCTTATTATTTAAAAATTCTGGAAATATTTTCCTTATTTCATTAATTCCTAGAACGTTAGAGGGCGCCGTTAAGCTTGCGGCTTCTATATCTATAAGCTTATCATAAACTTGTAGACACACATTTATTACTGGCGCATCTCTATGAGAATTTATTCCTTGTATAGAAATATATTTTTTAGCTTTTTCTTGATTAGGATGAGTAGTAATTATACTTATCTGGCTACCGGTATCTAGTAGCCACTTGGTAGGTATTAGTTTATTTTTTAATTTTATGGGAATATTTACAAACGGTCTGTTGTCATAGTTTCCTAGATTTATCTGGAAAACCTTGGTGGGTGGGGGAAGAGATTCGCGCGGTTTGTTATCTGTCTGCGCGTATTCCGCCCAGCAGGGGGCCCTGACGGGCCCCGTCGTCCTAAAAAAGTTCTGGAATAATTTGGTCTACCAAAGGGATAGTTTCTTTGGCCAAAAACACGGCGAAAGGGGCCTGTGGGTCCCTTAGGCCTTATAGGCATTGTATTTCTATTTCCAAAGGGTCTTATTTTAATATTAAAATAAGGTCTGGGTCTGTCCTTGTTCCCATTAAACCTCTTCCTGGGAAGTGTCCGTGCCTTAACTTGAAAAGACACTACATTTTCTGCTTCAAGTTCTCTGAATCCTTTAAAAAACTGAATAGCATCAGCTATAGTTTCTGCACCTTGTAAGTTACCTACAAGACTCATTTTTAGATGTTGTGGGGCGCCCTTAATGATGAGCCTTCTAAAAGCAGGTAATAAAGGTGAGGCTTGTGGTGTCTCTACCTGATTATACACATAATATAATACTCCCAGTTTTCTGCAAATTTGTATTGCGTCTGAATATGAATTCCACCTTCCTGCAGTTTCAAATTGAGTTAAGTCCAGAGAGGGGAAAGCTAATCTCCAAGCTGCAGTCAGCCAGTCTATCAGGGAATGGGTGTCACCCTTTGAAGTTTCTAAAACATGTTCTAAAGCTTCATGAATGGAGGGGTTTTCAATAATACCTCTAATTTTTCTCATTTCTGTTTCATGAAGCATCACTGTGTCTGCCCCCTTTTCCCATAATTTTACTAAATACTGGGCATCCTTTAGTCCATTCTGTGCATAATCCCTCCTTAAATCAGACAATTCTTGGGGACTAAAGGTTCTGGACTCCTCTATGCAAGTTCCCGGTTCGGCGGGGGCTTTAGACCAATTGGGAGCTAATTTTTGTATAGCTCTACCCATGGGAGTCCTTTTCGTAGTAGTAGTAACCGGGAAGGAGTAAGAAGCACCAGAAGGGTTGATCAGGTCCTTCTGCTTCTTCACAATATTCATGGCTAGCCTTTTGCCCATTAATCTGTCCTTATCTAAATCTTGCACAGTTTTCATTAATACTGCCGGCACCTGTTTTTTAGAAACTGATTTCACAAAGGGTTTAACTCTTTCTGGGTTAATTAAATCCAAATCAATATTAATTGGCTCCATTCCTATCCTAGACTGTACTGCTTCAGCAGTAGTTCTCCATTTGTCTTCCTCTTCTGAGGAGGGAGGTTCTCCTGTAACTGGAGAAACCTTTATTCCCTTCAGTTTTTTAATTAGGGAATTCATCTCCACAATAGGTCTGATCACCAATAAAGAAACTTAACTTCTCGTTTGCGAATATACCAGGTCAAATTCGATGGATTTTCTAGTCTCATGAGCTGTTCAAATGTTAAATCAGCTCTTCTTTCAATCCTTTTGCTTAGAAATTTCCACATAAGTTCTGACTTAGTGACACGGTTCCAATGCGCATCAACCCGCTCTTCCTCCTGTTACAGAGTTGGCATCGTGGCGTCAAGTTACCGGTACTTCCGCACCCTTAGGGAGGGTGGTGTTTTCTCGGCCGGGCTTTTCCCAGCACCAATACCCGCTCTTCCTCCTGTTACAGAGTTGGCATCGTGGTGGTTGGTACTAACCCGTCGGTCACTTAGTCATACACTTAGTTTCAATTTCAAAGCTAGGATTTCTAGAAGCTATAATTTGAAATTGACCTTCTAATTATGGCGGATCCTGCCGACTACGCCAGCTGTCGCGAGCACTCTCAAAGGTGATTGGTTGAGAGGATTCCGCCCATGAAGGTCAATAATACTCAGACGCTGGTGTACTCGCAAAGGAGTTTACTGGGATGAAAGTCACACACAAGCAAGTCCAAACTATCACAACTAATATTATAGCTAATATAATATATATCCAAATTATATTCATCACTACTAACACAATATTTCTAGTGAGTCTAAAATGTATACAACCTGATATCGCGACACTTGGGAGTATCGCGAGACTCGGTCTGTGAGATTTCTGACGTCACAACCTGGCGACGCGGGGTCCGTGCTCCGACTTTCTCTCGGTTCGCAGTTTTCAAGGCGAGTCTCAGTCGTCTCGGTCGTTCGGACAGCGTGTCGGGCAGATGAATTCGGATCAGCGATGCGTCTCACGGAGGTCTCAGTCCGGACCGCTGAGCAGCCGTTCAGTCAGTCATAGTGTCGGGAGGACTGGGACAACGGCTGCTAAGCAGCTGGGTTTTTTGTATTTTCCACTACTTATCTAGGGTTGCACACACCTTCTGGTAATCTCTTACTATGTCATTGTACTCAGTTTTTTTCTTAGATTTTTGCTTACAAAGGTTGACTTTGCAATTTTACTCTCACACACAAAGAAAAACAAACTTATTTATCTAAACTGTCCCTGGACCATATGCTGGTCCTTACATGCTCATAACAAAGAGACACTGGCTCAGTCAAAAATGGACAGAATAGCAATAACACAGACATCCAACATTCTACTCCCCCCCCCCCCCGACAGGTGAATGCACCCCACCACAAATGAGCATGTGGGGCACCACAAGAACATATGCACATGCAACACACACACACAAAGGAACAAAAGCTCAATCATAATGGTATGCAACTTAAAAGTTGTAGTGTGTTCATTTCTGGAATTTCCCATTGAGTATTTCTGACTGTGGTTGCCCCAGATAACTGAAATTGCAGAAAGCAAAGTTTCAGATAAAGGTGGACTGCTTTAGTTAATAATCTGTACTTTAAAAAATTGCAAAGAGCCAGGCGTGGTGGCACACGCCTTTAATCCCAGCACTCAGGAGGCAGAGGTAAGAGTATCACCGTGAGTTGGCGGCCACCCTGAGATTACATAGTAAATTCCAGGCCAGCCTGAGCTCGAGTGAAACCCTATCTCAAAAAAACGAAAGAAAAAAAAAACCCAAAATTGCAAAGAATGGGGGCTGGAGAGATGGCTGAGCAGTTAAGGTGTTTGCCTGCAAAGCCAGAGGATCCTGGTTCGACTCTCCAGGACCCACGTAAGCCATATGCACAAGGGGGCACATGCATCTGGAATTCGTTTGCAGTGGCTGGAGGTCCAGGAGCACCCTCCCTCTCTCTCTCTCTCTCTCTCTCTCTCTCTCTCTCTCTCTCTCTCTCTCAAATAAATAAAAATATATTTAAAAATTACAAAGAATGGACTTACAACTTTTACCCCAAAAGAATGCTTAGTGTGGGGGGTGATACATGTTTGTATTAGCTTGATTTAGTCATTTCATGATGTATACATATTTCTTTCTTTTTAAAAATAAAGTTATTGACAACCTCCATATAAATATACAATGAATCTCAATTATAATCTCCTCATCCTCCTCTCCACTGAACCCCTTCTGCTTTGCAAATAATCCCTCTTCTATTTTGATTTCATCATTTCTGCCCCCTCCATCATTCATGATAACATATTGATGGGGCCAATATTATGCAGATCTTGTGCAGGTAAAATGAGTGCTGTGAGGTCATAAATGCGCCATCCTCTTTGTATGTGGAAGATGGCATTCCTGAGCACTCTTCCCCATCCTTTGGCTCTTATGTTCTTTCTATTACTTCTTTCACAATCATCCCTGAGCCTTGGAGGATGTGATAGAAATGTCTCACTTAGTGGTGGACACTCCACAATCACTTCTTGGCATTTTGAGGAGTTTATAGTCTCCCCAGTAGTCACAGCTACCTAAAAAGGCAAACTAAACCCTAATATATGGGCATAAACAGAAATATTTAGTGGTTAATTTGGTGAGCATGATATACCCAACTTAGTCTAACAATAGTAGTAGCTTCCTGCCCCTCAGAACTTAGGACTTTCCTAGCCCTACGGGTTTGACTACTTTTTAATATCAGGCATGAATTCCCTCCCATGGAGCCGGCTTCACATCCAATCTGAGAGCAACTGGTTATCCCCATAACAGCCATACCACTATTGCCCTGTGGGCACATATTGCTTGACTGGCCAGTTGCAGGGTCCACTGCTGGTTAAGAGTGTTGGTGACTTTTCTCCCAAGCATGTTGCATAGTTTCAGGATGATAGCTAGTCATCAGGAAGGAAGATTCCAGCTCACTTGTGGCTTCATTTCTTAGTGTCCTTCAACCAAAGCATGTGGAGTCTTTACAAACAGGGTCTTATCTACTTCTGGTGGGAACCAAGAACCTGGGCAATAGCCTGTATTGTTAGGGCACCTTAGGGGTCTCCCTGACCAACAACTCACTGTATGCCTGGCATTGAGATTTTCCTATAAAAACACAACCTAGGGTTTCTGGGTGTGGCATTATCCACCCCCCACTGGGCACTTCTGCCCAAACTATATCTTTTTAAAAATAATATATAGACAGATGATATATAGATAGATTTTTAATTACTTTATTTTTATTAACAACTTCCATGATTGTAAACAATATCCCATGGTAATGCCCTCCTTTCCCCCACTTTCCCCTTTGAAACTCCATTCTCATTTATTTTGATGTCATGATCTTTTACTCCTATTATGATGGTCTTGTGTAGGTAGTGTCAGGCACTGTGAGGTCATGGATATCCAGGCCATTTTGTGTCTGGAGAAGCACATTGTAAGGAGTCCTACCCTTCCTTTGGCTCTTACATTCTTTCTGCCACCTCTTCCGCAGTGGACCCTGAGCCTTGGAAGGTGTGATAGAAATATTGCAGTGCTGACCATCTTCTGTCATTCTTCCCAGCACCATTATGCCTTCTGAGTATCCCAAGGTCACTGCCAGACAGACATTTTTTAAAAAGCTAACAAGGAAGTAAATTTCTATACAACTTAATCAAAAGTTTGTTAATTTTTATTAACCCTCCTCCCACCACCTCCTTTCCAGCCCCTGACCCCATCCCCAGAATTCCAAGCCCTCTCTACTTACATATCTATTACCCCCTTCTCTCTGGTCTTTCTCTAACCCTTTCCAGCTTTCTGGTCTCTGCTACTGACTCTTACTCCAACTTACATACAAATAGTCTAAAAATTTAAAAGTATTATGTATGTACTTCAAAACATCATGTTGGGCCAGGCATGGTGCACACACCTTTAATCCCAGCACTCAGGAGGCAGAGGTAGGAGGATCGCCATGAGTTTGAGGCCACCCTGAGACTACCTAGTGAATTCTAGGTTAGCCTGAGCTAGTGTGAGACCCTACCTTGGAAAAGAAACAAACAAACAAAAACCCCACCATGTTGGATACCATACAACTTTTACTCAGCAACTGAAACAATTAATAATTTGTGTGCCTGGCCCCGAGCTGGAGACTTGCCACAGATGCATCTCTCACCCTTACCAAATCTCTGTGGCGGGATCCTGGCTGCCTATTGCCAAAAGGGGCCACTGAGGTTCAGTGGCTCTGTTCCCTAGTGCACTGAGCTGTGGCCCTTGTGTGCTGTCCACTAGGATTTTGCCCGAAGGGTCTGAAGGGCGTGGACAGGGCAGTATCCAAGGCTGTTGGTGTGTGCACTCAGAGCTCACGGCAGAGTCTGGAAACTGTTCTTGTCATGGTCCAAAGCTGCACAATGGTGTGTGCATTCAGTAGTACTGGCCAGCAGTGGAAAGAGCAGAGAGTTGATAGATCGAGGACTGTGATTCTGCTCAGCCTAGCGGGGAGGCTGAGGGTCTTGCGCAGAGGAAAATGAGAGAAACAGAAGGGCGATCAGCACACTTAAGGAAGAAGACACTTCTGGCTGTGCATCAGAATTCCCAGGGAGCTCTGCAAACCTTGTGGCTGCCTCGCTCTGGAACGATTTCATTAGGCTAAAGTGGAGCTGGAGCTGGCTGGCTTCTAAGGCTCCCCAGGTGACTGGAAGAAGCAGTCAGGGCTGAGCACAGCTCAAAGCAGTGCTTCTCAAGTGTGGCCATCATTGAAACATCCCTGGGTATTTTTTCTCAGCAATGCACTTTCAAAGGCCCCACCCGCTGACTACTGAGTTAGAACATTCATGTGCATGTGCACGCCCTCTGGGAGACTCCGCTGTGCCCTAAGGTTTGAAAACCACTGGCTTAAAGGTATAATGAAGTACAAGGTACTTACAGCTGGAGTCAGGGTGTGTTGGTAAGGGATGCTGGATGCTATGGGAGGCCGACAAGGATCCAGCTCAGTAGGTTTGGAGTCTGGGGAGCTACAGAGCTAACTCTGGTGATGTGGCATTTGCCTAGACAGAAAGGGCCAAAGCCCAGGACTGGAGCCTTCAGGAGATGTGTGGGAGAGGAGTTGGCGATGGGCCAGGAAAGTTGGATGTCAATGCGGTGAGCAGAGGTTTGTAGCACTGGGAAATGTCGACCATGCAGCTGGGCCCAGTGAGCCCTGTGCGCTCCTCTCAGGGACCTTCAGGGGTGCCTACCTGGGGAGTCTAGTAGCAGGGGGTATCTCAGCAGGTGCAGAAAGTTCTGTAAAGAGCGTTAGTGTGCTAAACAAAAAGCGTGTTACAAAGCAAAGGTTCCCCCAGGGAACAAGAGCGTGAGAGAGAGGGGAACACAGAGCAGAGAGGGGCAGAGTGCAACAAGCTCCCGGGGGCCACCTCCCATGTCAACTCAGCAGAGAGGCTTTACAGAGTTCATCTCTCTGCACACCAGTCTTTTCTTCTTCTTCTTTTTTTTTTTTTTTTTGGTTTTTTGAGGTAGGGTCTCACTCTAGCCCAGGCTGACCTGGAATTCACTATGGAGTCTCAGGGTGGCCTCGAACTCACAGCAGTCCTCCTACCTCTGCCTCCCAAGTGCTGGGATTAAAGGCGTGCGCCACCACGCCCGGCTGCACACCAGTCTTTTCACTGGAAAGAAGGGCGATGGCACCAGGACCTGGGTGGTGAGCACCAAGCTTCCCAGGGCCAAGTCTTCCTATGGAGGTGTTGTCTGAGGCCAGGGTGCCAGGAGGCTCCTTGCCAGCCTTCACTCCATTGCTGGGGCTCCCGGTCTGCTTTCCAGGCTTCCGTCCCAGGCTTGCTATCTGGGGTTCAGAATTCTCCTAATATATATATATATTTTAGTTCTATCCTTTGTGGTGCTGGGCAAAGCAGATAGTCACTGTGACACACCACAGCTTTATCAGTAATAAACAGGGTGATACCTGGTGGGACAGTGGTTAGGCGGAGCGAAGAGCGTAAACACAGGTGACAGATGGGTGGCAGAGCCCAGCTGAGGGCTGTCGTTTCTGCCCTTTCTGCTCCTCCCTATGCGCCACATCCTGGGCTCACTGGAGTCTAGAGTTCTCATCCAGAAGTTTCTGTGTCCATTTCTTGTGACGCCAACCTTGAATACACATCCTGGCCCTCTCAGTGCCTTTCAGAAGGTCTGCGGTACTATAAGACAGTGTGTCAAGTGATCCCTTCCTGGTGCTAAGTAGAGACAGTGACAAGTGTGGCTGTTACTCCGTCACCCCATGATTCCCGTCCCTCTGGCACATTATCATCACCTTGGGGAGGTTGTCAAACATATCACTGTCCATCTCCAGCTCAGACCACAGGTGCATCAAGTAGAGTCACTTTGAGAACACTAATGGGCTCCCAGGGCAAGTGCCAGGACAGGACCTGCTCCACTGCCCCATCTAGAAGTCTCATGCTATGCCGATTCTATTGGGGTTCTTCGAGACTAAATGAATGTGTGCTTGAACTGACAGAAGCCAAAACAGCCCCACCAGTGCACTCCCAAACATTGTTGTTTATGTGGACACAACACTGCAGTAAATCCATTCAGAAAGCCACCGTTTTTCCATGAGCAAACACAGAGTGCTAAGGAAACCCCCTAAATTGCCTCTGCTCCTGAGACTTTGAACTGTGCTTTCCAGCTGAACTGGGCTGTAAGGAACAGTATACTTCTTGCCTGTTGACAACAACAAAAAATCTCATTTTGAAGATTACAGTGAGAAATGTCTTCTTGGGGATTTATGGGACAAAACTTGTTCCATGATTTTAAGTACAGCCTATTTTTTTCTCCATTCATACAAAGTTTATAAAATGATGCCCAGAGCAACTGTGTAAAACACGGATGTACTTTTCCATAGTATTGGTATCCTGTTCGTTAACACATTAAAGTCACCTAGTAACAAATTCGAAACCTGGTCTTTGAATCACACATCTGCTCTAGCATAGAACTAGGACCGAGGGGACATCATTCCCATCATGGCACACCCCTGACACGGATGGGATGGAACCACCTTTGCTGAAGCTACAGCACCATCTTGTGGTTGCAGATGGTATTAGTTACCAGGACGGTCAGCCCCTAAAATCTTTGAAATCCATGCCTTGGCATGGCATTTGACAAGTGTTTCTGGAATTATTTTGCAGATGTGTAGGTGGGTAATACATAAATAACAGGTAGATAGGAGATCATATTCAAGAACTAATGAGAAAGGTGCTCCAGAAAATCTCCATGGTTTAAAGAGCATGTTCTTCAGAACCAATTTACCAACTAGGCCAGGAGAAAAAGCCACCCAGCCTTTCCTATGTGATAAGAAAAGTCAGGATAGATATAAGACCTTTCAGAATTTTCAACCAAGGCTGGAAGACCAGCCAGCTTTGGGAATAAAGAAATTTCAGGAGGAATGTCAGCACGCCGCATGTTTTAATGTTTCTGTCAAACAGTGTAGGTCAATGTCAGTGTTCCCAAATGCAATATTTATAGCCCTCCCTCTTGCCTGGCATTATCTGGCTTGCAGAGAGACATGTACAGCACTGTCTGCAAACACTCTGTGACCTTTAGATTTTGATGCCTTCCAGCTTGAAGGGCAGCTGGAATTGTTAATTATGACTGCTATGCACCTTGGAGAAAATCTAATAAGAACCTTTATCAAACCACTTAAAAGGGATGGTATCACAGCTTTCCGAGGCACTTTGAAGAAGCTTGGGAACTCTGGCATGGACTATGAAGAATGGCTTGAGGTCTCCAATGACTGCAGGCACACACATGATGATCACTGAACATCTAATTGACATGTGGAAAATTCAGTATGTGACACAGGTGCAGAGAAACAAAAGTATCCAGGAATGTTACTGAGGACTTAGAACCGTACAACATCTTTGACAGGGTTGCATACAACGTGATTTCAACATCACAGACATTTGATGCTATAGTTTCTCCTGCAGGTATTTATCATGCTTTCCATTAAGAAGCAACACATGTTCATGGGGCATGCGGAGGTGGCTTGTTGGGTAAAACATTTTGCTATACAAGCATGAAAGCCTGAGTTTAGTCCCAAGTCCCTGTGTCAGGCATGGCTATGCACACCTGTAACCCCAGCACTGAGGGGAGCAGAAACATGAGGATCACTGGGGCTCACTGGTCAGCCAGTCTGGCTGAAAAATAGTGCAAGCTACTGCTTCAGTGAGAGACTGTCAAGGAAAAAGGCAGAACAATAGAGAAAGATACCCAATGTCCTCCTCTGGCCTCCACACAGGTGCTCACAGGGCAAGGGAATGTAACACACACACACACACACACACACACACACTCCACATAGTACAGTATGTTGCTTTATGTTTTCTTTTGACCCCCCCCCAGAACCTATAGTTGACTTTCTTCAATTACCTGTAATCTGTCATGCCCCCCCAAAAAATATTAAATGGAAATTTTCAGAAATAAACAGTGTGCGTGGTTTTGTTGTTGTGTGGATGGTTTTTGTTTGTTTTTGTTTTTCAAGGTAGAGTCTCACTCTAGCCCAGGCTAACCTGGAACTCACTATGTAGTCTCAGGGTGGCCTCGAACCTATGGCGATCCTCCTACCTCTGCCTGCCAAATGCTGGCATTAAAGGCGTGCGCCCCACTCCTGGCCAGCATGTATGTTTTAAATTGCATGTCATTCAGAAAGTGCAATGAACTCATGCTCCATCCCAGTGCAGGATGTGAGGTGCCCTTTATCCAGCATCTCCATGTGATCTATCTGCTAGTCATTTCAGTAGTTGCCTGGGTTATCAGATGAAATGTTGCAGGACCACAGTTCTGGTGTTGTTTTGCATGTGCATGTGTAATGTGATGTAGTGTGTGTGTGTGCGTATGTGTTTGGTGTGTGGTGTATGCACATGAATGTGTCTATACAACACCCTATGTCCTCGCCGGTGGTGGCTGAAGAAGAACATTCGGTGTGCCCTTCGCCACTCTTCCATCTATTCCTGCTTGAGCTGGAGTTTCATACTGATTCCAGAGATGGCTGTGTTTGTTTCTGGCTTTGTTGTTGTTGCTGCTGCTGTTTGTTTGTTTGTTTGTTTTTCACAAACCCTAGAGATTCTCAGGTCTCTGCTCCCCACAGGACTAGGGTTACAGACCCATCCAACCACACCCAGATGTTCATGTGGGTGCTGGGGGGTCACACTCATGTGCTCTCTCGGGCCCTCATGCTTGCACAGGAAGTGCTCTTAAACACAGAGCCATCTTCCCTGCCTCACAACACTAGTTTTTAATCACTGAACCATCTCCATTGCTACACAGTGCTGGTTTCTGTAAATAACCTTTTAAATATATATATATTATATATATATACATATACATATATAATATATAATATATATTTTTTATATATTTATATATGTGTGTAAATATATATACATATATATATATATTCCAAAGTACAAGAATAATGGTTCTAGCAATTTTCATAAACCAAAGAGAAGCTTTAAAGTACTTTCTTTAATAAAAATAAAATAGGATGGCTGAGGAGAAAGAGATACTGCATACATATAACTTTCCTTATAGTAAATTGTTTTAATTATTCAATTTGCCATTATTGTTGCTATAGTTCAGCCCTGGAATGTCTCTCAAAGGCTTGTTCCCCAGCCCACGGTGCTACTGAGAGGTAACGGAACTGGTAGGAGGTGGGGTTTAGTGGGAGGAAGCAAGGCTTCGGGGTGTCTCCTCAAAGGGAACATTGAAACTCCAGCCCCACCTTTCCTCTGCCTCTGCCTCTTGGCAGCTCTGAAGCCAGCACTTTCTGCTTCCATGTGCTCCTACCCCAAGGTGTGCTGCCCTCCACAGACTCCAAAGCCACTGACTACGGGTTGAAACCCCCAAAACAAAAAACATTAAGCCAAAATAGACACTGCCCTTTTATAAGTTGATCCTCTTGAGTATTTTGTTACAGGAATACAAAGCTGATTCTCATGGCTAATAATTTCAGGTACCCACTGGCATACCTACACTACATATAGCCCACACATCAGGAGGGGTGCTGTGAACTTTAAAATAAAGATTGTGATAATAATAGATATCACTTCATTTTTCCACTATATTATAACACAGCCATTTGCTAGTAAATTATTTCTGAATATGATTTTTTAAGGTTTTGGGGGGTTGTTTGTTTGTTTTCAAGTTAGGGTCTCACTCTAGCTCAGGCTGACCTGGAATTCGCTATGTAGCCTTAAAGTCAACGGCGATCCTCCTACCTCTGCCTCCCCAGTGGTGGGATTAAAGGTGTGCGCCACCATGCCTGGCAATTTTTTTAAGTTTTAAAAAAATATATTTTTATTTATTTACTTGAGATTGAGAATAGACATCCCAGGGCGTCCTGCCATTCCACCAAACTCCAGAAGCACGCACCTCTTTTTGCATCTAACTTTCATGGGTAGCTTGGGAATTGAACCTGGACTGCAAGCTTTGCACACAGTGCCTTTGACCACTGAGCCATCTTCCCAGAAAACCCCAATAATTTTATAGAAACAAATTGATCAGTGATCTCCCTCCCACACTTCCTCTGATTCTTCTTCCTTTTCCCTTCCCATGAAGATATATAAATGCTTTTCCTGTAGTTTTCAAAGATTGAGTCAGAAGCCTTGCTTCACGTAAGAATGTGTGTGTGTGTGTGTGTGTGTGTGTGTGTGTGTGTTGTGTTTAGGAGTTTATAACAAAAATTAAAAATCTTCACATAGGCCTGGAGAGATTACTCATTGTTAACACACTCATCTGAAAAACCTAAAGACCCAGGTTTGATTTCCCAGTACAAACTTAAATCTAGATGCACATGGTGGCACATGCATCTGGAGCTTGTTTGCAGTCGGTATTATGCCCATTGTTTCTTTCTCTGTTATAGATAAAGAAATACATAATTTAAAAAAAAAAGAAATGTGAAGGGAGAGCGGCAGTGAACAACAGAGGAGCAGATCACAAGGTAGAAGAACACGTGGAACAGTAAGAGAACTAGAGCAGCTGTGGCTCCCTCCCCTCCCCCACCGCCTGTGCCCAGCTCCAGCTAACAGAGCAGTGAGACCGGGACCCGGCCACGCCAACTTGAGCCCACAGCGAGATCCAAGCAGGAGCAGAGTCTGGCATCAGCATCAGCAGCTCCGGCACCGGCAACAATGGCCCCAGCAGCAGCAGATCCAGTAATGGCAGCTTCAGCAGCTTCAGTGGCAGATCCAGCAGCAGCAGCGGCAGATCCAGTGGTGGCAGCATCAGAGGCAGCAGCAGCGGCTCCAGCAGCAGCAGCAGGAGCAACGGCAATGTACCTAGCAGTGGCAGCTTTAGCAGCAGCGGCAACAGATCCAGCAGCGGCAGCTTCAGCAACAGCAGTAGCAGTTCCAGCAGCAGGGGTGCTGAGCTGCAGGGCCACAGTTGCCAGGCTCAGTTTGCCCCACAGGAAAAGACAGTGCCCAGCTCCAGAATTCAGAACAGCAGCCCAATGACCCAGCCAGCAAGTTGACTGAGACCAAAATCATCCCAAAAGGTAACTGGGATTGATTGCACCAGGGAAGGGTCTCACTTGGTCACAAGCTGACTTGGATTCCTCAACAGACCAGAAATCTTAACCTTTTGTTGATAGAGGATCTGGTTGTTATAATAACTACTCTTGCATAAATACTTGGTGCTGTTTTTGATTGAATATGTACAGTGTTTAGTTAAATTTTAGAATTTACCTGTATTTTATTCCACTCAGCCTACTTGAATACTACCATAGCAGGGAAACTCAACCCCTAGGAACACCTATGTAGATACTCTGAGGGCCTTAAGAGCCACACCTAACACCTTAAGCTCTTACCCTGAAGATATATTACATCAAATCAATTAATACAGCTAATAATACTCAGCTAGCTAGAAAATCCAGCATTAACTTAATCCAAAATGCAAATATATATACATTATAACACAAGAAATACTAAAAAGCAAGATGATATTCATCCATCTAAAATCCATCAGAAATGACCTCCAGTGAGAACGAGTTAGAGGAAATGCCTGAGAAAGATTTCAAAAGAATGATTTAAATATGTTCAAAGAAGTCAAAGAACAAATCAAAGGAATCAAAGAAGAAATCAAAAGGAAATCAAAGAAGATGCAGGACACCAATTTCATGAAATAAAGAAGGCAATATAAGACATAAATAAGGAAATAGAAATAATTTTAAAAAAAAACAGTCAGAATTACTAGCAATGAAGAACACAGTTAATGAAATAAAAAACTCTGTAGAAAATCTCACCAGTAGAATGGATGAAGGAGAGGACATAATATCTAAGCTAGAAGACCAGGTAGCAGATCTAATACAGTTCAACAAAGAGAAAGACAAACTTATAGAAAAGTATATGTGGGAATTTCAAGATAGTTGGGACACTATGAAAAGATCAATTATAAGAATTCAGGGCATAGTAGAAGGAGGAGAATTCCACTCCAAAGACATAGCAGGCATCTTCAACAAAATCATAGAAGAAAACTTCCCGCAAATTGGGAAACAGGTGACAATTCAGATACAGGAAGCCTTTAGAACCCCAGCCAGACAAAACCTGGAAAGAACTTCTCCTCACCATATTTTTTTTATATTTATTTATTTGAGAGCGACAGACACAGAGAGAAAGACAGATAGAGGGAGAGAGAGAGAATGGGTGCGACAGGGCTTCCAGCTTCTGCAAACGAACTCCAGACGCATGTGCCCCCTTGTGCATCTGGCTACCGTGGGACCTGGGGAACCGAGCCTCGAACCGGGGTCCTTAGGCTTCACAGGCAAGCGCTTAACCGCCAAGCCATCTCTCCAGCCCTCCTCACCATATTTTAATCAAACTACCAAACACACAAACCAAAGAAAAAATACTGAAAGCAGTCAGAAAGAAAAATCAAGTTACCTACAAGGGCAAACCCATCAGAATTACAGCATATTATTCAATACAAACTTTAAAAGCCAGAAGGGCTTGGAGTGATGTATTGCAAGTTCTGAAAGATAACAACTGTCAACCAAGGTTACTTTATCCTGCAAAGCTATCCATTCAAATAGACGGAGAAATAAGGACATTCCATGACAAAAGCAGGTTAAAGGAGTATTTGAAGACAAAACAAGCTCTACAGAAAATTCTTGATAGAATCTTCCATGCTGAAGAAAAGGAAAAACACACATATAAGCAACCTGAAAAAACAAGCAATACTCAAATACTAGTTAACACAAGAGAGCAAAGGTAGAACTGGAACCACAAAAAAAAAAAAAAAAAAAAAAATGGCAAACATAAATACACAACTTTCAGTAATATATCTTAATATCAACGGCCTCAATGCCCCAACCAAAGGACATAGGTTTGCAGACTGAGTTAAAAAGCAGGATCCTACAATTTGTTGTCTCCAAGAAACTCACCTTTCTACAAAGGATAGACATTATCTTAGGGTGAAAGGTTGGAAAATGGTGTTTCAAGCAAATGGGCCTAGAAAACAAGCAGGGGTTGCTATCCTAATATCTGACAAGGTAGACGTCAGTCCAACATGAGTCAAGAAGGATAAGGAAGGTCACTTTATATTGATTAAGGGCACACTCCAACAGGAGGACATTACAATCCTAAATATATATGCACCTAACATGGGGGCTCCAAAATTCATCAAACAAACACTATTAGAATTAAGGTCACAGATAACACCAAACACAGTGGTGGTGGGTGACTTTAACACCCCACTCTCAACAATTGACAGGTCATCCAGGGAAAAAATAAGCAGAGAGGCATCTGGACTAAATGAGGTCATAGAAGGAATGGATCTAACAGATATATACAGGACATTTCATAAAAATTCTGCAGAATATACATTCCTTTCAGCAGCACATGGAACATTCTCTAAAATAGACCATATATTAGGACACAAAACAAATCTTAACAAATTCAGGAAAATTGAAATAATTCCTTGCATTCTATCTGACCACAATGGAATTAAACTACAAGTCAGTAGCAAGAAAGGCTATAGAGCATACACAAAATCATGGAAACTAAACAATACACTACTAAATGATGAGTGGGTCAATGAAGAAATCAAAAAGGAAATCAAAAAATTTATAGAGTCAAACAATAATGACAACACAACATACCAAAACCTCTGGGACACAATGAAGTCAGTTCTAAGAGGTAAATTTATAGCTTTAAGTGCCTATATTAAGAAATTAGAAAGGTCACCTAATGCTTCACCTTAAAGCCGTAGAAAAAGAAGAACAAAGCAAACCAAAAATCAGTAGATGGGAAGAAATAATAAAGATTAGGGCAGAAATTAATGAAATAGAAAGAAAAAAAAAATCCAAAGAATTAATGAAACAAAGAGTTGGTTCTTTGAAAGGATAGACAAGATTGATAAACCCTTAGCAAATCTGACCAAAAGAAAGAGAAAAGAGACACAAATTAATAAAATTGGAGATGAAAAACTAACATCACAACAGATTCCAGAGAAATTCAAAAAATAATAGGGACATACTATAAAAGCATGTACTCCACAAAGTATGAAAATCTGAAAGAAATGGATGATTTCCTTGATTTATATGACCTACCAAAATTAAATCAAGATAAGATTAATCATTTAAATAGGCCTGTAACAAGCATGGAGATCCGATCAGTTATCAATAATCTCCCAACTAAAAAAAACCCAGGCCCAGAGGGATTCACTGCTGAATTTTACCAGACCTTCAAGGAAGAGCTAACATCATTGCTTCTTAAGCTTTTCCAGGAAATAGAAAAAGAAGGAATTCTACCAAACTCCTTCTATGAGGCCAGCATCACCCTGATACTAAAACCAGGCAAAGATAGAACAAAAAAAGAAAATTACTGACTAAGCTCCCTCATGAACATACATGCAAAAACTCTCAACAATATATTGGCAAACAGAATACAAGAATATATCAAAAAGATCATTCACCCTGAACAGGTAGGCTTTATCCCAGAGAGACAGGGATGGTTCAATATACACAAATCTATAAATGTAATACATTATATAAATGGGTTGAAGGACAAAATTCACATGATCATCTCATTAGACACAGAGAAAGCATTCAACAAAATCCAACATCCCTTTATAAGATAAAAGTCCTACAGAGACTGGGAATCGAAGGTACATGTTTCAATATAATAAAAGCTATTTATAACAAGCCTAAAGCCAACATGTTACTAAATGGGGAAAAACTAGAAGCTTTTCCACTAAAATCAGGAACAAGACAAGGATGTCCACTGTCCTCACTTTTATTTAACATAGTTTTGGAAGTCTTAGCCATAGCAATAAGGCAAGAGACACACATAAAAGGGATACAAATTGGAAAGGAAGAGATCAAGTTATCATTATTTGCAGATGACATGATTCTATACATAAAGGACCCTAAAGACTCTACTAGCAAACTGTTAGAGCTGATAAAAACCTACAACCATGTAGCAGGATACAAAATAAATACACAGAAATCAATAGCCTTCATATATGCTAACAACAAACACATAGAGGATGAAATCAGAGAATCACTCCCATTCACATTGCATAAAAAAAAAAAAAGTACCTTGGAATAAACCTAACCAAGGAAGCAAAGAATCACTACAATGAGAACTTCAAAACACTCAAACGAGAAATTGCAGAAGACACTAGAAAGTGGAGAAACATCCCTTGTTCCTGGATTGGAAGAATCAATATTGTGAAAATGGCAATCTTACCAAAAGCAATCTACACACTTAATGCAATCCCTATCAAAATTCCAAAGGCATTCTTCATGGGAATAGAAAAAACCATCCAAAACTTCATTTGGAATCACAACAAACCTCGAATATCTAAAATAATACTGAGCAACAAAAATAAGGCTGGTGGTATCACCATATCTGATTTTAACCTATACTACAGAGCCATAGTAACAAAAACAGCATGGTACTGGCACAAAAACAGACATGTAGATCAGTGGAACAGAATAGAGGACCCAGATGTAAGTCCAGGTAGCTATAGCCACCTGATATTTGATAAAAATGCCAAAAATGCTCATTGGAGAAAAGATAGCCTCTTCAGCAAATGGTGTTGGGAAAACTGGATATATATCTGCAGAAGGATGAAAATAGATTCTTCTCTCTCGCCATGCACAAGAATTAAGTCCAAATGGATTAAAGACCTTAACATCAGACCGGAAACTCTGAAGCTGCTAGAGGAAAAAGTAGGGGAAACCTTTCAACATATTGGTCTTGGCAAAGACTTTCTGAATACAACCCCAGTTGCTCAGGCAATAAAACCACAGATTAGTCACTGGGACCTCATGAAATTACAAAGATTTTGCACTGCAAAGGACACAGTGAAAAAAGCAAAGAGGCAACCTACAGAATGGAAAAAAATCTTTGCCAGCTATACATCTGACAGAGGATTAATATCTAGGATATACAAAGAACTCAAAAAGTTAAATAATAAGGAATCAAACAAGCCAATCAAAAAATGGGCTATGGAGCTAAATAGAGAGTTCTCAAAGGAAGAAATACGAATGGCATATAAGCATCTAAAAAAATGTTCTACGTCACTAGTCATCAGGGAAATGCAGATTAAAACTACATTGAGATTCCATCTCACTCCTGTCAGATTGGCTACCATCATGAAAACAAATGATCACAAATGTTGGCAGGGATGTGGAAAAAGAGGAACCCTTCTACACTGCTGGTGGGAATGCAATCTGGTCCAGCCATTGTGGAAATCAGTGTGGAGGTTCCTAAAACAGCTAAAGATTGATCTACCATATGACCCAGCTATAGCACTCCTAGGCATATATCCTAAGGACTCATCTCATTTCCTTAGAAGTACGTGCTGAACCATGTTTATTGCTGCTCAATTTATAATAGCTGGGAAATGGAACCAGCCTAGATGTCCCTCAACTGATGAGTGGATAATGAAGATGTGGCACATTTATACAATGGAGTTCTACTCAGCGGTAAAGAAAAATGAAGCTATGAAATTTGCAGAAAAATGGATGGATCTGGAAAGGATTATACTAAGTGAGGTAACCCAGGCCCAGAAAGCCAAGTGCCACATGTTCTCTCTCATATGTGGATCCTAGCTACAGAAGATTGGGCTTCTGCGTGAGAAGGAAAATACTTAGTAGCAGAGGCCAGTAAGTTAAAAAGGAGATATAAAGGGAAGAGAAAGGAAGGGAAGAGGGTACTTAATAGGTTGGTATTGTATACATGTAAGTACAATGATTGAGATGGGAGGTAATATGATGGAGAATGGAATTTCAAAGGGGAAAGTTCGGAGGGGGGAGGGAGTTACCATGGGATATTTTTTATAATCATAGAAAATGTTAATAAAAATTGTGAAAAAAAATAAATAAAAGAAAGCAAAAATAAATGACACCGTATTTGCATAGAGCTACTTCATGACTTATAATACCTAATACAATGTAAATTCTTTGTGCATAGTTGTGCTGTATTATTAAGGGAACAATAAAAAAAAAAGTGTGTAGATATTCAGAACAGATGCAGTCTTTTCCCAAGTATTTTCAGTCCTCCACAGAGTCCTTGTAGGTGGAACTTGCAGACACAGAGGGCCAGCTGCACTGGCATTCTTCATTTCTTTCTTACTTTTACATGATGCCTACTGAAAGGGGAACACAGAGCTTGGTTCTTTCTTTTCTTTTTTGTTTTTTGAGATTTTTTTCTTTTTACTTATCTTCATAAACACAGGCAAGTTTTCTACCATTCCAATTAAATTATTCACAGCTGAGCTATAGCATAATAGTTAAATCTCCCTTCCTTTATAACCTTTTCTGCTTTTTTATATTTTATTTATTATGTATTTACTAGAGAGAAGGGAGAGAGATTTTTGCCATTTTAAATGAACTCCATCCAGATGCATGTGCCACGTTTTGTTTGCATCTGGTTTACATGGGTGACTGCAGGGCTCCTTCCCGGTCTGGTAGTGCCGAGGGAAGGACCAGGCCTGCTGTTCCTCCCTAGGGGTTGAGGGGATGATGAGCGTCGGACGACTCAGAAACCTCTCTTGGCCACCGCAGAAAAACCATGCTGAGTCAGGAGTCTTTTCGATGCAGGAACTCACAGAAACAACTTGCTTTATTACTCTGAGCAGTTGCCTATATCATGTTGGGGACGAAGGCAGGGATTTTAGGATGGGGGAAGAGGTAAGGGCCAATAGTAAACTTTAACTATTGAAATGGTAATTACAATTGCCACAGGGAGGTAGCAGGTCAGAAGCCATTAGGTGTCTTGTTGAGTCATAGCTGGCCAGAGACAGGTCGCCAAACTTTAACTGGACTCAGGAAGTTCCACTAGGCCTCATGCCTGGGCCTTTCAGGGCCCAACATCTCCCCCTTTTGTTTTTGTAAGACCATTAGTTACTGTGGCCTCTGTCTTAGGTCGTCCACCTCTGGGGATCTTACCCGTCATTGAGTACCAGGTGTTTAGCTCACTGAGAAGCCACTCCATGGCCTGTCTTAGGTTGTCCCCCTCTGGGGACTTACCCATCATTGGTCACATGGAGGGCAGAGGAGGTGGCAGTGGGTCATCTGAGGAACTTAATTCCTGAGTTTCCAGCCTGTGGTAATGTATTTCGACCTGATGAAGTTTTATTGCCTCTAGCCGCTGGTGAATAAATTGTGTAATTTTGTTAATTACACAAGGCCCGACAGTGAGGATAAGGAGGAGGGGAAGGAGGGGGAGGGGTCCAGGTAGAGGGAAGAGGTAGGGTAAGAAGTCATGTAAGCCTGTCTGCAGTGGTTTGTCCTGGAGGTCCCATCGCCTCCTCTCCAAGTCCTCCTAGAGCCTCTTAATCTTATCCTGGATGATTCCCGATTTATTGGCGTAAAAGCAGCATTTTTCCTGTAAAAACAAACATACGCCTCCCTTTTTAGCCGTTAGTAGGTCTAGTCCTCCCCTGTTTTGTAGGACTACCTTAGCCAGGGAATCTAGCTTCCAGAAATGATATCCACATCAGGGATTAAGGTGGCTGGGGCATAAAGGCCCGTCCAATTGGTGGGCAGAAAGTCATAGGCCATCTCGCCTCCGCAAACATAAACCATTCCAGAAGGCAGGCAGCATTGAGCACTGGGATCAGTTGTATTAAAAGTACAGAAGGAAGGATGAATGTATCCCACATCTATACTGTAATTATTAGGGGAAGGCGGGGCCCAAATGCCCAGAGGAAACATTGGGAAAAGCTGGATGGGGATGGGGAAGGTGGTTGAGCAGTTTTTAAGGTTGTATGGACAACTGTACTATAATTAGCTGGAGAGGCCCAGATTGGAGGCAAAGCCAGCAATCCTCCACAAGGGAGGGAGTTATTTAGTTTAGCAGGGTGAAGGACCATTTTAGGAACAGTCCTCAGGGGCGGGACACTCCCTAGAAGTGATTGTCAGTGTCCCATTGTTGGGACAAGTATTTTAGGTCTCTCGCTGGTACCCAAATGGGTCTTTTTTTCTATAAAGTTTTTCCATGGACAAAAATTTTGTGAGCTTCACACAAGTTTCTATCAAAAAAAACTCCTTTCTGTTATAGAGTTTTTGTATTTTAATTACTTCTCGGTACAAAAGACTATTAAGGCCAGCCAAATGGCTTCAACTCTGAATATACATAATCTTGCTTACATGTAGTTTGCTAATGTGTTGCTGCTGGGATGGCTTCCTGACACCGAATATACATAATCTCGCTTACTGTAGGTGCTATAGTTTTGCTAAAGCCTTGCTATAGTTTTGCTAAAGTGTTGCTGTGGAAAGCCCAGAGCTATGGATACAAGTCTAGCCAAAATGGCTCCTGACAATTCCCTTTTTTATTTATTATTTTTTATGAACCAGGCCCCTCCGGGCCTCGGTGCAGAAAGACTGTGTCTGTCTTAGGTTGTTCTCTACAATATTTAGGCCTTACCCATTGTCGGTACATGAATTTCATCATTCATGCCCTGTCTTAGGTTGACCTAACTCGAGAGAATCTTACCTGTCTTTGACTACCAGCCTCTGCAGGGGCTTGAAGGAAGCCGGAGTCAGGTCTGTAGCTGTATCCCATGTACTTCTGTACAGATATCCATAAAGGATCTTAAAAGGCATTTAATGAGTATGGGCAGCAGACACAGAATGAGTAAAAGACAAACACCTGTAGCAGCAAAGCTTCCTATCCAAGAAGTGAGAGAATTTTATCTAGGCAAGGAAGACTTAAAAGCAGATATTAAGTCATCAACAGCTTTAGCTGCATCAAAAATAAGCTGATTATTTTGTAAAGACAAAATCTCTGAATGTAACTGAATTAGATCTAAGGAAATGTTATCGTTGTGCCAAATATCTCTTAAATGTATTTCCCCAAAGCTGTTAACTGTTATATTTTATAGAAGTAACACAAATCCATTGAAAATCTACATGACACTCCAAATGAGTTTTAACTTTTAACCCTAGTATATAGAGTATCTAACAGGTATCTATGTATGTATCGATGGTAAGGATCAAGCCCAAGATCTTAAAGGGAGGTACAGTTTGAACTTTCTCAGGAACTACTTTAAAGCTGTGAGTATGAAGGATAGTTAGACATTAAAAGTACAAGCCTAAAGCCACAGCACACTTTAGGAACTCCTGTTAGACACACTTTGTATATCTTTAGATTGAAATCTGAAACCCACCATCACACCTTAAGATAAACAATTGAATATATTGGGGGCCATTTATTTAAATTATCACATTCTGCCCCTGGAGCCCAGTAGATTTATAACCATCACACATTATAAATTGTTAGAAAACATTAAAATATTTAGGGTAAATAAGGCCCTTTTTAATTGGTCATGTGGGGGTATGGATTCCCCCTTTTGTTTTGTAATTGAGACTTGAGAGTTTGATTATATAATTTTTTAAAAAATATTTTTATTTATTTATTTGAGAGTGACAGAGAAAGAGGCAGATAGAGAGAGGGAGAGAGAATGGGCGTGCCAGGGCCTTTAGCCATTGCAAACGAATTCCAGATGCGTGTGCCCCCTTGTGTATCTGGCTAACGTGGATTTTGGGGATTTGAGCCTCGAACTTAGGTCCTTAGGCTTCACAGGCAAGTGCTTAACCGCTAAGCCAATGATTATATCTTTTAATAATAGCCTGGCCCTGGGGGTTGTATGGAATGACTGTGGAATGTGAGATTTTCCAGGTCTGGAGAAAATCTACAAAGGCCTTGCTTACAAAGTAGGGGCCATTATTTGTTTTAATTTGATCAGGCAGCCCAAGAGTGGCGAAGCATTGAAGCATATAACTAATGGCATGTTTAGATTTTTTTTTTCCCGGCATGTGCCAATGCCCAGTAGGTGCAGGTAAAGGTCACTGAGCCCAATCGCCACGAGATGGCAGACGTCTCCCCTGTCCCCACCTGGGTTAGTCCAAAGGGGCCACGTGGCAGTCTCCCAGAAGGTGGATTGCCCACCATTTCCCAGTAGGGGAGGGTCAGGCACAAGCTGCCAGGAGGGGGACCATCTATTTAAATTACCAAATTCTGTCCCTGGCTCCCAATAGATTTATAACTATCATATATTATAAATTGTACTCAGTTTAGTTTTAAACTGAGTCTTGACCAATTTAAGATATTGAGATTTGTAAAATTAAACAAGTTAAACACTTAACATATAAAGCCACAGAGTAAACATTTTTAACTGGTATAAGGCATAGCAAGGAGAGACTAAAACAATGTAAACTGAACCATCATAACCTAAAATTTGTCTCAGTGCCTGTAACTTGCTTGAGGTGTTTTAGCTTAAAATCTTAAGTCTCAGCCAGGCGTGGTGATGCACACCTTTAATCCCAGCAGGAGGGAGGCAGAGGTAGGAGGATTACCATGAGTTTTAGGTCACCCTGAAGCTTCATAGGGAATCTCAGGTCAGCCTGGGCTAGAGTGGAATCCTACCTCAAGAAACCAAAACAAAGAAAAAAGAAATCTTAATTTTTTTAATCCAATATCTCTAGCTAAGCATATCAGTCTATTACAAATTTAACCTTGATTAAACTCTTTTTGGGTCTGGGCAGCAGGACGTAGCCAGCCCTTATGTCAGTAGCCCAGTTCCAATGAGGTTCCCTGTAGTCTTTCTTTCCTCTTAGAAAGCTTATAAACTAAGCCTCGAAGTTTAATGCTGTCTGTACTTAGAATTTTTTAAAAATATTTTATTTATTTATTTGAGAGCAACAGACACAGAGAGAAAGACAGATAGAGGGAGAGAGAGAATGGGCACGCCAGGGCTTCCAGCTTCTGCAAACGAACTCCAGACGCATGTGCCCCCTTGTGCATCTGGCTAATGTGGGACCTGGGGAACCACACCTCGAACTGGGGTCCTTAGGCTTCACAGGCAAGCGCTTAACCGCTAGGCCATCTCTCCAGCCCTGTACTTAGAATTTTTAAACTTTCATCTGAATAGTCCATAAAATTTGGCTTACCATTCCAGAAGACACCTTCAGTTGTAGGCATCAAGTCCATGTCTATTTCTTTAAAGCAAAGGTTCTAAAAGATTAACATCCACATGGTCAGGTTCATCTCAGCTTATCAGACAGCTTTAGGTTTGTTGAGATAAACTTCCAGACCAGGTACAGTTATGGAGGAAGGAATATTTACTGAAGCTTACAGATCCAGGAGACGTTCCATAATGGCAGAAAAAGCTGGCCTGCCTTCACAGGCTCAAGCAGAGAGAGAGAGAAGCACAAGCCTTTAGAAATACAAAAGCCACCAGCGAACTGAAGGGGAAGGGGAAGAGAAAGGGAACAAAGAGATGCCGACAAGTAAGTACAGGTTATAGAAGCAAAGTTTAGTGCACTAAATATGAAGACTGCCTCATAACTCATGAGGGTACGCTCAACCGCACACACCGATTACCTCCTCAACGACTGCCTCTCACGGGGTGCACTAGTCTGTCGGGGTCCCAGAGCCCCACGTTGGGTGCCAGATGTGGGGCTCCTTCCAGGTCAGGTAGTGCCAAGGGAAGGACCAGGCCTGCTGTTCCTCTCTAGGGGTTGAGGGGATGATGAGCGTCGGACAACTCAGAAACCTCTCTTGGCCACCGCAGAAAAACCACACTGAGTCAGGAGTCTTTTCGATGCAGGAACTCACAGAAACAACTCGATTTATTACTCTGAGCAGTTGCCTATATCATGTTGGGGACGAAGGCAGGGATTTTAGGATGGGGGAAGAGGTAAGGGCCAATAGTAAACTTTACCTATTGAAATGGTAATTACAATTGCCACAGGGAGGTATCAGGCCAGAAGCCATTAGGCATCTTGTTGAGTCATAGCTTGCCAGAGACAGGTCGCCAAACTTTAGCTAGGCTCAGGAAGTTCCACTAGGCCTCACACCTGGGCCTTTCAGGGCCCAACAGGTGACTGGAAATTTGAACTCTTGCCAGAAGGCTTTGCAAGCATGTAAGCAAGTGTTTTTAACTGCTGGGCCATCTTCCCAGCCCCTATAACCTTTTTTTTGGGGGGGGGACATTGTCTAACTATATAGCCCCATGCAGCATTAAATACATGCAATAGAAGCTGTGTGTGTGTGTGAGTGAATGTGTGTGTGTGTGTGTGTGTGTGTGTGTGTGTGTGTGTGTGTGGTGTATGTTAGCGTATGAGTGTTAGGTATACGTATGCCTAGTGGGCTTCACTGAGCAGTGCGCTAAGTCGCCCACTTCACCTGGGGGATCCCAGTCACCAGTATCTCTAGTTCTCTTCTCTCGATGAGGCTGAGGTACCTTGGAGGAACCACGAAGGGCTCTTCTGACTGTGAGCATCTTGGGTTCTCACCAAGTTTATGCCAATTTGCTATCTATGTTCTCTCTTCGAACAATTCTACTTATGCCTAGCTCTTGACCCCAGGTTCAGATTTTCTCAGCTTCCACTTCCCTGTGAGTGGGGAAAGACCATCGCTCAGCTCAGAGTGCGAAGGGCATTGTCTCCTGCACAATCTTAAACAATCACACAGTCAGCCCTTCAGCCCTGTTTGCCCCGCTGTTTTCCCAGCTCCTGGCAGACAGCTTCTGAGAGCGCCCAGCTACTTCTGCGCATGCCCATCCCAGAAGACTCTGCTTCCTCCAGCCAGCTAGGTCCAGTCTTTCCTGTTTGAATCTATTTTACAGCTTCTGCAGTTGGTTGATGCTGCTCCTGACTTTAATTTCCCCATGTACACTCCTGGGTTGGGGAAGTGGATTCACTGTAACTTGCTATGGATTGGTTTGTTGTCCACATACAGTGGGAATGTCAGCCAGGTCCTCCAGCATGACAGAGTCCAGAGCTTAATGGAAGCTGAAATCAGGGGTCCCTGGCAGCCAAGAAACATCCAAACGCCCTAGTTTCACTGAGGTACAGGCTGCCACGAAGAAAGGCCCAGGAAGGAAAGGAAGGTGAGATGACAATGGCAAAGATAAGTTGTTATTCCAAATGGATGTGTTGGTCCAGCCGGGACCTCAGTAACCCAAAATGAAGTTAATTCACAGATGTTCTAGCCAACAGGAAGGCCCTGGGTGTGAAGGAGAGCAAGAGCTGGCCAGATTCTTCCCTGGAGTCATGGGACAGAGTGACAGAGCTGAAAGGGACCCTGGCGAGTCATCCAGCCATGCTGTCACTGGCAGGTGCGGGGCCTCAGAACCTCCAGGCTTCACAGAGCCAGAGAGGAACTCGTGCTGGCCACAGCCCACATGAGCGCAGGGTCAAATGTGCTCTTCCCTTAGGTCTGGGATGCTGTCTATAGGAGCTGCATATATCTGCTCGCACCTCCTTGGAGAGATCTGGACAAAGGCATGCATGCATTTGGGATTAAGGAGAATGAAAATAATATTTCAGTTCAAAGGTACTTGAGTAATCACCTGGGGAGAAAGTATGGGAAGAGATGATTGCCGCTTGCCTGCTCCTTGGGGCAAATAGTTAATGACACTATTAAGTGGTCAAGAGGAGAAGAGAGACCCTGATCGCTTTTCGTTCAGCCCTTCCAAAGGAAAGTGGACACAGCTGTCGCAGTCTGTGAAAACTGACCTGACTTGAGCTTTCCGCCAAGTGGAGGAGTGTGTTTGGCAGAAACAACGATCACAATGATAACTAATAGCCGAAAGCAACCATGGCACTATGTCTCCCTCTTTGAGAACTGTGACACAGTCATGTCTAGAGAGGAGTCTAAGTCCTAAGGAAAGATCTTCTAAGAAAGACCCTTCCAGGGCTGGAGAGATAGCTCTGTTGATAAAGTGTTCGCCTTACCTCTGTAATCCCCACCGCTGAGGAGGCAGAAATCGATCCCTGGAACTCGCTGGCCAGCCAGTCTAGCTTACTTGTTGAGTACCAGGCCATGAGAGAACTTGTCTCAAAGAGGGAGATGGCACCCAAGAAATACGACCCAAGATTATGCCCCAGCATGTGCACCCCCCCCACCGCATGCATACACACACAAGACCTGTCTTATTACAGGTTGAAAAGGGATGCGGGATAATCGGAAGCTGGATTTGATCAGTACGTGCCATATGCATGTCTTGAAATATTACACTGAACCACAGTGATATGTGCAAGTAATATATGTCAATCAAAAATGCACAAAGAGGGCTGGAGAGATGGCTTAGTGGTTAAGGCACTTGCCAGCAAAGCCAAAGGATCCAAGTTCAATTCTCCAGTACACACATACAGTACAAGGTGGTACATGTGTCTAGAATTTGTTTGCAGTGGCTATAAGCCCTCGTGTGCCCATTCTCTGTCTCTTTTTTTCTCTCCCTCCATCTCTCTCTGTCTTTCTCTCCCTGTCTGTCACTCTGAACCAAGTAAAATATTTTAAAGAATGCAAAAAGATTTAAAAACGATTGGAAACTACAAGCGTGACTGAAAGTTGATAGGTGACTCTGTAGTAAAATGTGTTCATGGAGAATAAGAAAACAACTAGTAAAGAAAAGCATAATCATTTCTAAAGGAGAGAGTTGAGGTTACTGTGGCTCCCCGCTTCCTCCGGAGGAACCAAACGGGAGCTCCCATTAAGACTGCCCACACGTGGTGAGGTGCTGAGTGTGGATCAAACCAGTGAACCCAAACAACCATGAGCACCCACCAAATTAAGTGCCAGACGAAATAACTTGCTGTCACCTTTTAATATTGAATTGGGCAGCTTCCCCAACTTCATTCTTTTTCTCATCAAGATAAGTAAGTTTTCTGCCCCATTGAGTATCAGGCTAATTTCCAACTCCTTTGTATATTAAAAGTGAATTTAGAAACTACAATTGGATTAGAAAAAAAAGACATGGTGCTTACTCAAACACTTTCATCTTAAACAATTTAATTTCCCAAACTGCTACCTAAATGAAATTGAACAAGATCATTTTAATTTTCAATTTACATGTTTCCAAAAACACGACCCAGTAGCCTCTAGCCCAGGAAAGTTCTATGACTATGAGTCTTAAATAATCACATTTGACAGTGAAAAATGAAGCTCTAAAATAGAGATTTTTTTTCCAGACTGTACTAAGCTATATTGTAATGAGAGCAGCAGCCATTGTGTGGGGGGGGGGGGGGGCAATGCCCCTGGATATTCCCTCCCTCTCTGTGGCTCTTACAATCTTTCTGTCACCTCTTCCGCAAATTCCCTGAGCCGTGGTGGGTGTGTTTTAAGTTCACTTTAGTGTTGAGCTCTCAGCAGCTTCTGGAGTTCTGCTTTGGTCCATTTTGATTATCCTCAGTGTCTGTCTCCCTCACTCTGGCACAGGATGTCAGGCTCACCACAGAAGCAGCACTCTTGCTCATCTCGAAAGTTCCTCTGTGGTTTCACCTGGGCCCTGGCTGATAGGCAAGGGGTGGTTCATCTCCTGCCAGGAAGTCAGCTATCTTCTCCTGTTGATGGGTGTAGCCTCTCTTTTGGCAAGAAACTAGTGGGAGCTTCTCACTGGAGACTATAATCTTGGTTTCCATAGGATTCTGACTCAGTTCCCAGTTCCAGCTATGGGCTCCTTTCCACTGTACAGATCTCTTAGCCAATCAGAAAGCCACAATCAGAAAGGCACAGGTGTGTACGTCTTGTTAGGCTGGCTGCTGCCGTGTAGCACAGTCCCCTGCTTGCTCACGACATGCTGGCCATTTTCACGAGCAGCTCATATACTGCTTCCCAGCACTCTCAGGGCTAACCTTTGGGAACTGGCTTCCTTCCAGATTCCATCTGGAATCTTTCAATGTAATGCGTTGACAGCATGTGGTGTCTTCAGCAGTAGGATCTTACCTTTTACCTCAGGTAGATAATCAAGTGCTTGACAGAAGCCTGTCTTGTTTGGGGACCTCATAGGTCTCTCTGATCAACAGCTCAATGTGGGTTGTAACCAATTTCTGGTACTGGGAGTTACAGGCCAAAGCCCATGTTTTAGGGTTAGGCTTCCTCCCACCCTCTCCAGGGCCCTTTTTATCAAACAACCCCCCCATACTCCTATTGAGGGTTTTGCCTTTTAGCCTACTATCCTCGAGGAAGATTTCTATGGTACCAATTCATTTTGGATTTAGTTTTGTAAGCACCTTCCCCCACCCTTCTCTCTTCCCCTCCCCCCAAACCCTTCCATCCCTATTACATCTCTTGACTTGCCTGCCAGGAATGCTCACAACCCAAGCTGTTTCAGGTTAGGAGCTCAGCTGCCAAGTATCCATCTATAGAGTGAGGATTAATGGACTTACTGACAGTCTATCAGAATCAAAATAAAATAGAATATACTTCTCATGCAAATAATGAAGATATGCTTTTTTTAAGCTAACATTCAATTTCTGTAGCATAGCATTTTTAGCTCATTGCAAACTAGAATACAAAACTTATAAAACCTTAAACACAGGAGGATCCCAAGGGCTTGTAGCCAGCCAGCCAGTCTAGACTAATTGGTCAGCTTTAGGCCAATGAAGAGGCTCTGTGAGAGAGAGAGAGATTAAGAGAGGGGTGTTGTGGCATTGGAGGCCAGCCTAGAGCTACAGAGTGAGTTCCAGGCAGCATGGACTTGAGTGAGATGGAAGGAACAGACAGATGGCTCACACAGGCTTCTCTCTGTCCTCAGACACCACCATCGTCCTGGGGGCGGGGAGGGTGGCTGCTCTCTGGGCGGCACTGTAGCAGCAGTGGGTAGAGCCTCCCCTGCTGGGCACCAACTCCCCCTCCACCTCGGCTATCCAGTCAGCTCGCTGCTATTCTCACAGATCCCAAGAGACTAAAAAGGAGTTGGATGCTTACTGGGTGACATATGTCATCAAGCAAAACATAAATGTCTGGGAATTACATAAAGGGGTGAGCAGTTTTGGCTCTGCTCTGGTTCCAGAGCCTCAAAGCATGGATGCAGCTTTGCAGACTTGCAATCAGTTAAATGGTTTTACTAGTTCCATCTGCATCCTCGAGCTTGTTAAGGACAAAGCAGAACCTCATAAAGAATTGTCCTCCACGTCATCCGGGAAGTTAAACCAACATTAAATGAACTGGGACTCTTCAGAAGAACTGGGCCTTGACAAAGTGTTAACCCCCTTGATGGGCTTCCCAAGGGTCTTGTGGGATTGTTACTTGATTGTAAACAGCCTCCTGGACATGTTTTATTTGCACAGAATTTTCCTTTGAGGATCAGCCATGCAATAGTTACTTGGACTTTAATAAAAGGGAAATGAATTTGAACTAAAAAAAAAAAAGTTCCAGAGGATGACATCCAAGTTTGTTCTCTGGCCTCCACTTGCAATAAAATATAAAATAAAAATTGAAAGTAAAGTAAAATGAAACAATAAAAAATGTTACTTTAATAATAGCCTTGCTTACTACTTATATGGTTCAACATGGAAGAAATTGAAGAAAGACAACTAAATGTTTTAGCTCATCTTTTGATTTTTGGAGGAAAAACAAAACATAGCTAGACACAAAGGAAGAAAGAATACCAGGAAAACAATAAATTAAGACAAAAAGAATAAGTCTTTGAGTAAGGACATTTGTTTGTCATCAATATCTCTAAAGGGTAAAGGTGTGACGGGGTGTAAGTTATGTTACCCAAGAAAGATGGAGAGCCAGCCATGGTGCTGTGTGTGTTTAATCCCAGCACTCTGGAGACCAAGGTAAGGGGATCACCATGAGTTTGAGGCTACCTTAAGACTATAAAGTGAATTCCAGATCAGTGTGAATGAAAATAAACACACACACACACACACCAAACTTAGGCATGGGGGTGCACACCTTTAATCCCAGCACTCGGGAGGCAGAGGTAGGAAGATCACTGTGAGTTTGAGCCCACCCTGAGACTACATAGTGAATTACAGGTCAGCCTGGGCTAGAGAAAGACCATACCTCAAAAATTAAAAGAAAAAAAAAATGTTTCAGTACCAGGCATGAATCCCCCCCCCCGCCCCCTGTGGATACATAGGGCTTCAAATCAATCACAGAGCAGTTGGTTATCACCATAACAGTCATGCAACTACTGTCTATACATGATGGGCACAGTTTGCCTGGCTGGTCAGTTGTGTAACTGTCAGGGTCCAATGTTGGGGAAGATTGTTGATAACTCTTATCCCCTCCAACCCCGACCCCCAACACAGTCTGGGAAGAAGCTTCTGGCTCAGCTTCAACTTGATTTCTCAGTGTCTTAGAACTAAAGCAAGTGGTCTCTTCAGCACCAGGTCTTACCATCTGGTCCTCCCACAGAACTATCTTGATCCTTTTGAAGGACAGGGACCCTGATGACTTAAGAACTTCTCACTATGCCCAAACACTCACAGGTCCCACCATATCTTGATGTCACCATACTAGAGACCGTATCTTCAACCCACTGGACTCTTGAAGAACACTCAAAGCAAGGCCAAATCATAGCAGAGCAATGCTACAGGCAATGAAAGTGGGAGCAGTGCCCTCTAGTTGTTTAGAAGGATGTTTGCATCATAACTTCTCATAAAATATCAACTCTGGCTCCAGTCCGGGCCAATTGCCCAAAGGTGTTCAGGTTGATGGGTTCCAGAACCTCAGAAATAGCTGCAAAGATACCCTTTCCAGAAATTGATAATCTCCTACCTCATTGACTTAATATCTTGATTTAAAAAGAACCGTTAAATGCCCAAAACAAGCTCTTCACACACTCTTCCCAAAGTGATTTATTCTACTATTTAAAAGTCCATCCCATCGCATCATCTCTTATTATAGTCTCATCATCATATATTTGAACATATTCCTGTAGTGACTTAAAATGCTGTTATTTGATTCCCTTAGTAAATTTTTATTTCATGGTGACAGCCAGATGGGCTGTAAGCAGGAAAAAAAAAATAGTTTATCCTTCAATCAAATTTATCATTGCTGAATTTTCTTATATGTTGTCATAAAGGCCAATCCCTAGCCACTCATTAATTTTATGATTTTTTATAGTCCAGATGAATTCCAAGCTCCAATGCACTTTTCTACCTTCCCGTGTGCTGAATTATTTTATTTTCCTTCACAGAAAAGAAATGCTACATTACATGAGGCATTAATTTATAGCAGCCTGCAATTGCAGATTGCTGGAAGATGTTGTTCAGGTGGTCATGTTTGCAAAAGACTGATTCAGCTCCATGGCACAACACAAGCATTCATAGTCTCCATCCCTGGGTTTCCAGTAGAAACCTTGCTTTAATGTGCTGTGTTCTCTAGAGGAACAGAACCAACAGGATGAGTATGTGTCATAACCGGTATTAGAAGATAACCTTATAGGATATGGGCTGGGAAGTCCAAAAATGGCTGTGTGCAGGATGGAGAGCTAGAGAACCCATAGGCACTCAGCCTGAGACTGGATGCCTCAGCAGTCCCAATCTGGCACTGATGGCCTGGTGGATTTCTGGAGGGCCACTGGTCTTCAGTCCACATTAGAAGGCTGGTAAAGCTGGGTTCCATTGTTCACAAAGGATAGCACAGCAACAAGGCAGACTTCTTATTTATTGGCTGCAGTTAGACTAACTGTCACAACATGTATCCCCTAATCCTTCCTCCATCATGTCTCCATGGCTCATGTGTACTTTCTATTCTCATCTGCTCTGTCCTTTGAACAATGATGGCACAGCCATAAATGTAATAGGAGTAATTAGTCAATGTCATCACTGTTCCAAGGAAACCCAGAGATGAGGAATGTATCACCCACCTGTACATTTTCACACAGTTACTCCTGAAGCTTTTCTGAGCAAGAACATGTGCATCCAAAATTCAAGTTCAGTTCTTCTTCCTAATCTATTTTTTGAGTTTCTCCATTTCTCCTTTTGTTTCATTCCAGCTTCTGATGCTCATAGTGGATGGCTTCTACTGAAAAGAATCAATAACACTTATTATTAAAAATCTGATGCAGGCTGAAGGGATGGATTAGAGGTTAAGGCATTTGCCTGCAAGGCCAAGGGACCCCGGTTCGATTCCCCAAGACCCATGTTAGCACTCAATGCCATTCTGGCGGAAAAAAAATGGAAAGTACACCCTCTAGAGCAGAGAGTGGACAGAGCTGAGGGACATCAACAAAAGGCTGCCTCTCATATCTGGACTTGTAAGTCTTGACCTACCATTTTTCCTCCTTCTTCCACTCTTGGGGGGATCCAGGACAGTCCAACCCCTTGGAATAAGAAAGCTCTTCTTACCCATAGTCCAGTCTGTGACAATCAGACTCAGTAGAAGTGGGAATATGTATGAAGGCATGGCCACACATAATGTTGAAAAGTTTATTATGGGAAAGGGCAATGGTACCATATGCATGTTCCTCCAGGAGGAGTGCTATAGGAGCTGGCTGGAACCTGCTAAAACCAGCTTTGTTGTTTTCCCAGATCCCTGTCCTTTCTCTTACCTGGTCAACATTGCTATCCTATACACAATGCAAGCCCTCTCACTTCTCTTCCCGGTGTTCTGTCCTTGTCATTTCAACCCTAACATTATTTTAACCATCATGACCTCTGAAAGTACAAGCTCTGAATATCTTCTCTTCAGCTGAGGAAACAGATGTTGTGCAAGTTCTTCTTGTTCAGGGTGACAGAGTTGAGGTGTCCCTGTCCCCTATTGCACACCAAGCTACCGGGCCTGATAATCTTAATGAACTGGGCTATGATTGTGGGCCAAGCCCCCTCCCCCAGCGGAGAGAACACACTGCACCCTATGAGGGTCATCTTGTTCAAAAGTCTTCAGGGAAGTGAAACGGGAAGCTGAGATGGGGGAAGCCGGCTAGATGCAGCAGAACCAGGGGAGGCCAACAAGAGATAGATTTGTTGAGGAGCCCAGGTACTGTGCCAGCACTATGTGATGTCTGTAGCTGTCCTGCCTACGTTTCTGTGCTCAAAAACTTGGGCAGAGGGGGAGACAGGAAAGCCAATTTACCAGGCTGGTAGGAGGTCTAAAATCAGAATGGAAATTGGAAAGTTCTTGGGGAGCAAGATGCTTATTTGGAAAGTGATCCCAGGGATTAAACAAGAAAGTCAAGGAAGGGGGGAAGCAATCTAATGAGCAGATTACTGCTGTAGGCAGCTAGGCCTGAAGCTCACTGTGGACCTCTGGGAGACCATTTAGACTGGGGTCAGCAAGTGACGGCTAGACCCAGAACATTGCATTTTTTTAAAAAAACTTTTATTTATCTGTGTGTATGTGTTTGTGTGTGTGTGTGCATGTGCCAGGGTCTTGTTGTGCCACTGCAAATGAATGCCGGATGTGCAAGCATCAATGTTAAGAGGGTTGCTAGGGGATTGAACCTGGCCAGGAGGCTTTGCAAACCAGATGCCTTTAACTTCTAAGCCATCTCCCCAGCCTCCCATACCACTGGATATCTGTGGCCCATGAGCTAAGAATGTTCTTCATGTTTTTAAAGGGTTGGAAGAAAATCCAAGGAACAATAACATGACATGGAATGAAATTTCTTGAACTTCTAATTTCAGTGGCCACAGAATGAGTTTTTTCTATAACCTAGCCACATTCACTTATTGCCTATCGTCTATACTGTGGTTACTCCTACTGTGCAATATAGGGTTGAGTAGCAGTGATGAAGACCATGTAACTACAAAATCTGAACTATTTACCACCTGGCCTTTACAAGGGAAGCTGGATGACTCTGCTTTGGACCATTCTTCCATACTATACCACCCAAAGAGCAAGGACATTTTCTGAAATTGTCCCTGAGAACTGTTTCCAAGGGTTTTAACTCAGCCAAGCATAATCTTGTAAGCTTTATGGCAGAGCCACATGTACTGACAGTAAGAAGCTCATTGTGTATTTAGATAGCAATGGGTGCCAACGTGATCCGGGTAGGGCACAGTCTACAGTTCCTGCTACAGACTTCTCCACTGACCTTGGAATCTTCACAGCTCAGTTTTTTTTTTATTTTGCATTAACCACAGTACCTGGAAGAATTAGCCTCATGTAAAGACACAGAAAGGAGTAAGTATGAAAAAGTAGTGAAACTCTTTCATTATAAAATAACTTCTCTAAACAGTAGAATGAGCCCATTTTGTGAATGTGCTGTGTCACCAGGTACAGAGGTGCAGGGAGCTGACTCACAGAAGTCTCTGTGTGAGAAAGGAAGGGTGTTGAAACAGGGCTTGGGGAGTAAAGAAAAAGTTTATGAACTTCAACTTTTGGGGTTTTGTCTATTTTAACACAGAATTGTAATAAACTGACTGAGAATGATAGATGATAAATTTATCATTTATATATGATATTGGCACATATTATAATGGCAAAAACTTTTGGAGTGTGTTTCTATTAATGGTTGGTGAAGGTATGGGATATGATATTATCCACATTGCTGATAAGAGCATGTATCTACATGACATTAGTAGGCAATCTGACAGTAGCACATTTAAGATCCTGTCCTCAGGGCCAGCCATTCTATTCTGAGTATTACACTAAATAAATGCTTATGTTGGTAGAGCCTACCCATTATCCCATAACTGTTCCTATTGCTTATATAGTTACAGAATGTCTAAATGTCCAGCTCAGAGAATGCCAACATCTCCCAGCCTCCTTTGAGGCTACCTATGACCACCTGACCAACCTCAAGCCAGTGGAATGTGAGAAGGGACTATAATTTTAGGATATCCTCTTAAAGGGAAAGAATGTACCCTCTTCTCCTTTTGTATTTCCCCAGTAGCCAGTGACTTAGGAAGAGAATAGATGGGGTCTGGACAAATGGCCCAGCAGTTAAGGTGCTTGCCTGCAAAGCCTAAAGACCTGGATTCGATTCCCCAGTACTCACATAAAGCCAGATGCACAAGGTGGCACCTGCGTCTGGAGCCTCGTTTGCAGTGGATAGAGGTCCTGGAACACCCATTCTCTCTCCTCTCTCTCTCTCTTTCTCTCTCTCTTTCTCTATCGGCTTTTCTCTCTCTCTAAAATAAATAAATTTTTTAAACTTTTCAAAAAAAGGCAGCAAATAGAAGGGGTGGTGAGAGAGACACACACAGGCCAAGTGAAGATGAAAACCAAGTTGGGTGACTATCTAGGAATGTCATGAAGCCATCAGAAATTGGAAGAAGTAAGGGTGTCTCTCTGATTCCTTGGAGAGAGTCTGACACTAAAGACGACTTGATTTTGGACTTCTTTGGCCCTGGAAGCACCTTGATTTTTAGACTTCTAGCATCTATGATCTATATGAAAATAAATTTACATTGTTTCAACGTTGAGTATCTGGCATTTTGTTATAGTAGCCCAAGAGAATAACTACACCATAATATACTCTTTCCATGGAATATTGTGCACTAGTTGAAAAAGATTAGGTTCACCTAGTTAGTGAAAATTCAAAAGACATTAGTTAGTGGTAAAGGCATGTGGCAGGATTTCATGTCAACTAAAGTATAATTTACATTGAGGGAAGCCATAAATAAGACTGCTTTGTATCGTCACAAGTAAATGTACGTATATGCAAAAAACATCTGACATGTGTCAAGGAAAAGAATAGTGTTTCATTTGGAGGCATGGTGGGGACCTAAGGACAGGATCAGAATTGGGGAAGGTGGTTAAAGAACATAGATCTATCAAGAATGTTTCTAAGCCAGGCGTGGTGGTGCACGCCTTTAATCCCAGCACTTGTGAGGCAGAGGTAGGAGGATCACCACAAGTTTGAGGCCACCCTGAGGCTACATAGTGAATTCCAGGTCAGCTGGAGCTAGAGAGAGAGAGATCCTACCTCAAAAAACCAAAAAAAAAAAAAAAAAAGAATGTTTCTTCTTTTTTTTATTAGTGACAAGAAAAGAATTATAGACAATAAACCGTGGCAATTCCCTCCCCCTCACTTTCCCCCTTCACGACTCTCCTCTCCATTGTATCCCCTCCCTCTCTCAATCAGTCTCTCTTTTATTTTGATATCATCATCTTTTCTTCCTATTATACTGGTCTTGTGTAGGTAGTGCCAGGCACTACAAGGTCATGTATATCCAGGCCATTTTGTATCTGGATATTTGTAAGGATTCCTATCCTTCCTTTGGCTCTTACATTTTTTCCACCACCTCTTCTGCAATGGACCCTGAGCCTCGGAAGCTATGATAGAGATGTTTCAGTGCTGAGCACTCCTCTGTCACTTCTTCTCATCACCATGGTGCCTTCTGAGTCATCCCAAGGTCACTACCACCTGAAGAGAGAAGCATCAATATATATTATGAACATTAAGAGAAGTGCTTACTGGGCAGTTTGGTGAGCATAGTCTATATATTAGACACCAGCAGGCGTTACATCCCTAGGACACATGGCATCATAGGTTTTCAGTGTCAGGCATGTATTCCCTCCTGTGGAGCAGGCCTCCAGTCCAATTAGAGAGCATTTGGTTTATCCATGACAGACATACCACTATTGCACTCATTGGCCTAGCTGGCCCAACTTAAGGCTTACAGTGTCTACTGTTTTTATCTCCACTGATGACTTCTCTCTCTCTCATGGAGCTGCAGCATGCAGCATAGCTCTTTCCAGCTTTTTGTTAACTGGTCCACATAGGAGGCTTTCAGCTCAGCTCCGGTAAGATTTCCAGTAAGATTTCTTGGTCACCTTGCAGCCCAAGCATGTGGAGTCTTCAGCAATAGGGTCTTACCTATCATTAATTCCTAGTGAGAAACCAAGAGTCTCGTCAATGGCTTATAATGTTTTAGGGGAACCAGGGACATCCTTGGCCAACAACTCACTAGATGGTATTCCATCCCTGGCATGGAAGTTTTTCTAGTAACAATCTGTGGCTTTTGGACTTTTGCTTTTGGGGGTTGTGAGAGTTAAGTTCTGCTGACAAAGTCAGAAGATCCTTTACTGTTTTGCCTCAAAGTTATATTAATTCTCCAGCCCTGTGTTATAGCTTGGTTTGCAGGGATCTTGATTGCCTGTTCCTCTTACAAGGTTCATCCACTGCACCTAACTCCAACAAGACTGGATGGACTGATAGAACTCCTGGGGTCACAGAGAGGTGGAATGTTGCAAGGTCAGAGCCAGATTACCTTGGGCTACCTTAATAGCCATTTACTGTTCACCTCTGTGTCTGACCTAACATCCTGGTGTCTGTCAGTTGATCTGGTGGGAACTTTTTGGAATTCACTGATAGACCCTTAGCTTCTACCAACCCAAAGGCTAAGAAAGCCTTCAAATAACATTTAAACCTATGGTAGAGATTTCCTGGCTTTGCTATAACCCATCTACTAATGCTTCAGCCAATGTATTTTAATGTGCCCCCATTCATGACTTCCTTTTGTTTTATACCTATAAAACCTTCATGAAATTATTAACATGTTGGAACATGGAAGTTTGGGTAACCTAACTCTGTGTTCCCAGGCCATGGTCACTTATATTTGGCTCCAGAATCAATTCTTACCCCTTTTGAGGTGAGAGCTGTGTCTTTTGCTTTGACAGTGCCCCTGCAGCACCCCATATGCTCAGTGACAAGAGGCCAGAGTGAAGCACTCCATCACTCTTCTGCCTGGTCTTGTTTGGAGCCAGCGTCTCCTTTTGCTGACTTGGGATCATGTGGGGCTCCAAAGATTCTCAGGTCTCTGCTCCCCTGCAGGACTGGGGTTTCAGGTACATGTGACCACACCCAGCTGTTTTCTTGGCATCAGATAATTTGAACTTGGGCTTCTAAGGACCTCATGTTTGTGCAGGAAATACACTTAACTGCTGACCTATCTCATCTCCAATACAGTTTGCTCATATTTTTACTTCAATTTTTCAAAGTACCAATACAATACATTCACCCAAAATTCAGCAAGAGCTAATGCCTTGCCCCACATGGGCTCTCTGCACACACATGTCTCTTGCAGAACCATGAAGAACAGATGTGGGGACCATGACAGGTCCCTTGGTAGTTTACTCTAGCACCCATCATCCCCAAGGAAGCAACATAATTTCAACTTTTTAAAAATTTAACACAAACAGGTGCGGTGGCACATGCCTTTAATCCCAGTACTTGGAAAGCAGAGGTAGGAGGATCATTGTGCATTCAAGGCCATCCTGAGACTACATAGTGAATTCCAGGTCAGCCTGGGCTAGAGTAAGACCTTACCGCAAAAGAAAGGGGGGGGGGCTAGAGAGATGGCTTAGCAGTTAAGGCACATGCCTGCAAAGCCTAAGGACCCAAGCTCAATTCGCCAGGTCCCACATAAGCCAGGTGCACATGCATGCATCTGGAGTTCATTTGCAATGGATAGAGGCCATGACATGCCCGTTCTGCCTCTCTCCCTCCCTCTCTCTCACTCCCTCTTTCTGTCTCAAATAAATAAATAAATAAATAAACAACATAAGTTTCCCATCTGTGCAGCAATATCCTATTCAATTCTTTCTCCCTTTAACTGAGAATGGAGATTCTGGAGATTAACAAAAGAAAAAAAAATTATCACCACACTCCATTCATTGTGAAGTAGTTCATTAGAGAGTTCCCATGACACAGCCCACATTCTAAACTTGCCTGACTCTTTCCTTGTGATTTTAGTGAGGTCAGACATTTCCAGCAAGAACATATGTGGCGACTTTGCAAATTCCTTGCTGTTTCACAACAGGAACACATACTACAGTTAGTGTTTACAAAGCCCAACCACACAGTGTTCCTCTATGACTTCCCCACAGTACATCCTCCGTGGTGAAAACCCTGCTTCCCAAAACATAAATGCACAGCAGGCCCTCCAGTCCCTTGGATTCCAAATGCACGAAGTCAACCAACCATGGATTAAAAATATTTGGGCAGGGGGGTGGGCATAGTGGGGCACACCTTTAATTTCAGTACTCAGGAGGCAGAGGTAGGAGGATTGCCATGAGTTTGAGACCACCCTGAGACTGCATAGTGAATTCCAGGTCAGCCTGAGCTAGAGTGAGACCCTACCTCAAAAACAAAAAATGTGTGTGGCAGTGAGGGCAGGAGGGTAGAGAGCTTGCTTAGTGGTTAAGGTGCTTGCCTGTGAAACCTAAGGACCTGTGTTCAACTTCCCAGTTCCCACATAAGCCAGATGCACACGGTGATGAATACACAAGCATGCACACAAGGTAGCACATACACCTGGAGTTAAATTGCAGTGGCTGGAGGCTCTGGCATGCCAATTCTCTCTCTTGCTTTCTTTCTCACTCTCTCGCTCTTTCTCATAAAACAAAATGAAACAAAATTATTTGGGAAAAAAATACATCTACTCTAACCTGAGTTTTCTGAACTTGAAGTTCTTCAGCAGATGTAATTAATCAAAACTATTACCTTGGACTGGAGAAATTGCTTAGCAGTTAAAGCACTTGCCTACAAAGCCAGAGGACCCAGGTTTGATTCCCCAGGACCCACATAAGCCAGCTGCACAAGGTGCCACATGTGTCTGGAGTTTATTTGTGGTGGCTGGAGGCCCTGGGCACATCCTTTATCTCTCTCTCTCTCTCTCTCTCTCTCTCTCTCTCTCTCTCTCTTTCTCTCTCTCCCTCCCTCCCTGCCTCTCACACACAAATAAATAAATAAAATTTTAAAAGATTTTTAAAATATTACCTTGATAAGGAATATTATGTAGAATGCAAAAATAACTTTAAGATGCTTTTTTTAAATTTTTTTATTTATTTGAGAGCAACAGACACATAGAGAAAGACAGACAGAGGGAGAGAGAGAATGGGCGCGCCAGGGCTTCCAGCCTCTGCAAACGAACTCCAGACGCATGCGCCCCCTTGTGCATCTGGCCAACGTGGGACCTAGGGAACCGAGCCTCAAACCAGGGTCCTTAGGCTTCACAGGCAAGCACTTAACCGCTAAGCCATCTCTCCTGCCCAAAAATAACTTTAAACAGTAAAATCTCATCAGTGCTGGACATGCACAGACTTTTTTTTCTTGTCATTATTCCTTGACCTACATAGTATGGCACAGTGTGACTATTTACATGGTGTCTACATTTATTCTCTATATGAGTAATCTACAAATGACTTAAAATCTATGGAAGGATGTTTGCAGGTTCTATGCGAATATGACACCATTTTATGTAAGGTACTTGAACAGCCAAGGATTGTGGTACCTGTGGAGATTCTGACATCAGTCACCCAGAAATAGTGAGGGATAACTGTATTCACTCATGGCAATTAATCTATAGTTTGCACACAAGAGGTTTAGGTTTAAAGTACCATCATTAACACAAACCCACCCAATACCAAGCTTTTTACTTCGTCCTTCAAATATACTCCACTGGAGATGTACTGGGAGAATACTGCCATTAAGGAATTCATGTCATTACTTATTTTATATTGATACCAGACATCAGGGATAATGTTAAAGAGCTGCTAATAATTGATATACATCATTCTGTTAAAGCAAATGCAGAAATGTTCAGTCATTCTACTGTCTACAGGGAAAGTAGGGGAATAAGCAAAAGGAAATACACAGAATCAAAGAATCCCAGCAATTCTTGGGAAAGAAGTGGTAAGTGATTTGTCAGAGAGTAGGAAGCCACAACCCTGTGTGCACCAGAGGATTGCAAGGTAGAACAGGAACTGGCTCCCACTAGGCAGATGAAGAACTTGGGCAGCAGGTCAGTGGAGGATGGGGCTGGATAAGAGGAGAACAGCAGCTGGGGCGAGATCAAAGCCTCCATAGGGGACACTCCCTTTTTGCAGATGCCCCTTGTGGTGGTTTGCTTCACACCCATAAACTTAGGTGTTCTGAATGCTAGGTTCCCAGCTGATGGAGATTTGGGAATTAACACCTCCTGGAGGCAGTATATTGTTGGGGGCAGGCTTATGGGTGTTATAGCCAGTTTCCCCTTGCCAGTGTTTGGCACACTCTCCTGCTCCTATTGTCCACCTTATGTTGGCCAGGGGGTGATGTCCACCCTCTGCTCATGCAATCGTTTTCCCCTGCCATCATTGAGCTTCGCCTTGGACCTGTAAGCCAAAATAAGCCTCTTTTTGCCACAAGCTGCTCTTGGTTGGCTGATTTCTACCAGCAATGTGAACCTGACTGCAACACCCCTCAAAAGCCCTCAGGTGACTCCCCCTGGGGACCCTGCACTGTTCCCTAGAGAAAGCCTCACACCCTGTATCTTCTCCCCTTTATCTCGGGCTCTGCCGTGACCCCTCCCTGCTGTGCTGTATGTTCCAAGAAGGAAAGCACATACACTGTGCTTGGCTTGGGTTCACATTGGTGAGGACCTGCAACACTGCAGGTGACCAAGGCTGTCAGATTAATTCTCCCTCTCCTTCATGCCAGGCTGTCATTTGGCAATGGCTACCTTCCCCTGCCTGTGACAATGGCGCCTACAGATTTCCTTACCCACAGCTAGGAGCTTTGACTTCTCCTCTCCCCTATCCCATCAGACCACCAGAGGCAATGGTTCCCTAATGTGGCCAGTCCCCAATCACTCCACCTTCCACTTAGCCATGCCATGTCTTCCCTGCATGCACAGGGTGGGCACAGTTGCCACAGACAAAAAATTGTTGGTGTGGTGACCAGCCCTCTACCGCCTACTCAAAAGACAGAGCTATGAGTCTCCTGTAACATGCTTCTTTGTGACTCTTAAATCTGAATGGACAGCCAATGATACAAAAAAAAAAAAAAAACCCACTATATGAAAGCCAAAATAAAAAGAAAAGGAAAAAGAAGCAGCCAGGGGAGGAAGAAGCTATGCAGATTAAACTTAAATATAAATAAAAAGAACCTCAGCAGTGCTTAAGATGACTACCAACCCATAAATCAAAAGCAAGAGCATAAGCTTGCTGCTTAAAACTACAGTATGTTGAGGATAGAGCGATGGCTCAGTGATTAAAGGGGCTTGCTTGCAAAGCCTGCTGGCCTGGGTTCAATTCCCTAACATCGACTGCATAAAGCTGAATGCAAAGTGATACATAAATCTATGACTCCATGACACGGCAGGCAGAGCCAATATAATCCCAAAGCTCTTGGGCCAGTTAGTCCAATGTTCCTTCACCGTCTGACAGTCCACTTGCAGCAGCACGAAGCCCTTTCTCAAAGAAGGTGGAGCACAAACACTTTGAAATTGTCTTTTGACTTCCATAGGTACATGCACCCATACATACACACACGTACAGATACATACAAATAAATAATTTTTAAAAATACAATATTTGATCAAACACATTATCATCCACACATATTCATGGCCTTTCATCACCAAAAGGCAGACTTACCCATTCCAGGCAGAAGTGTGGGGGATCGACATGTGGGGTGTCACATGCTCTATAGTTTTGCCTGCTAGGAGACCAGCCATTTTCCACATTTCCACATTTCCACAGATTATACCACCAATTTGGGTCTCAGTGTGACAATAATACAAAGTAGAGCCATGGTCAATTTTCAATGGATATGGATCTTGAGCTGGCAAAAACCTGTGTTGTCACCTGATAGGTTCAGAAGCTAAAGGGATCAAGCTGGAGCTGAGGCAAAAGCTACCTTGCTACTGGCTAGCTTTCATAGTGTGAGAAGAAACTATGTGAGCTGATAGCAGGGGGGGAAAAACTCATCATTGCCACCCAGCAATGAATCCTACATCCTACGTTACTGACCCTCCAGGCAAGATGTGTCCTCTGGTACAATGGTGGCATGAAGGGTACAGAAGTAGCCAATTGGATTTTGGATATGATTGGATTTGAGACTCACACCATAGGAGAGAATACATGTCCACTACTGAAAACCAGGTCAAAAGCCTATGTATGGGGAGAATGCAGCCCTAGGGAAAAATCTGCTATTGTCATATTACTAAATTTAAAAATATTACTAAATTTAAAAACCCACTTATTTATTTGAGAGTGACAGAGAAAAAAAGAGAGTGGCCTCCAGCCACTGCAAATGAACTTCAGATACAATGAACTTCAGATACATGCACCACCTTGTGCAACTGGCTTATGTGGGTACTGGGGAACAGAGCCTTGAACTTCGGTCCTTAGGCTTCACAGGCAAGTGCTTAACCACTAAGCCATCTCTCCAGCCCCATATTACTAAATGAATGTGTTGCCTAACTGCCTTCTAAATATTTGTCTTTTTTTTTTTTTTGGTTTTTCAAGGTAGGGTCTCACTCTAGCCCAGGCTGACCTGGAATTCACTATGGAGTCTCAGGGTGACCTCAAACTCACAGCAATCCTCCTACCTCTGCCTCCCGAGTGCTGGGATTAAAGGCGTGAACCACTACGCCCAGTCTAAATATCTATCTTTACATCCACAGATCATTTCTATTCTCATCAGAAAGCTCTGGATTTTATTGTTTGTTTGTTTGTTTGTTTCTTTATCTGCTAGCTTTTGGTAGTGAGAGGCAGTCAGTGCAGAGAATCATAACTGGTTAAGTGCAGGAAAATAAGTGACTGATGAGTGCACAGTCCAAAATGAGGCTTGCACATTATTTCCTCCAGGGGTCAGGGAACATCACAGAAGTTGAGAAGGAAAGAATGTAAGAGCTAGAGGGTAGGGACAAGTGCTGTGGAAAACTTACAAGTGGATATGACAAGGCACTCCACTCATGAACTCATATTGTGTGTGATTACCTGCATATGATGGAGCCAGGCATCATTCCAATACAGACAGGGACGGGGCTTGCGGGGCCACTCCACTTCCTAATGAGCTAATGACAGTGAGAGCTTGCCAGGGAGCAGGGGAGTCATACTCTTCTAAGGCATAACCATTTGTAAGAGACAAGAAGAAGGAGGAGGAAGAGGGAAGAGGAAGAAGAAGAGGAAGAGGAGAAGATAAAGAAGAAATAGAGTGAGACTGAGGATGGTAAGAGAGGGTAATGTGGGGTACATATTATCAAAATGTAATATATAAGTATGGAAATACCAAAAACAAATTTTTTAGATCATTTTAAAAACAGGGGGAAAAGCCTGTTGTTTGAAGCCATTGCGATTCTAGAGTCATGATGTCAGTACAGTCTAGCCTATGTTGATTCATACACTAGTCAACATTTAAATATTCCACATTTTTTCTCTTTTTTTATATTTTATTTTTCTTTATTTATTTGAGAGAGATAAATAGGCAGGGAGAGAGAGAGAGAGTGGACATGCCAGGGCCTCCAGCCACTGCAAATGAACTCCAGATGCATGCGCTCCCTTGTGCATCTGGCTTATGTGGGGCCTGGGGAATCAAACCTGGGTCCTTTGGCTTCGCAGGCAAGCTCCTTAAACACTAAGCCATTTCTCCAGCCCTAAACATTCCACATTTTAAATTTGTATTTAAATGTAAGCTTCTTGGATAGCCAAGCACCCAGGCATGTTTTCAAGAAACAACTCATCACCAGGAGTAAATGATCCCACCAGCTTCCCAAAGGGAAAACAAAACAGGTCATACTGAAAATGAGCCACAGTTTAAATGATAATAGAATAAGAGCTCTTAAAATCTCAGAGAAGCAGGGCATGGTGGTATATACATTTAATCCCAGTACTCAGGACGCAGAGGTAGGAGGATCACTGTGGGATCACTGTGAGCTCAAGGCCAGTCTGGGACTACAGAGTGAGTTCCAGGTCAGCCTGGGCTAGAACAAGACCCTGCCTCAGAAAAACCAAAAGAAAGGAAGAAAGAAAGAAAGAAAGAAAGAAAGAAAGAAAGAAAGAAAGAAAGAAAGAAAGAAAAATATCTCAGAGAAAAGTGCTTACAACTTAGGATTTTATAACCAACCAAGCTATCAATAGCATAAACACTCAATAGGGTATTTTCAAGCATGCCAAGGCCTATGATGTTACTTCTGCTGCCTTTCTAAGAAAATTCCTAGAGAACACTGTCATAATGTGAAGGTGTTGTGTGGCATTTTCATGGATATATAAAATTATTGTCTGTCCCCAAATGTAGCCCACAGCCCCAAAATAACTCATCTAAAAGTTAATCTTTGATGAATAAAATAACTTGATCAAAGGGCTATTTATAGAGTTGCGGGTGGGTGTGGATATCTGCATTTTCCTGAAGTCACCACCGCCACTTACCAAGCTCCTGTTTTATGTGGCTCTAAGGCTACTGAGAAGTGAGGCACACCTGAGTCCAGAGTGCTACCTTGGCTCAAAGCAGGAGCAGGGGCTGCAAGCTCAAGCAACCTCAAACATAGACAAAAGCACACAGGAGATGAGCTGTGTATTTTCTTGCCTCATCGGGGAGTCTGCTGGTCTTGGCTCACACTGTACATCTTTGGGAAGGGTGGTTTGTTATGCTGCAGTCAGCTGCATGGCTAGTAGGATGGAGTTACTGTGGTAGGATTCAGAGAAACAGCCTCACTAGAGTGGGTATAACCTAGACAGCTGAACACACAGAGCCCAGGGAACAATGGATCCAGCCAAGGATATCAGTTAAATATAACACCCAGCATCATCATTTATTTACACATGTCAGAGGAGAAGCCAGCTTACCTTGAAACAAGACTTTCACAGATCTGGGATTAACTTATTTGCTGTTTAATGTATAGTAAGTACATACCATGGGGATGTTTCAGTCAGTGCCAGACTGTATGAGTGTGGTCCCATGAGATCATATCATCTAATGGCATCATAGTCATCTGTAGCAGTGACCTTCTCTCCGCTGGGACCAAACAACCAACCAGAAGCAGCTTATGGGAGGAAAGAATTTATTTCAGGTGTACAATTTCTAGGGGAAGTTTTATCATGCTGGGGATAGGAAGGACATCACATTGTGTCAGGTCATGTGGGTGAAAGCAGTCAGAGTGAGCGAGCTTTGAATATACAGTAGGCAGCACTAATAAACAAACCTCCATGTCCACTCCCATCTACACACCTCCTCCAGCAAGGCCCCACCTCCATAGGCTCCACCCACTGGGGACTGAGAATGAGCATGGGGACATTTCACATTCAAACCACCACATCAACTTATTTTATGCAAGTGTACTGTGGGGCCCACACAATGATGAAATCACAGGACGACGCACCTCTTGGGATGAATCATGTCATTAAATGACACAAGGCTGCTAGAAAAAGAAAATCACACACTACATTGCCATTGGTGATCTATGATGGCATGCCAAAAGCACAAATGTTCCCCGCAAAAGGTAGCACAGATTAAAAGGTTTTCCATTAGTCAGACTTCATGAACATGCTAAGTTAGCTTAGTGGTAGCCTGCTTGCCAGGCACATGTGAGGCCCTGAGTTCTGTCCCTAGCACAGTAAAAAGGCATCAGGTTGGTGGGATGGAGAGATGGCTTAGCAGTTAAGCACTTGCCTGTGAAGCCTAAGGACCCCGGTTTATTGGAGTTATAGGAGTACAGGTGATTCAGGCAGCTGTGTCACCAAGGTGAGAGTGGCCAAGGTGCTGAAGGACAGGCCACAGAGCACAGTGCACAGCAAGACAGGCAGAAGGTGTCCAGCCCACACCTAGAACTCAGAAGCCTGCTGAGAAAGGGCCTTGAGTGCCCAGCCACCATCAGGGCATGGGGATGGCCATGGGGGAGGTAGCGGCTTTGCAAGAGCTGGGGCCTGGCCTAGGTGTTTCCCCCAGCACCTGTGGAACCCCAGGCCACCAGGCAAATAAATAAATAAAATTGTTTTTTTTTAAAGAATAGTATGTGCAATGACAAAGTGAAATACATTTATAGACATTTATAAATGCCTATATACACAAAAGAATTATCACATTTGAGGTAGGACTACCAGGTTAAATTTTAGATGCCCAATTGGGCTGGGGAGATTGCTTAGCAGTTAAAGATGCTTGCTTGCAAAGTGTGCCTGCCAGAGTTCAATTCCCCAGCTGTCCATATAAAGCCAGAGAGGTATTTGTTTGCAGTTGGAAGAGATGCTGGCATACTTGTATGTGTGTATACACACACATAAAGAAATAAAGAAATAAAAATTTAAGATATCCACGGAATCCGATTTCCGGTTAAACATTGCTTGCCTTTCTTCTCTCTCTCCTTGGTCAGCACAGCTCTCACATGCCAGCCCTCAGCAGAGAGCCTTTCCCCCACGGGTATGATAAAAATGCCACACCAGGTAGAGCACTGCCCCCCCACATGCAGGCTGTAGTTCCCCACAGAGTATAACTTGGCCAGCTGGAAATAGGAGTGCAGAGAACTAGGCATAGAAACCCCTCCATTCTCTTCCACATCTCCGACTTCACGTGTAACTTTCCCTGCATTGGCCTGCGTTTTGCTACTATAATGAAATGCCTGAGGCCAGCTGTTGTTGTTTTTTTTTTTGTTGTTGTTGTTAATGTTTCCGTTGGTTTGTAGTTCTAGTCTAAGGTGTGTGTTCGTGTGTCCTATCATCTTACCCTGTCCCTCTGTCCCTCCCTCTTCTCAGACACTAGGATGAACCTAGCTCAGAGACTATACATTTCCCAGTCTCTCTTAAGAAACGGATACGGAATCAGTGAGATAAGCTGTGCTGTGGGACTTCCAAAAGCATTTCTTAGAAGTGAGCCTTTCTGGATGAACATAACTTTCTCCTTGGGTAGACCCACATTTACCTCAGCAATACTGCCTAGTTATCTCACGCCCTTGGTTATGTGGCCACCCACCTTCTTTCAGACTCAGACCATGAGGCAACCACTGACTGATGGTCCCTTTCTTACCTTTGGCATTTGTTGTATGACCAAAGCTACCACAAGCCCTAAATCCTCTTAGAAATGTCTATGCCTTTCCCATTTAACCTTTTTTTCTCACACACCACAGCAGCTGGCAGGAGCCTCCTGCCCTTGGATGTCACGTTTGTGGCAGGAGCTCAACACAGACTCTGTTCATCCAGATCTACATGGAGAAGAACATGAGACAGGTGTCCACCTGGACACCCGCAGGATCAAGCAGTCACTGAAGAAAGCAGAAGTGGAAAAGCTCAATGACTGAAAATGGAAGTACAAGAGATACCTTTTCCCATGAATTTGAATAGCTATGCAGTTTCAGGATCAAATTGCCACTTGGTGCTCCTCTCACAACCCAGTCCTTGGGATCTCCATCAAAAGAACTCAAATGAAGCCAGGTATGGTGATGCACACCTTTAATCCCAGCACCCAGGAGGCAGAGGTAGGAGGATCGCCAAGAGTTCAAGGCCACCCTGAGACTACATAGTGAATTCCAGGTCAACCTGAACCAGAGTGAGACCCTACCTCGGAAAAAAAAAAAAAGAAGAACCCAAATGAGACAGAGACATACATTTAAGTTTTGTAATTTCTTTCTTTTTAAAATTCATTTTAAGATTTATTTTTATCTATCTATTTATTTATGTATTAGAGACAGAGAGAGGGAGAGAGAGATAGGGAGTGAAAATGGGTGTGCCAGAACCTCCAGCCACTGCAAACGAATTCCAGGTGCATGCACCACCATGTGCATCTGGTTTACATGGGACCTGGAGGATCAAATTTGGGTCCTTAGGTTTCATAGGCATGCACCTTAACTGCTAAGCCATCTCTCCAGCCCTGTAACTTATTTCTTTATTTACATATGTTGGGGGTGGGGCTGGGTCTCTTGCTGATGCAAACAAACAGCAGACACATGTGCCACTTTTTGTGTCTGGCTTAAGTGAGTGGCTTAGGGAATTGAACTCTAATCACCAGGCTTTGCAAACAAGCAAGTTTAGCCACTGAGTCATCTTTCTAGCTCCAAACAAGCCATTTATTAAAGTAGTGTACACTTGCAAGGGGTGAGAATAGGCGACCTTTGTGCTGCTGTACATTTTAGTCAGGCTTTGCACTATTTCTAAAGCCTCTAGAACAAGTAGCTTTTCCTGAGGGACTCTGTCCCGACAGGCCTATTTAGATTAACTCTTATAGTAGTGGGCAATGATATGTCTTTATTCATTATCCGAAAGCCTCCTGCTAGGTAGTAACCTTACAAGGTTTAGGGCTCCTGGGACCAGATTTAGTTACCTGATAATGACCTTCCAGCAATTCAGGACGTCAGATGTCCTTCCATGACTGTCCCATTGAGCAGATCAGTAATTAAAGTCCAGCAGTTCCAGTCTATGGCTCGGATGATTATGAGGAAGGGGGGGGGGGGTCAATGTTCTCCAAGCCAGTTAGTATCTAACTAACTTCCTTAGCAAGACAACAGAGAGTGCCTTGCTGTTGTTAAACAATGGGTTAAATATGAAAAAGATTTGAGATGATTGGGGAATGAGTTGTTTCTGAGTGAGCTTGATCAGCCAGTTGGGAATTATCCTCAGTGTGATCTCCAAATTTAACAAATCAGTGCTATGAAACACAATTAGCCAGTTTCATTCCTGAATAGTCACTGAAGTCACTCCCGAGATAGATGCATGCTGGGAAGCATTGGGGCTGTCACTCAAGGACAGTGACTTTTGAAAATTCATGTTGAATGCTTTTCATGAGCTCTTACTCTATTAGAAATAGAGATAAAGAGACACAAGCCTCTCATTCATCTTGATGAAGTGGATTTAGTCTTCTGGTCAGTTATATATCTATTTTTAATATTTTAATGAGATGAGAATGAGTAGGATCTGTGTAAGTCTAAGCAACATTGCAAAATGGTGTTTCAAATGCAGCCTGTCCCCCCAAAAAAGGAAAAAAATGCACTTGAAGGCTTTTATCACAAAGCTGGGTTTGGTGGCTTTTGCAGGCAACTGAAATGTCTTTTAGATGCTATTTAATTATATCCAGCCCTAAATGCCACTGGTGGCCTCACATCTTACTAGGGCACAGCCATGATGTCTGACTTGAAGCTTAATTGAGGTCAATCCTCTCCTTTTGCTCAGGGCAAGTAAGTCTATCTCCAAGAAACGGTGACGTTCAAAGGTGGCAAAACCCACACTCGCTCCCACTCCCACCCTCTTCACAGCAAAATATTGTGGCCTGCTGAACGCAAGTTGTGATGTCTTTTTAGAAAGAGAACAAACACAAGCTTGGGACAAGCACATATTTTCTTATTCCTATTTTTACCTCTGTAGCAGCATTTTGCATAGAAATAATTTTGATTTTGATGCATTTATTTTTTTTTTCTTGAAACAAGATCTCACTGTGTAGCCCAAACTGTCTTCAAATTCATGATTGTCCAGCCTCTGCCTTCACAGTGCTGCGATTACAGGTGTTTACCACCATACCTGTCTTTGTTTTTATATTTACTTCCAGAAAGAATCACATTTTCTTGGGCCTATTATTTGGGCCCCAAAGTTCTCTCAAAAGCACTTAATGAATAATTAAACTGAATTGTTAGAATAAAATTATGAGTAAAAAAAAAGTGCTCATAACTAATTTTTTTCATGTTGATTTCTTTCAAAGTTATACCTAGGACTAAAAAGTTATGTATCATTGGGTCGAATAGAATGATAAACTGTAGGGCTGGGGAGATGGCTCAATGGTTAAAGGTGCTTATGTGCAAAGCCTGCCTGCCCGGGTTTGATTCCCCAGTACCCATGTGTGGTGGTTTGATTCAGGTGTCCCCCATAAACTTAGGTGTTCTGAATGCTAGGTTCCCAGCTGATGGAGATTTGGGAATTAACACCTCCTGGAGGGAGTGTATTGTTGGGGCCCGGCTTATGAGTATTAAAGCCAATTTCCCCATGCCAGTGTTTGGCACACCCTCCTGTTGCTGTGTCCCACCTTATGTTGGCCAGAGGTTGATGTCCACCCTCTGCTCATGCCATCGTTTTCCCCTGCCATCGTGGAGCTTCCCCTCAAGCCTGTAAGCCAAAATAAATCTCTTTTTCCCCAGAAGCTGCTCTTGGTTGGTGATTTATACCAGCAATTTGAACCGGACTGCAACACCATGTAAAACCAAATGACAAAGTAGCACATGTGTCTAGAATTTATTTGCAGCAGCAAGAGGCCCATTCTCTCTCTCTCTCTCTCTCTCTGCTTGCAAAAACGATAAATAAATAAATAAATAACTATTATGAAACGCATAATGAGAACCAAGTCAGAAGTCTATGGCTTAGCATGTCATAAACCGTAGAGGGAAGCTCTCACTGTCCATTGGAGTAAAGGAGAGGTTATGACTGTCAAAAAGTCTTCTAATGTCAGTTTATCCCCTTTGATCCATGCTGTTCTCTTTTTAAGTAGAGAATCTGCGTTTTACAGATGGCAGCAAATACCAGGGAGGCCCAAGACACATAAGTACAACAAGAAAAGAAAGCCGACTGCCTAGCACTAGGAGAGTCATCTTTGTCACATCTGCCAGGGCCTAGGAAACATCACAGTGGAAGTGGTGGATTAAATACAGGTGCTGAGCTCACCACTAGCCTGAGAATTTCCAGGGAGATGGTGGGAGACACAGGGGAGACTCAAAACTGATCAAAGCAGAAAATCAGAGGCTTCTGAGAGCTTAACACTAAAGGAGGCTTATAACATGCCCCCCCCCCCAAGGCTTAGGGAACATTGTGGAAGAGGGTTAGGGAAGAATGTGAGAGCCACAGGGTGGAAAGATAATCCATGAGGCAATGTTCCCTACCCCCTCCCCTCATAGACTGACTGGTGCATTCATGACCCAACAGTGATTACTGATAACCTCTCAGAGAAATGGAGGCAGGGGAGAGGAGATGTAAGAGTATAACCCAATGGGAATGTGACCAATATGCCATATATTTATATAATAAAGTGCTCAATTAAAAATAATATAGTCTTTCTGGGATAGAAACCCTACCTTGAAAATAACTACAATAATACAGTCTTTGAAAACTTATACAAATTTTCTACCAATTAAACAAAGTTCCTATTTGCCTCAGCAAGAAAAAAAGTAGTCATCTGTCTACTTTTCATTGAGCAATCTTCTTTCACCTTTATTTTTTATTTTTATTTTTTTGCTGGGGGAAAGGAGTTCTGTTTTTCTTTGAGACACGTTGTAGAAGCCATGCCAAGAATTTTAAAATAATAATAACTAAAGATAGATTATATTTACTTTTTATGAAAATTAACAGGAAAATAGGAAGCAAGGTTTGATCCTTCACATCTCAGATGCCAATTCAGTATGCAGCCAAGGGCCATCATAACACTGCAGGTGAAGCATGAGGTGCAGCCAAGGTGTGGCACCATCCTTAATAGTAAGATAAGAATACTTTCATGTCTCCTAAATAGCATTAGATGCCTATTGTTGAAGTGTTTAAAATATTGTTGGTAATTGCTGCATTTCACTTGGCAGCTCATCATGTGCACGTGTACCATCTTATGCTGCCAATTCATTTGCTTCGAAGGCACTATGCCAGGACTCACAAGCCAACTATAAAATTGAAGTCATGCATCAACACAGATAATGAGAGATTTTGAGTGACATTGCCACATAGTATTGTCTTCTACAAAGAGAACCACACAATTGAATTTGAAAAGAAAATCGCAATCACAAAACAGAAATCCAATGCTTTAAGTAAAGTGTACAATTTTGTATTGGGCTATATTCACAGCTAGCCTGAGCCACATGCAACCCAAGGCCATGGTTGGATACCTCTTCTGTAACATATTTGGCAAAATTACAACCCATAGGAGCAAGTTTCTATAAGCAAGTAACATGAATGTATTATAAAGAATAAGATATTTAGTGTTTTCTCCTAAAATATTGGCTATTAACTAGGAGAAAGAATAACTTGAAGGCTGGAGAGATGGCTCAGTAGTTAAAGCACATGGAAGGACACAATGAGAAAACAGCACTCATGATGGTCCTGCAAATAGGCATAAGCATGAGCTTAATCATATGGAAACATTAAACAAACCCCAACTGGGGAACATAGTACTAAATTGCTAGCCAATAATCTCCAAAAGTCAAGGTGACATAACAGAATATAAGAGAATCAGTCTATTAAATTATGCAATATAAAGCTGGGTGTGGTGATGCATGCTTTTAATCCCAACACTGGGGAGGCAGAGGTAGGAGGATCACTGTGAGTTCCAGGCCACTCTGAGACTACAGAGTTCCAGGTCTGTCTGGGCTAGAGCAAGACCCTGTCTCTAAAAAAAAAATTGTTATGAAGACTGAGTTTTATTTACTCCAATGATGAACAACTAAGCTGTGTTTAGTGGCTCAGATCTATAATCTGAGATACCTGGGAGGCTGAGGCAGGTGAATTGATCAGAGCAACTTAGCAAGACTCTATCTCCATTTAAAAGTAAAAAGAGAGCTGGGGATGTTTCTTACTGGTACACTGCTTGCCTAGCATCTGCAAGGCCCTGGGTTCAATCTTCAGTACCAGAAAATTAAAAAAAAAAAAAAGAAACACATGATATTAGGTTAAAGTGTTTTCTAGGACAATCAGCAAAAAGTTGAAGTCTGAGAATTAGATACAAGTAATGGGGTATCATGGGGATGAATTATTTTCAAATCGCTTAAGGAAAAATAATGATGTATTATATTTACAACTTAGCTTTAAGTATGAAATTGTTTCCTGTTAACTTAAATTTTAAAAAGTACATTTGGAAATAATCACAGGGATCTAGCACATGAGCTAATGGGACAAATAATCAGGTCAAATTCATCTAAGATGGGGAGGAAAGATAAGGTTTTCAGACATTACAGTGAAAAGCACCCATCCTTTTGGGGAAAGGGCTTAGAGAAATCAGTATTTCAGTTTTCAAAGGGGAATTAAAATAGTGGGGGATGTCAGTATTTTTCCTTGGCCCAGTATATATAGGAGAAGTAAAGTAGAAGGACAAAGCAAATGAATAGACAGGGAAAATAATAAATCATCTGATTTTCCTCAAGAAAAAAATAACGTGGCCGGGCATGGTGGTGCACACCTTTAATCCCAGCACATGGGAGGCAGAAGTAGGAGGATTGTAGGGAGTCCGAGGCCACCCTGAGACTACAGTGTGAATTCCAGGTCAGCCTCGGCCAGAGTGAGACCCTACCTCCAAAAACCTAATAATAATAATAATAATAATAATAATGTGGAAAGGCAAGTGTTATGTGCACAGTGGGTGTGAGGTGGGTATAACTCACAGGAGGGGTTCTGTCACACAGAAGAAGGAAAAGTTCTCAGGATTAGGTGTAGATGTAAAAAGAGTCTTTGCAGTCCACACTGGAAAGTCTGTACAGGCAACCACATTAGGGGTGGGGAGAGGAAGACCAATGTCACCCAACAGGAGGTGCTTTGCAGTCTTATGACACCAGCATTGGGGTTAGCACAGAGGAGACACAAATGAAGTTTGACCCAATCAAGTAAATGAGTCAGAGTCTATTTGGAACTTGTTCCACCCCTGGCCTATATTAATATATATATTAATATATATATAATGAATATATAATGAGAGGCTCTGGGGTCCTTTCATTATGTCAAGGGACTGAAGTGAAGTGAATGGGGGAAAAGGAAACAGTCATTACAGGCTGGGCTTTGGGGTCTTGAAAGGCATTCAGTGATCATTTGTCCTGAGGTAAAGGAGGAACAGAGGTCAACCTGTAGACTTCCGAGAGATCACAGGTTCTTTACAGACTCATGAGCCAGTGCAGATGGTCTCATCCATTCCAAGCCCCTGGTTCATCTTTAGAGAGAAGCTGCGATAAGATCCTGGTGGACCATCCTGAGACCCAAGCATTGTCTTGTATTGTGGTTGGAACCTGAAATGCTCCCTACACGCTCATGTGTTAAAGACTTGTTCCTTAGCCAGTGGTTTTTATTATCATAGAAATTTATTTATTTATTTAGTTAGTTAGTTATTTACTTTCTTATTTACTTATTGATAATTTCACATTTGTATATAATGTATTTTGATCATACTCGCCCCCTTAACATTCTCCTGCCCCTCCCACTCCTGCTGAACCCCTCTTTCTTCCCAACTGGTCCTCTGCCTATCTTCACATCCTGGTTTTTCTTTTTGTATAACCCACTGAGTTTGATTAGAGTTGTCTGCATGAGCGAGGGTAGGGGACCATCTACAGGAAACTTACCAGTGGTTACACCACTAAAGAAAGTGTCTTCTCCGCCCTTCCCCCCACCCACCACAGCCACCATTAACTGCATTGGCTTCTCAGGGAGGAATGAGACCTCACGAGCCCCTACCCATCCATAACCTTGTGTGTGCAGGTAACTTCTCTTACTCTCACCAATTTCAGTGTGATAACCACCAACTGCTTTAAAAAGAAGCTTCTCTGACCAAGGCTGACAGCAGCACTAATCTATGTGCATAAACAAAAATACTGGGCTGGAGACATGGCTCAAAGGTTATGGTACTTGCCTGTACAGCTTAATGACCCAAGTTTGATTCCCCAGTCCCAACGTAAAGCCAGATACACAAAGTGGCACATGCATCTGGAGTCTGTTTGCAGTGGCTAGAGGCTGTGGCATGCCTATTTTGTCTCTCCTCTCTCTTTCTCTCTCTGACTTCTATTTCTCTCTGCATGTAAATAAATAAATAAAAATATTTTTAAATACTTATAAGGTAGTTTGAGAGGCACAACATGTCTATTTAGCAGAACAACAGTAGGTGTTTCCCACTCCTAGAGCCTATTTCCTCCCCAGCCATGGGCTTTTGATCAGGTTTACAGAAATGAATTCTTTCCTATGGAGTGGATCTCAAATCCAGTCAGAAAGTGTTTGGTTACCCCAGTAATGGTGGTGGTATTTCAAGAGGCTATGGAGTCTTTAAGAGGTAGGTCTGGGGCAGAAGTAGTGACCTAAGGGCAGGCCTTTGAAAGTGAAACCTTCTCCCTGGATCCTGTCATGATCTATGTTTTCTGGTCCTCTGTGATGGAAACAGCTTCTGCCACATGCTTTGGCCCCTATGAAGGCCCACTCCACCATGATGAACAGAACCCTCTCTTAAGCTGTTCCTACCACATATTGTTACAGTGATGCGAACGTGATGTGTCCTGGCCTCTGACAGGGCACAAGGCCCCTCCCACCTATCATGAGAGTGAAGGCTGGCAGAGGGACAATGGGCTCCACAGCATGCTGGTTGCAGTTACTTTATCATTGCTGGAATAAAACACCTGACCAGGAGCGGCACATGGAAGGACAGGAGTTATTTCTGCTTACAGTTTCAAGGCGACGTTTCGTCTTGGCAGGGTCAGTATGGCAGGAGCAGGCATCCAGGTAGGCATAGCATCTTTATAGCAGCAGGAAGGAAGGAGGCTAAGTACTAGGCTTGGGGCTGAGCTAGATTATCCCAAATCCCACTCCCACGGGCTCACCTTCTCTAGAACACCTCTGCCTCCCAAAGGGCCCACAACTTTCCCAAATTGCCACCCGATGGTGACCAAGTATTCAAATCACATGAGGCTATAGATGATGATAACTTTTTATTCAAACCACGACACTGTGTAACAGGGACTTCAGGAATATGAGTGGGTAAAAGAATTTCTAGGAGGGGCTGGAGAAATGGCTTAGCAGTTAAGACGCTTGCCTTGGTTCAACTCCCCAGGACCTACATAAGCCAGATGCACAATGTGCCATTTGCAGTGGCTGGAAGCCCTGGCATGCCTCTCTCTCTCTCTCTCTCTCTCTCTCTCTCTCTCTCCTTCTCCCTCTCCCTCTCCCTCTCCCTCTCCCTCCCTCTCCCTCCCTCTCCCTCTCCCTCTCTCAAAAATGAAAAAGAATTTGTAGGAAATGTGTGTCTTGTAGTTTATAGTCCCTCCCTGGGGACTGAAAGTTATGTCACTTTTCAGTCTTATCCTTTCCTTGTAGTTGTATATATTCCCCACACATATGTCTATTTATAGTTCTAATTTGCTATTCCAAAAGTTCCCTGGCTTCTGCATTCTCCTATGTCCATGTTTTCAGTAAATCATTCCAATTTGTCTGAGAACAGGTAATCTTGCCTTTCTAAGCAGAGAAATCTTGCTGTTTTCCCTAAATTAGAAAACTATTACACTTCATTTATGGTGTGGGAAGAGATCCCACAAAGCAAGGCAATTTTCTACTAAGCATTATTTGCCATTTTCTGTGACAATTCTGACAAGCTGGGATAAGCACAACATAAATATATTCTGAGGTCACATTTTAACTCTAAGAAAATTGAAAAACTACAAAAATCTCTTGAATGCTGCTCTCTTCTATTACCATGTTCACCCTGCAGGATCAGCTGTGCCCTCTTGAATGTGTATAGTTGGTGGATTCAATGCATACCAACAAGACAACTGTGATCTTCTTTTTCTATCTGTCCCAGCACCAGCATGGAAGTGGGAGGACTCTCTTCACATCTGTATGCAGTATTTGTTAGATGCAAAGAGCATCCACACAGACTCCTAATACATAGGCAGAAGATGGCTGAGAGCAGTTAAAAAGTTATACTCCAGGGGCTGGAGAGATGGCTTAGTGGGTAAGGCATTTGCCTGCAAAGCCAAAGAACTCAGGTTCGATTCCCCAGATGTACAATTCCCAGATGTAAGCCAGATGTACAAGGTGGCACATGCATCTGGAGTTCATTTGCAGTGGCTGGAGGCTCTGGCGTGCTCATTCTCTCTCTACCTGCCTATTCCTCTCTCCCTTTCTCAAATAAATTAATTTTTAAAATACTTTTTTTTAAAAAAAAAAAGTAATACTCCAACACCACACACACCTCTGATAAAACTAATAGAAAAACTGGAAAAGATACAGGATGCAAAATCAATATGCAAACATCAGTTATATCTCAATACAGGGGCTGGAGAGATGGTTTGTGGTTAAGGTGTTTGCCTGCCAAACCTAAGGACCCAGGTTCAATTCCTCAGTACCCAAATAAGCCAGATGCACAAGATGGCACATGTATCTGGAGTTTGTCTACACGGACTAGAGGTCCTAGTGAGCCAGTTATCTCTCTCTCTCTCTCTCTCTCAAATGAATAAATAAAATATAAAAATATCCCAATGCACTAACTACAAACATCCCCAAAAGAAAATTAGGGAAACTATCTATTTACAATGGCATTGAGGAGAATAAAATGCTTCACAATAAATTTAAGGAGCTGAAAGACACATACACAGAAAACAACAACAAACTTGTGGGAAAAAAAATGAAATCAGATACTTATCAACTGAAAGATATTCATGGCCTGAAAAACTTAACATTTGATGTCAACACAACCTCAAGTGGTCTGCAGATTCAGCTCCATCTCTACCGATAATCTCAATAACTTTTGCTGAAAAAGAAAAATTCATCTTAAAATTCAGATGGCATCTCAAGGGATTCTGAATAGCCAAAACCATCTTAAAATAGAAGTATTAAGTGGGAAACTTCACACTTTTCATTTTGAGGATATTTATGCTAAGTGAAAGAAGCCAGCTATGAAAGGGCCAGTACTGAGACAGAGAGATATCACAAGCCTGCCAACCCAAATTCACTCCCTGGCACCCACGTAAACCAGATGCAACATGGTGCATATGTCTGTAATCCCAGGGCATCTGTGGCAATGGGAAATGGAACCAGACTAATCCCAAATGCTGCCTTCACTAATTCAGGATTTGGTTCAAATATCATCTTCTCAGAGAGGATTTTGATGGATGACAGATTTATCTAAAGGTATAACAACTCTCTACCCCACACCACTTAACTGCACCCAAAATTATGCTACATAGTAATGCATTTACTTGGTAACCCTGCTCTTTAATAAACTCTCTGTGAGCTCAGATAGTCTTATGTGGAAATAAACTATGAGAACAAACTACTACTATGAGAATGAACTATGGAACTGTGAAAATACTTCTAATGGACCTTAGAAATAACTTGTCTGAGAATCCTGCTGTCAGATACTTTTTCTGTTAAGCTCCTGTCTCATAACTTGCCCTGACATTAATCTTAAGGCCATGTAATCAGCCTGCTTAGAGCAATGTAACCAGGTTTCTTCAACCTTGGCCCCAAAGAGCACAGATGACCAATTTTGACAAGGAATTTTAAGAGACGCTGACTGATCTTAAGTCATGTTCTTTGCTCTATTTCCTCAGTGACTGGTTGCATTCCTGACCCAAAACAATGTGTATGTTGGTGAGATATGTTAACCATATTGTTGAAAGTAATGGACCTTAAAAGTGATGAATTTCCCACAGAAACATTGAAAGCAATGGGTGGGCTTAGTGTGAACAGTAAGTGTGTGTGTGTGTGTGTGTGTGTTTTCTGAATCTGCAGAGTCCACCAACCATACCCCTTAATTCTTTCCTTTAACAAAAATTTAAAGAATTATTTGGAATCAAAGGTCTTTGTTCCTCACTCACACGTGTCCTTTTGCCACGTAATACTAATTTCTCACTCATTGTTGGTTTTTGCTGTTCAGTAAAACCACCAGTGAGTGCCTGACAGCCGAGGCAGCCACCACAAGAATATCATAACAGTGACATCAACAGAAGCAGTGGCTTCACTCTTGGTTTAAATGAATCCAAGAGTTTGGTTTCCTTCTTTCAGGCTCCGCTCCCAAAGGCAGCTGGCCCACTTGAGTAAATGAATCCAGGAGTCAGTTTCCATAATCCCAGGGAACTGCGCCAATTGGGCAGTCTTATATTTCAGTCACTACTTCCCCATACTTAGTATTCAGCAAATGTTGGTGGAAGGATGGATGGATGGATGGATGGTAAACTCACCGATCTCACTATTTGATTTTTATGATATTAGTTGACTCCATCCAGGTCAACTTCTTGTTGCCTCAAAGCTTGTGTAAGTCGTCCTTTGAGCAGTGAAAGGCATGACATAACAGACTGAGAATGGCATGCCTCTTCTGCACACATACGTCCTGTGCGCCACACCACACCATGAACATTACACATACCTCACATCCTGTATACATGGCACACAGCCAGTTCCCTTCCTTGCCCATCCCCCTTCACTCTTTAGCAACCCTTTTTCCAAGGCTTTACACCGCAAGATAGGTGTAAGATGACTCACCAGGCCAGATAACTGGGTCATTCAAGGGAAGAGACTCACATTTGGGGAACCTAGATGTCTGCAGGATTGAGTGAGAGATACGGGGGATTGCTTAGATGAATACTACTCTCCTCCACCTCTCATTATCCCTGGACCTAACATTTCTCTAAAAATAAAAATGCAGGGCTGGGGAGATGGCTTAGTGGTTAAGGAGCTTGCTTGCAAAGACTAAGGACCCATGTCTGACTTCCCAGATCCCACATAAGCCAGATGCACATGATGACGCATGCACAAGGTCATACATGTGAATAAAGTGGAGCACATGTCTGGAATTCAATTGCAGTGGCTGGAGGTCCTGGCATGCCAATTCTCTTCCTTTCTCTTTCTCATTAAAAAAAAAAAAAGGATATTTATTGCTTGCAATGTTACAGCTTTTTGCTAAACATTAGGAAAAGCATGTTTCTCATGCAAACTCTCCAAGTGGCATGAACTGTGAGCAAGAGCTGGGGATTCTCCACCCCAGGGAGATCAAGGGCTGCCTGCATCAGAGGCCAATGCTGAGCATATGCTCCGGGGTTGCTCCCATTGCTCCAACACCATCGCAGCTCCCTGTGCACTGGCTGCAGCTTCTGTCCCACGCATGGATAGTTGTTGAGTGAGCACTCACAAAGCCCAAGGCACATCCGGGCATCACATAGCAATGCCAATCCTATCTGGGTCAGTCAGCTTTGGCTGCACTGCGGCCATTCCAGGACTCACTAGCTAAAACAACCAAATATTTCATCACTAGTCTGTGAATTAATATTTTGAGCTAAGCTCACTGAGGCAGCTGGTCTCTGTCCCATTTGAGGGAGCAGCCTTCACAAATATGTTTATCACTAGCACTGAAGTGGCCTTACTTCTGGCAAGTGGTTGGCTTTGTGGGGGGGGGCAGAGAATAAAACTGTGTCATGATATGCTTGGCCAGTAGTAAAACAGGCTCCTTAACAGGGTGATGAAGCAAAGGGTTTCCACAAGCAGTGAGTCAGTCAGCCTAGTGTTCATTCACTGTAAGCTCCTGCTTACTTCTATCAGCTAACATCTCATTGGCTATGTCAAGTCACGTGACAAACATAGATTCAAGGGACAAAAGATGACCTCACTTCTTTTTAAAAAAAATTTTAAAGCCGGGAGTGGTGGTGCACGCCTTTAATCCCTGCACTTGGGAGGCAGAGGTAGGAGGATTGCCATGAGTTCAAGGCCACCCTGAGACTCCATAGTGAATTCCAGGTCAGTCTGGGCCAGAGTGAGACCCTACCTCAAAAACCCAAAAAAAAAATAAAAAATAAAAAATAAATAAATAAATAAAATTTTTATTGATTTATTTGAGAGGGAATGGAGAGGCATAGAGAAAGAGAGAGAGGGAGGCAGAAAGAAAGAGGGCGCACCATGGCCTTCAGCCACTGCAAATAAGCTCCAGATACATGCGCCCCCTTGTGTGCATGTGTGACATTATGTGCTTGTGTCACTATATATGGCTTACATGGGACCTGGCAATTTGAACCTGGGTCCTTAGGCTTTGCAGGCAAGTGCCTTAGCCACTAAGCCATTTCTCCAGCCCTGACTTCACTTCTTGACAGTGGAGATGCAAAGTTACATCACAAAGTGGTTTCAGCATGAATGAGGTTCAATCCTCATCAATGATAGCCTTGGTGTGGTACTTGGTGCGGCCCACCTCACACAATGCCATAGCAGAAAGAAACATATGTCCACCCCCTCCCAGGAGAGACTTTAAACTGCAAAACACACATTTTCTAGAAATTATTTTAGCCACTCATATGCCTGAAGTCCCAAACTTCAAGGCAACTGATATAACCTTCTTTTTATCTTTTCCCCAGATTCCCTGTCCCTAGAGCTAACAACTCTCTTATTTTCCAAATATATATATATACTGCTCCTGAACTCCAACATTCTTTCTGCCTTTCAGATCTTTCCTGTGTTCTTCCGCATGAATGGGTCTCCTTCACTCATGAACCTAACCAGTATCATAAATACTTGTAGCAGATAAATGCAGACATGAACTCCTTCAGAGAGGTCAGGAAGTGTGAAGGGTCATTATGGAAGTTTAAGTGGAAAATGTTCCCCTCCCCATAGACTCATGTGTTTTGGATACAGTTGGTGATAATCTGGGGAAGTAGTGGAGCCTATGGCTGATGGAGCCTTGCTCGAGGAGGTGGTCAGTGAGGGAGGGCCTTGGGGTTTTATAGTATAGTCCCCTTGTCAGTGCTAGCTACCTCACTCTTGCTGCTCCTGCCCTGCTGTTGATATAATATGATGTGAGCTGGTTACCTGCTCTGCCATGCTTTTTCTGCCATGATGGAACTTTCCCTCAAAACTACAAGCTGAAATAAACTCCTTCTACCCATAAGCAGCTTCTGGTCAGGAGTTTTGTCCCCTGTTCCTCACTGCAAACAAGGTTGCAACAGGAAGTAGCTTTGATTAGCTAACTTTGGCAACGTGAGTCGTCATGATATACACTAGAAAACACGCATCAAAATCTCCAGTGATGGGCTAGAGAGATGGCTTAGCAGTTAAGCGCTTGCCTGTGAAGCCTAAGGACCCCAGTTTGAGGCGTGATTCCCCAGGACCTCTGGACTAGAGCAAGACATTACCTTAAAAAAAATGAAGTCTTCCAAAAGTTTCTTCATGAATAAATAGTACCAAAAATAAAAGGTTTGTTGTGTGATTTCAAGGATTTCAGGATAGGATCATGAGAGGCAATATAAGTAATTTAACCATACCTGCATAATTTTTTAATTTTTCATTTATGTGTGTATGTGTGTACATGTGCATGTGTATGCTTGCGAGGGTCTCTTGTCACTGCAAATGAGTGTCTGTCTGTCCAGCTTTATATGGGTGTCTGGGAAATCAAACCAGTGTTGGCAGGCTTTGCAAGCAAGCATCTTTAGCAGCTCAGCCATCTCTCCAGCCACTATATCTGCATAATTTTCACCAGAAATGGTGGAATGTAATATTTTTAAAAGGGAAAATCAGAAATGATATCAGAGTACAAAATCTTTACTTCCATGATAAGAAGACAAGACTGTCTACAACTGACAGAAAGTCTAAGTAATACCTCTCTCTATCTCTCCCTTTCTATATGTCCCTCCCAGTCTCTTCCTCTCCCTCCCTCCCTCCCTTTCATTTTGAGTTGTAAAGTCTTTGTCACATTCATTAAAAATCTGAAAACTGATTTTTGAACATTTATAACATTGAATATTTGCTACAAAAATGCAGTACATGGATGAAGAAAGAAAGGAAAGAGGAAGAACCGAACAGAGAATAGAAACTTCTAAGAAAACTATTCAAGTGCAGAGTCCCAGCTCCGGATATCCTTGCTTGAAATCTTGGAGTCCAGTGTATCCCATGAGGCCATTTGAGCCGCAGATTTCCCTCCCCTTTTCAAAGGTTCTGCTGGTTCATTTTCCTACTGGCTTACCAGTTGGTCTGAAATGACAGTCCCTAGAGAAAGTATGCCTATATCCCCTCTCGTCTGTCCTTTTCTATTCCATCTGCCACATGTTCATTGCAGCCCTGAGATCGGGGGCAGTGTGGTTTCTGGGGAGTGCCTGGGTAGCCATCTTGCTTAGATTTCCCAAGTCTTAAGTCCATGAGTCTTTTCTGGTTTTTGTTTGTCTTTTCTTTTGCAGTGCTAGGCATAAAATTCCCACTTTCATGCTAAGCAAGTTCTCTACCTCTGAGCTGCAGCCCCAGCCTTGTGTTTTTACCATCTGGGAAGAGCTTGAATTCTCATTCAGAAACCTAGTAGCATCCTCATCCAAAGTTTTAGACAGCTTCCAACCCTGTGCAGGAAGAGTGAGGTGGTACTGGATCAAAATCAGCCAATACAAACCACCGAGTTTTGGCTAGTTGTTGCTTTTATTTATTGATTTATTTATTTTTACTTTAACCAGAGTTACTCTTGCAGTTTGGTAACATTTCTGAACACATGAAGGACCTCATTAATGTATCTTTGTACGAAGTTTAAATAAGAATGAACCTCTAGGTCCCATTGTAGACACGCTGCAAAATTTTTCCTTGTAGCTGTGCAGATCTGCTGGTGGGGTGAGGGAAATGGTGGGAAAGCAGGCACCAAGAGGGGCAGGGGGAGGGGCACTTAATGCCTTAATTATGGTTCCAGCAGGGGATGTAATTGCTTGGTAGTCTTTGTTTTTGCTTCCCCAGCACATGGCTTCCTCTGCCCTGATTTCTCCTGGGCCTAAAGCCCATTGCCCTCTGCTAATTAGCTTGGCCATCCACAGGCTGTGATGTCAGAGTTTCAATTTGTGCTGCTGCTTGCTGTTCTAGTCATCCGGTCTTCAAACTAAGTGCAGACAGGAGGCTTCTCTGTATTTCCAAAGTAAATGAATAGTGCCAAAACTTGCCTTCATTATATTTCTATTGCAGTTGCCTTCTCATTGCTGGGATAAGTCACCTGACTAAAAGCAGCTGCTGAGAAGGAAGGTTTTTTTTTTGTGGGTTTTGTTGTTGTTGCTGTTGTTGTTTAATCTTTAGTTTTAAGGAGAAGCTTCATGATGGCAGGAGAAAGCAAGATAGAGCAGAGGCTGGACACCACCTCTGTAACAGCAGGTGGAAAATAGCAGCGGGAGAGTGAGCGGAACTCTGACAAGGTGGGGCTGGTATAAAACCCCACAGGTCCGACCCCAACAACACACCTCTTCCAGCAAGGCTCCACCTCCCCAAATTGCCATCAGTTAGAGACCAAGCATTCAGAACACATGAATTTATGGAGGTCACCTAATTAAAACCATGACAATTTCCAAAATCTTTTGGGGTTGTAAACACACTTTTGCTGCAGAAGTTGTTAGAAACTAGAGACTTTTGTTTCCAACTTAGTAGTTGATAATAATAAAGTTGTCCTGTAGTATACTCTGGAGACTAGTTTTATGAGCCCCTGAGGATATCAAAATCTATGGACAGGGCTGGAGAGATGGCTTAATGGTTAAAGACACTTGCCTGCAAAGCCAAAGGACCCAGGTTTGATTCCTCAGTACCAACATAAACCAGTTGCACAAGGTGGCACATGCATCTGGAGTTCATTTGCAGTGGTTGGAGGTTCAGGCATGCCCATTAATCTCTCTCTCTCCCTCTCTCATAAATAAAAATAAAATATTTTAAATACTTTTTTAAAAAATCCCTAGATACTTGTCTCACATTCAAAGAGCATAGAGTTTGCACTTATCCTACACAAATCCCTCTGTACACTTTAATGCATCTCTATATTACCTATTGTTACCAAACAAGTTCTATTTTGCCCACTGCACAATACATCATTCATTGAAATGATGTCTTTTGCATTAAAAAAAAATTTATTCCCAAGGTAAGAAACATGGAGTCAGGGAACCCAAGTCTCAAAACCTTGAGGAGTATGAGGCTGAATTGCAGCTCAGTGGTAGACTATGTGTTCAGCATGGTTAAGTCTCTGGATTCAATCCTTAATGATGCAAAAATATTAAATAGACAAACCAAAGAAAAGAGAGCCAGAGTCACAAGGCAAAGTGGCTTCCTCTCCAAGGCACCAGGAGTATCTAGGCCCTTTCTGTTTCCTGAGAAATTCCTGTACACAGCTGAGTATAAGAAACATACCTGTAGAGAGCTGGAGAGATGGCTTAGCAGTCAAGGCACTGGCCTGCAAAGCCAAAGGACCCAGGTTCGAGTCTCCAGTATTCATCCACGTAAACCACATGCACAAGGTGGCACATGCGTCTGGAGTTTGTTTGCAGTGACTAGAGGCCCTGGCACACCCATTCTCTCTGTCTCTTTCTATCTCTCTCTCTCTCTCTAAGCTAAATAAAAATAAATAATATTTTTGAAAAAGAAACATACCCATAGAGTAGTAGTAGTAACGGAACTGCTTGGAGTGAGTGACTAGTTTCTACTCACTGACTCTCTTCATATTTGTCAGGGCCATGCACAGCATATGAACATCACCAAAGAGCCTTGTGCTGTAAGAGAACTTACCTAAAACTCTGCTGCCATTGTATTGCCTACAAAGCATCTGTGGGCAAGACTAAGAATCCCCAAGGCTCCAGTTTGATTGAATACTAGTGTTGCCATCAAGCCTGTGAGCACAGTGTGACAGAATCAAAGCCTCAAAAAAAAAAAAAAAAAATATATATATATATATATATATATATATATATATATATATATATGGAGGGGGGGAGAGAGGGAGGGAGAGAGGCTACATGCCTTTGCATGGCAAAAAAAAAAAGACCTCCCTGACAGAAGAGATTTTGTGAAGGATCTTGAGGTACGGAGATTTTTTCTCAGGCACATGGGTGCACTGCACATCATCACAGGGATCATTAAATAGGGGGCACAAAGACCAACGTTAGAGAGAGAATGAGATAGCAGAAGGAGGTTAGAGTGACACACTTTGAAGAGGAGACAGGAGCCACAAACTTAGGCAGCCTCTACAAGCAAGAAAATACAGAAAATAGATTTCCCCTAGAGTCTCTATCCAGAACACAGCTTTGTTAGCACCTTAATTTCAATCCCATAAGATTTGTTTTAGGGGCTGTAGAGATGCCTCGGTAGTTGAGGCACTTGCCTGCAAAGCCTAGTGACCCCAGTTTGATTCCCCAGTGCCCATGTAAAGTCAGATGCACATACATGGGGAGTTCATTTGCAGTTCCCTGTCTCAATATTTCTCTGTCTCTCTCTGCTTGCAAATAAATAATATTTTCTCAAATAGATGTGTTTTGGATTTATGACTTTGAGAACTGAAATTAATAGGTTCATTGAATAAATACTAACTTCATAGTAGGTGTTTACAGTAGTAGTAAGAAACTAATCAGATAGTCAAATACATAATAAGTGGTTTGTTTTTATTCTATGTGATATGATACGGTAAGTGTCAATGTTTCCAGACTATATGAGCATTCTGTGGTTCCAAAGTTCTCATGTTTTTCTAGTGAACAAAGTACAACAGTCGGTGCGTTGGCATCCCATAACTATAAAAAGATGCAGGAGATAATTGTTGTTGTGATCAGCTTCATGTTACTGGGATGAACCTTCAAACCAGCCATGGTTTATGGGAGGAAGGGATTTATTTGAAGCTTACAGATCCAGAGGATGTTTCATAATCGCCGAAGAGGTTGGCCCCCTTTCACAGATCCAAGCAGACAGACACAACCAAACAGCCAGCCGCAGGGACCCAGGCAGAGCTCAGACTACTCTGCATACGTTTAGGCTGGAATCAGATCCACCCCCCAAACACACCTTAAGGCTGGACCCTAGGATCCACCCCAAATGACAGCTCTTCCAGCCAGGTGGCTGGAAGTCCTTGCAAGTTACAAGTTTTAATAAAACACCTGACCCAGGTTTGATTCCCCAGTACCCATGTAAGTCAGATGTACAAAATGGTGCATGAGTCTGGAGTTCATTTGCAGCGTCTAGAGGTCCTGGCATGCCCATTCACCCTATATTTGCCTCTTTACATCTCTCAAAAAGATTAATTAATTAAAAATAAAAGAAAATGCCTGAGTCTATTGGGGACATATATTCAAACTACCACAATAATCAATTTAGAAAGATAAAAAGCATGTTTTTTTTTTTTTTTCTCTCCTCAGCTTTTTGCTTCACAGCTGGTGGCAAAGTAGCACATCCTGGTGGGAATATGTGACAGAGGGAGCTGCTCATTTTGCAGTGGCTGGAAAATAAACATCGAAAGCAGAGGAGCCAGGACCCTTCTACCTCTTCAAGGGCACACACCCATGTGAATGGAAGACTTTTGACCAGACCTTACCTCCTAAAAGTTCCACTATCTTCTCAATAGCCCTCTGAGCTGTGAACCAAGCCTTTGACAATGACCTCTCAGTGGACATCAGAGATCCAAACTAGAGGAAGTTGTAGAAATTCCTTAAAGTTTATGGTGGTTTAGGTACAAATTCTATGTGCTCTTAATCCATAGTACAGGTAGGGTCTTACTCTGGCCCAGATCGACCTAGGATTCACTATGGAGTCTCAGGGTGGCCTCCAACTCACAGCCATCCTCCTACCTCTGCCTCCTGAATGCTGGGATTAAAGGCATGCGCCACCATGCCCAGCTTATGTAATTTTTTTAAAAATTAAGATATGAATCCAATCGCTAAGAAAAAGTTATTTGCTATTAATATTCCAAAATGATATCTTACATAATACTGCGCTTACTTGCATTGCAAAAGTTTTCTCTGTAAAGTACAATACTAGTCTTCTTCCCTTCCCTCCCCCTGTTTTCTTCTCTCCTGCACTGTGTCAGAGGATCCTCTCAGTCTCCTCCCCCTTCCCAGAGGGAGAGAATTTCTCTTGGCTTGGACTTTCCTGCTTTGCTTTCCCTCTTAATCCTAACTCTCTCTAAAATAAATCTCAATTCCTAATTTATTCAAAGAAAGTAATACTAGTATAGCTTTCTTGAAGTTTATTATCTGCATATTTTTAAGTTAAAAATTCTGGCATTAGAGAGATGGCTTAGCAGTTAAGGTTCTTACCTACAAAGCCTAAGGATCAGGGTTTGATTCCCCAGTGCCCACATAAAACCAGATGAATAAAGTAGCTTGTGTATCTGGAGATCGTTTGCAGTGACTAAAGGCCCTGGTGTGCCATGCCCATTCTCTCTCTCTCTTTCCCTCTCTCTCCCTCTCTCTCACTCTCTGTCCTTGTAAATAAAGAAATAAAATATTTAAGGTTTAAAAAAATTCTAAATACAGTACTAAGCTATTATGCATATTCCCTTACTTATGAGGGGGTTGTATGCCATTAAACCCATCACAAACAGAAAATATCTTTAGTTAAAAATGAATGTATTGCCGGGCATGGTGGTGCACACTTTTAATCCCAGCACTCGGAAGGCAGATGTAGGAGGATCACCATGAGTTTGAGGCCACTCTGAGACTACATAGTAAATTCCAGATCAGCCTGAGCTAGAGTGAGATCCTACCTCGAAAACAAACAAACAAAAAAAAATGAATGTATTACATCTACCCTACAGAATAGTGTAACTTAGTGACCCAGTGGGGTAGTTTTAATGTCCCCCATAAACTTATATGTTTTGAATACTTGGCTCCTATCAGGTGGCAGTTTGGGAGCTGGAGCTTTGCTGACAGAGTTCCTGGGAGTGGATTTTTGGATATTAAGCCCAGCTCCCCTTTGCCAGAACTCAGTTTTGCTGCTGTATTCCACCTACTGTGGCAGGGAGGTGATTTCCAGCCTCTGCTCATATAATTCTTTCCCTGCCACCATGACGCTTTCCCTAGAGACTGTAAGCCAAGATAAAACCACTCCTCCTGTCAGCTGCTTTTGGTGAGGTGTTTTGCCCCAGTAACATCAAGGTAACAACAGCACACAGCAAGCTTTAGTGCCGACGTTCCCCTGTGGCTGTGAAGTGACCTGAAGGTGAGGCCCACTGCCATTGCCAGCCTCAAGAGAGAGGACGCCTGTGCAGGCAAAGATCAAATGTCGAAGTCTGCCTTCTGCTGAACGGGAATGGGTAAATCAAAGTCCAGGGCTGGAGAGATGGCTCAGTGGTTAAGTGAGTGCACTTCCACTGTAATCATGAGGAATTGGGCGGGGGGGGGGGGGTGGTGGTGCTGAAGCTGCCAGGACTCAAATCTCCAGATGCCATGCACACAGCCGGGCATGGCCACTTGCACCTGTAAGCCCAGTGCTGAGGGGAGCACTGACCTAAGAGTCACTGGATCTTCACAAGCTTCAGAATTAGTAACAAGGACGTCTGGGAGCTGGAGAGATGGCTCAGTGGTTAAAGGTTCTTGCTTACATAGCCTGGTGGCCTGAGTTCGATTCCCTAGTACCCATGTAAAGCCAGATGCACAAAGCAAAGGGATCCATGTATCTGGCGTTTGATTTTTGTTGTTGTTGTTGTTGTTGTTTTGAGGTAGGATCTCACTCTGGTCCAGGCTAACCTGGAATTAACTATGTATTCTTCTCAGGGTGGCCTTGAACTCACGGTGACCCTCCTACCTCTGCTTAAAGGTGTGTCATTTTTGCAGCAGCAGGAGGCCTTAATGCATCCATTTTCTCTCTCTCTATCTCTCTGTGTGTGTGTGTGTGTGTGTGTGTGTGTGTGTTTCTCTCAAATAAATGCTTTCTTAAAAAAATAGACACTTAGGAGCTAGAGAGATGGCTTAGTGGTTAAGGCACTTGCCTGCAAAGCCTAAGGACCCAGGTTCAACTCCCCAGTACCCACATAATCCAGATGCACATGGTGGCACATGTATCTGGAGTCCATCTTCAGTAGCTGGAGGCCTTGGCTTACCCGTTCTCTCTCTCTGTCTCTCTGTCTCTCTGTCTCTCTCTCTCTCTCATACACACACACACACACACACACACACACACACTCACTCTCTGCTTCCTCTCTTTCTTGCTCTCTCAAATAAATAAATAAAAATAAATAATTTTTAAAAAATAGACACTTTGGCTCAAAAAAAAAAAAAAAAAAAAGACCAGGCAGCAGAGCGATGCAGCAGGACAGCAGGACACCCAACATTCCACTCCAGCCATTGCAGGGACGTATAAGGGACACACAAGGACACACACACACACACACACACACACACAAACTAAAAATTAAAACATCTGAAGTCAAACCATCATAAGCTGAGGACAACTTGTGTATTGTGTCTCTCAAGATAGCAGGAAAACTAAATTTTTATTTGGGTATGTATGTGCCTGTGTATGTGTATAGAATGTGTGTATAAATAGTATATGTATGTGCATGTGAAGTTACGTGTGTGTAGTGTGTGCATGTGTGTACGTGAGGTGCATGCGCCCCAGCCAGAGAAGAAGTTTGGGGATCCTTCTCCAGTGCTTCTCCATGTTGTGTCCTTAAGACAGGATCTGTCACTGAACCCAGAGCTGCCATTTGTCAGTCAGACCGGCTGACCAGCGAGCTCCAGAAATCCTCTCGTCTCTGCTCCCCACAGGACTGGGGTTACAGACATGCGTGACCATGCCCAGCTTTTCCCATGGGCACTGGGGGTTGAATTCAGCTCCTCTCAGATCTTCATGTGTATGCAGCAAGTGCTCTTACCTGCTGAGCCATGCCCAGCCCAGAAAACTAAATGCTTTTTTTTTTTTATTACCAGAATCAGAAAGCAAAATAAAAGCACTAATGATTAAAATGCTTTGGAACACCTGTCAATCTTTGAAGAAAACAAGGAAACCTTGAGTCTAAAGTGAAGCAACTCCAGAGGAGAGGCAGCCACCTCACTGGCAAGCAGGATGTGCCCAACCAAAGCTGGTAAGTGCCCCGAAAGAGCTGGAAGATCATTCTTGCTAAAGAATTCATTAAACCAAGAGATTTCTGCCCAGCCATATAATTTCAACATTTTAAATTGAAATTCTAGGGCTGGGGAGATGGCTCAGCTGTTGAAGCACTTGTCTTTCTATGACTGTGTGTTTTCACTGAGTATGATCTGTTCCAAGTCCATCCATTTTTCCTAAAAGTTTCCTTGTATCATTTTTTTTTCTTACTACTGAGTAGAATTCCATTGTGTAAATGTACCACAACTTCATTATCCACTCATCCAATGATGGGAAACTGGATTGATTCTAGTTCTTAACTATTATTAATTGAGCAGCTATAAACATGGTTGGGCAAATATCTCTGCAGTGAAGTGTGGAGCATTTAGGGTAAATGCCCAGTAAGGGAATAACTGGGTCTCTTGGAGGTTCTATATTCATCTTTTTCAGGAATCTTCATATTTATTTCCATAATGGTTGTACAAGTTTACATACCTATCAGCAGTGAATGAGAGTTCCTGTTTCCCCACATCCTTGCCAACATTTGTTGCATTTGATTCTTTTTTAATGATTGCCATCCTGACTGGAGTAATGTGGAATCTCATAGTTGTTTTAATTTACATTTCTCTGATGGTTAGGGATGTTGGACATTTTCTTAAGTGTGTGTTAGCCATTTATATTTCTTCCTCTGAGAACTCCCTATTCAGTTCTCTACCCCATTTTGAGTGGGTTATTTGATTTTTTTTATTGTTTAATTTAATTTATTTTTTGGTTTATCAAGGTAAAGACTCCCTCCTGCCCAAGCTAACCTGGAATTCACTATGTAGTCTCAGGGTGGCATCAAAATCATGGGGATCCTCCTACCTCTGCCTCCCAAGTGCTAAGATAAAAGGTATGTGCCACCACACCCAGCTTTTTAAATTTTTTGTAGTTCTTTGTAGATTCTACATATTATGCCTGTCAGTGGTATAGCTAGTGAAAATTTTCTCCCATTCTGTGGGTAATCTATTGGCTCTGCTTATAGCATGTGTTTTTGTGCAAAACCTTTTTAGCTTCATGAGATCCCATTGACTGACAGATTGGTTAATTTCTTGGACTATTGGGGTTTGTTCAGGAAGTCGTTCCCCACTCCTTTATCATGGAGAGTTCCTCCTATTTTTTTCCTCCAGTAGTTGAAGAGTTTCAGGTCTTATATTGAGGCCTTTAACCCATTTGGAATTGACTTTTGTGAATGGTGAAATGAGTGGGTCTCATTTCATTTTTCTACATGTGGTTATCCAATTTGTCCAATATAATTTCTTGTAGATATTGTCTTTTCTTCAGTCTATATTATTGGCACCTTTGTCAAAGATCAAGTAGCTATAGTTACTTGACCTAAGATCTGGGTGTTCAATTTTGTTCCATTGGTCTATATTTATGTTTTTATGCCAGTGCCATGCTGTTTTTGTTACCATGGCTTTGTAATACAGCTTTAGATTGGGTATGGTGATACCTCCAGAGGTGTTTCTTTTACTGAGGATATATTTGGATATCTGAGGCCTGCTACCATTCCATATGAATTTTGAGATCAGCTCAAGTTGCTGGCATATCTTACAGGCAACTCAAGGCACAGACAATAGGGATGGAAGGATTTCAGGGGAGGGGAAGAAGAGAATGAGAGGGAAACAAACACAAACTAAATCCAAAATGACTTGATACCATAGGAACCTTTATCCTTGAATGTAGACTAAAAGATTTAACCCTCAACAGGAGTATGGGGTGGAGAGTGTCTGAAAAGAAGGTCCCTGGAGAGGGTGAGAAAAATCCTAACCTTATAAAAGGTTTTGGCTCTGGCCTGTAAGTCCCAGTACCAGAGATCAGTTGCCACCCATAATGAGCAGTTGATTAAAGAGTCCTACAAGATCTCCAAAACAAGACAGCCTTCTGTGAAAGCACTTGATTACCTGCCTGAGGTAAAAAGGTAAGACCTTATTGCTGAAGATGTCATATGCAGCTGACACAGAACATAGAGAGACACAGCTAGAGTCTGGAAGACAGCCAGTCCCCAGACAGCCCATCTAAGGCTGGAAAGAGCTACATGAGCTACTGGGGGCAAGTGGCCAACAGTAGTATAACCAAGCAGGTAACTAAGCTGCTGCAAAGCAACCAGCCCGGTAAGAAGTACATGCCAGTGTATTGGTGGTACACAACGCTGGAGGGTAAGCTTTTGATTGGCTAAGAGATCCGCTCAGTAGAAAGGAACCCATATCTGAACTAGAAACCAGGTCCTAATCCTATGAAGACGAAGATTATGCTCTTCAATGTCAAGCTCCCACTAGTCTTTGGCTGAACAAGGGGTTACATCCAACAACTTCTCCCTAAATTAATAACACTTTGCCCATTTAACCGATGCTGACTTCACTCTCCATGGAAGAATCTGTTTTTCTTTTTCAGAAGGTAGTGAGAACCGAGAAAATAAACCACCCTTAGCATTTCAGCCAAGGCCTAGGTGGAACCACAGAGGAATTAAGGAGATGAGCAAGGGTGCTGCTTCCCTGGGGAGCCTGAAAAATCAGTGCCGGGGTGAAGGGGACAGGCCCTGAGGATACTCAACACATACCAATGCAGAAATCCAGAGGCTCCTAAGAGCTCATCACTGAAGTTGACTTACAACACACCCACCACAGCTCAGGGAATTTTATGGAGGGGTAGAAAGATGGTAAGAGCCACAGGTTGGGATATCATACCCAGAGGCATTGCCCCTTCCCCAATATTTGACTGCTGCTCCCACAACAAATAACCTACAACCCCATGGGGAATACCTGCAACCCCACTGAGGAGGGCCCCCAATAGAATGGAGCCAGGGAGAAGGGAAAGGATGATACCAGCACATGATGTATCCATACTAAGTATGTCTGTAATTTAAAAAAGAAAAACAAAGCACTTGCTTGCAAAGCCTGGTGACCTGAGTTCAATTCCCCAATATCCATATAAAGCCAGTTGTTCAAAGCGGCACACACATCTGGGGTTCATTTGCAGTGCAGTGGCAAGATGCCCTGGCATGCCCATACTGATCTCTCTCTTCTCTGAAATAAATAAAAATATTCTTGCTGGGCATGGTGGTGCACGCCTTTAATCCCAGCACTCAGGATGCAGAGGTAGGAGGATCACTGAGTTCAAGGCCACCCTGACACCGTAGTGAATTCCAGGTTAGCCTGGAACAGAGTGAGACCCTACCTCAAAAAACCAAAAAAATAAAAATATTCTCCAAAATAAAATGAAATTGAGACTCTATGGTTGAAAACATGTGTTGGGGGCTGGGGCACAGCTCAGTGGAAGAGGACTGTGGTGGTTTGAAGGTGAAATGTCCCTCATGGCCTCACATTTGTGATTATGCCTCCTACTCAATCTGTAGCTGGTGGAGCCTCGGGGAGGTGGAATCTTGCTGGAGGAGGCCTGTCAATGCATGCAGACCTTGGGGTTTATTAATCCAGCTTACTGAAGGTTCAGAGCTCACTCACTCTGATGTAACAAAAAGTGATGCCCAGCCTCTGCCCTGCTTTTCCTGCCATGCTGAAGCTTCCTCCCCGCCCCACTAAGCTGCTTCTGGTCAGGTGTTTTGTTCCAGCCACCAGAAGGTAACTGCAACAAGATGTACAAGATCCTGGGTTTGAGCCCTAGCACTGGCTGTGGGACAATGGGGAGGGGAGGAAGAAAAATCATGTTGCAAACATTCAAAAGCAGTACAAGTGGAAAGATTTAGAATGTTAATGCACACAAATTCTTCCCAAACAGAGGGAAGAAATCAGTAAAGTCCTTTATCCAGCCTCAAACACTGTATCTTCACCTGTTGCAAACTCTAGGAATTTAAAAGAAAATCATCCCATGTGGTTAGTAAGCCTGACATAAGTGAAGTGCACGTTTTCAACTGTTATCCCCAGTTCTTGGCACCCCCCCCCCCACTGTGACCACCAAGGAGAACCATACATGTATTCAAGGGCAAGGAGCTTTATTTCGGGCTTAAGCTATGTCTCTTGACTTCACCAGCCCAGTGGATCCATACAAGAGCCCTGAGTAGTGGGAGGGTAGGGTTTATATAGGGATTTGAACAAAGAAGTAGGGGATGGGTACATGATTGGTTGATTTAAACAGTAACTGCACTTGTACTCTTCTGATTGGCTTGGGATTTTGGCAGGCAAAGTTGGGGGCAGGAGCTAGGGGAACTCCAGGCAGATGAGATAATCTCCATTGCCATTGGCTAAGCAAGTAGCGGTAACATTTGTATGCTTTCGATTGGCTGGGGCAGAAAGGTAGAAGGGACAGGCTTCAGGCATGTCCTGGGCATGTCTAGGGGTGACTCAGGCCCTTGGGCGGATATCTTTCCTGACTATATGTCAGGGCGTTTGCCTTCTGCTTAAGCAGGAACCTGAAATTTAGGCCTAGCCAGGGCAGTGTCCTACTGAATCCCTTCATGGCATCAGTTTAGTTTCTGGGTCTTTCACAACAATATTAAGTATACTAAAGTAAAAAAAAAAGTGAGAAAATATAAACCCAAACAAGTCAGACATGTCATGAAAATGGAAAATACCATGAGCACACCAGATTCATAACCTAAGTTTCTTCTCCTTTGTGGGCAATTTCTGGTGTTGAGAGGAATATCAGAGAACTTTCAGGTGCAGGACACAACTTTTTAGCAGGAATGATAGTAAAATTTAATACAATATACAATATGTATAAAATATATACAATATATAATACAATACAATATATATACAATATATACAATAGAGGGGTCGATGTGGAAATATTGCTTGTTGCTTTAGGGAATGAGAATAACACCACATGGAAGAGCAATGAAATACTTTTGAATGAAGCAAGCTATGCAGCCAGGTGCGGTGGCTCATGCCCTTGGAAGACTGAGGTAGGAGGATCACCATGAATTTGAAGCCAACCTGGATTACAGAGTGAATTCCAGATCAACCAGGCTGCAATGAGACCCTGACTTAAAGAACGAGAGAGAGAAAGGAAGGAAGGAAAGAAGGAAGGGAGGGGGGAGGGAGGAAAATATAAAGAAAGACATGCAAAATATCATACATTAGTTTTAGATAAAATCCTAGATGGAGCCACAAAGAACAGATAGTTATTATTTGATTTCTTGCTTTCTAAGATTCCAGTGTACTGTATATGAACATTTTCTTGGATTTTTGCCCAGAAAACAATATGACTAATGAGGCTTTGTGCCTATTTTTAAAACTAATGCCAAGATAGAATTTAAACAGTCATATTTGACAAGTCATAAATGTGCCTCTAAAGCAGAATAAACTGCAACAGCAGCACTTCAGAGAATTCTAGGACATCCTAGGTTACATTTTTTTACACATTTCCAAACTTGTCAGGGAACATTGCAACAAGTACTTTTTTGATGGCATTGAATGAATGTATCCTTGATATCCAAGAGCAATACTGCCACTTTGCTCCTTCAGAACATGTGGGCACATACTAAAAGCAAAGTTGCACAGCATAAATTTGAAACTGTGACTGAGTGTCACAGACATTTGGTGCCATTAGAATTTAGATGAACTTAGATGAACACATTTGGAAATCTTTGAAAATATAAATGAGTATCGAGGGAAAGCCCAAAGCATAATTTTTAAAAAATACCCTACTTTCAACTATATTTGCTCAGTACTGATTTGAAATTTTTTTTAAGTAAAATTGATGTTCTAAGAAGAATGTCACAGTAACAATAGCTTCATGCACATGAAAGTGTTGAAGAAATAGAAAATTTCTTTGAGTGGGGCAGACATCTGGGGTTCATTTGCAGCAGCAGGAGGCCCTGGTCCATTCTATCTATTTGTCTGTCGATCGCCTCACAAATAAATAAAAATATTTTCAAAGGAAAAAGTCTTGTAGAAAATGAAGTTATGGCATACTGTTCAGTATGTTATTCAAGTAAAACAAATCACTCAACTTTTTGGCACTGAAGACTAGAAAAAGAAAGAGGAACACTCCTTTAGTATTCAAATCCCACACATTAATTAAAATAGCATTCTCAGGGCTGGAGAGATAGCTTAGCGGTTACTGAACTTGCCTGCAAAGCCAAAGGTCCCAGGTTTGATTGCCTAGTACCCACATAAGCCCGATGTACAAGGGAAAGCCAGATACAATGGCAAAAGTCCTCTCTCTTTATCCTTCTTTCTCTCCCACTCTCTCTTCCTTTCAAATAAATAAAATAGTTTTTAAAATTAAAATAAAATAAAATATTAATCTCTTTACATAGATAATTTTGCATGTGTTTTAATTTTAATTTTAATTATACAATACAGCACTGTTAACTCTGGTCATCATTCTGAATTTCAAGTATGTTGAGCTTATGGATCCATACATAAGCCACCCTGTATTTTACTAGGGCCTCTGGAACTCTTGCTGTTTGAGCTCATCAAATCCATTTAGCATGATATCATCCATGGAGTGGACTTGCTTGTCAGCTTGTAGAAATTCTAGGTATTCATAAGTGTTCTTGGGAGCTCCATGAAAATCCTGTTGTTGCACCCTGTAAAAACAACCCACTTTCGGGCCAGAGAGACGGCTTAGTGGTTAAGGCGCTTCCCTGCAAAGCCTAAGAACTCCTGTTCCAATCTCCAGATCCCATGTAGAGCCAGCGACGCAAGCGTGCAATTCCACACATGCCCACAAGGAGGCACAGACATCTGGAGTTAGTTCACAGTGGCTGAAAGGTCCTAGCCATTCTGTCTCTCTGCTTCTTTTTCTCTGTCTCAAAAAAAAACAAAAAAAAAAACAAAAAAAAACGCTTTGCATTCTTTTTCTTAATGAATATTTTTAAAAACTCATTTTCCAGATCAATGGCTACATGCCAAGTGCTGAGGGAGTGGGGGAATCTGCTCTGCTCTGCTCTGCTCTGCTCTGATGAAGATATCACATTCAGCACAGCGGTGGCATTGTCTACCATTTGTTTATGTTTGAATAAACCATTTGAATCTGCTGCAGTGCACCTGGGCTGTGCAAAAGCCCCTACAGGAACTGAACAGAACATGATAGGGCCATTCTTGTTTCATCCTTTATCTCTGAGTGCCATATATCCCAGAATGAAGTATTGCTTCCAATGTACCTCTTGGCCAAGCCATGTAAATAAGCTCTCCATTACACACTGGTAAAGGGATGCACAGGGATTAACTTCTGCATACCCAGGTTATACATGCCTAGATGCTCCTAAGCTGATGCCCCTGGGGGACCGGGCCATGTTATCATAGAAGCCCTAGAGTAGAAAGTGAAAGGCTGTTATCATGGGCCTGTTGAGATGCAAGACACCACCAAAGTGTACTCCTCAAAATTTGTCTGCAGCGGTAGCTGGAGGCAGCGGTAGCTGGAGAACCATGTGGTACAGAGAGGATCTGAAGCAAACCAGGGACATGCAATGCACTGAATCTTAACAGGCTGCAAGGCAGATGCAGAGAGAAATGTGTTTCTCACTCCACTGGGCTTTTAGCTCTTTAAAGGCCAGAAACCTTTCATGGTCCCTCTTGGTCAGTGGGCACAGATATTGTGAAACAGAAGTCCTCAGAAAACATTTGTTGGAGGTATAAACTAATAAAGTAGTAATATGATAAGTCAACACCATGAATGATTGGACTGGGAAGATCTGTCCCTCCTTCGAGATACTCAATCCTTAGCAATGACAAGCTATGTCATTCTCCAGGAGAGCTGCTGACCAACTCAATTTTGCAGACTACTGAAAACCTGTCCCACGAAGCTGAGGAAGACAACATAGCCCTCATTGCAATTGTTTTCACCTTGGTCTTTCTCACCCTCTCCTGTATAAGAACCAAGGCAGTTACATCACCTATGAAGGTAAGCCCATTGCTATGCTCCAGATGGGAAGTGACTCAGCCAGTGGCAGAAAGGAAAAGTATTTCATCCTGTGATGCCCAGGCACTGAGGAGCTAACTCCAGACTCCAGTGCTAACTCACTGACTCTAACTTAGTAGGTGAAAGTTTTACCTGAAGCCCGTGAGGAACACTGATTGATGTGGGCAAATCTAATCTCCTTCCAGGACACAGCCCAAATGTAAGCATCACTGATACAGGTTGATGACACAGGGAAAGCTGCTTATGATGTCTTTGCCCAGGCCTTTGTAACTCAGCTAGTGTTTGCAACTGGCCAACAAGGTGGGAACATGCCAAGGAATACCTTCAACATAAGTTGAAGGAGAGGAAAATGACTGGCTATTCCATTCTGTCCCTTCCATTGTTGCCTAGTGATGGGTCCAGTGTAGCTATCCACAGGAGGTCTTCCTAGAGGCTAGATACCATAGTGTGCGGCCAGACCAGAGGAGATAGGGGACTCTAGGAATGTTACCTCCTGATAAATGTGCATATCCCTTACTTGCAGCCAACCTAACCAAGAGCCGCTTGTGGGAGGAAAGGTATTACTTTGGCTTACAGACTTGAGGGGAAGCTCCATGATGTCAGAGGAAAATAATGGCATGTGCAAAGGCTGGACATCACCTCCTGGCCAATATCAGGTAGACAACAACAGCAGGAGAGTGTGCCAAACATTGACAAGTGGAAGCTGGCTATAACACCCACAAGCCCCCAACAATAAATCACCTCTATGAGGTTCCAATTCCTAAATTGCCACCAGCTGGGGACCCAGAATTCAGAACACATAAGTTTATGGGGGACACCTGAATCAAATCACCACAGAGCCCTTCCTTGTCATTTTCTCCAACAATTTCATACTGTTTTTTATACAAATTAAACTTTTTTATTTATTTATTAAATAAGGAGAGGGAGAGAGAATGGGCACACTAGGGCCTCCAGCCAATGCAAACAAACTCCGGTTGCATGCACCAACATGTGCATCTGGCTTACATGGGTTCTAGGGAATAGATCCTGGGTTCTTAATCATCACAGGCAAGTGCCACAATCACTAAGCCATCTCTCCAGCCACAAATTAAACTTTTTAACAAAAGAAAAATAAAGAAAACAACAACAAAAATGAATGCAGAAGTGTCGTAGACATGAATTTAACTATACCTAACAAAAGAACAAGTGTCCTGTTAAATATCATGAGCCTGAATACACCTGGACATGAATTGTTGAGGCAGTAGACAGTGGGGTCATCCTGACACAGACTTATGGAAGCCTCATGACACTGGGCCAGAGGGACTTGGGGTTGCATAGGCCCTGTCTGGGAAACACATTTTATCTCATCAATTTCCTAATGCATAGTTAGAGCTAAGAGACAGGAGAAGTCATGAGGAGCTAGAGTCTAATGTTGCCACTTCCTCAGAAAGGTTGGTGAGTGTGGGCAGGAATCACTGTAGCTGGGGTTTGGGAAAGCCTGCGGGGGACCCTTGCATGTCTCCCCTACGCACAAAGAGGAAGAACAGTTGGCAAGATGGAGGGCATTCCCTTCTGATCCCCTTTTCTCCTCGGAAAATCTAGATTCAGTCACCAGACAAGCGCTAAGCTGACTACTGGACTATTACAGCTGGAGTGGAGGGCTTATGAAAAGAATAAGAGAAGAAAAGGGAGGCAGGTGGAGGGGGCAAAGGAGGAAGCTTCAAGAGGGATTTGTGTATGTGTAGGAGAAAACCACAGTTCCATCTTAACAAGCCTTTATTCAGAATGAAAGGGGAAGCCACAGTGGGGAGCACTAACTACACATTCTGCAGATAAAATCAAGGTAAAGAAACCCACGCTTTCTGGGTAAGTGGAGTGACCGCCTCACCTGTCTAGCACCACCTTCTGAGATGCTCTCTGAGACACCATTGCCTGGACAGCAGCCATTTCACACCATTAACCCCAGCAGACATGTGCAGCGTTGAGACACTGCATCAGCAGGCTTAGTCTTCAAGTCTGAATACCTCCTTTCAGGGGAAGAAAAGAAATCTGAAGTTTTTTCTTAACAGCATGCTCACTAATGACAACATGCAGATGAATCTTTGACCGAGATACAAAGTGTCTTCCAGAGTTGGAAATCCTTTATGTTCTTTCATGCTTGTCCATGTCCCTGAGGTAGATGTAAAGGGACAGTGACTCAGACAGTCATGGTCTTTCTAATCTTGCTTTTCTCTCATGAATCCTTATGTTGAACAATTGAATGTAGAAATAAGCAATTTGAAGACACTCCCTGTTAAACTCTAAAATGCTATATGAATGAGAGGCATAATCACGTCCATTTTTAACTCTCTAATGCAGAGGCTAGGAACCCTCCTACAACTTTTTATATATAGATGGACTGAGAACAACATATAGTTGTACTTCTAAATTTTCCAAAAATATAACAGCCTTTAAATATAAAGTAATATTGTTTTATTTCAAATTAAGATAAAAGAGATGAGCACTGAGTAGTACATAAAAGGATGTAAAAATGGATATCTGAAGCCAGGCATAAAACATGCTTGTATTAAAAGTACTTGGATGCTGAGGAAGGAAGATCATGACTTCAAGGCCAGCTTGGATTATATAGTGAGAACGCTATAAGAGCAAGAGGAGCAGGAAGGGTCAAGAATGAGCAGAAGGAAGAAGAGGAGGAGGAGGAAGAGGAAAATCTAAGCTGAGATCCTAAAATGAAAAGGCCAAATACCAAACTAAGGTCCCAAATAAGGATTTCTATTACAGTTGATTGTAAGGACTTGTACGACTATTCTGTTAGAGTATATGGTAAGGACTTGTAAGGATGGTCTGTTGGGGTAGATGGTAAAGACTTGTAAGGATTTCTGTTAGGGTAGATGGTAAAGAACTTTAACCATCACCCAATCAAAGTCTGTAGATGTAGTCACTGCACTCATTCATGCAGAGGATTTTGAGAGAGATCTGTTCACACCTTGCAGGTTCTAGCCTTGCCTATGGGGGAGAGCGGAGTGTTTGTCCTCAATTCTCACTCTTGTGGAGCTGGGATGAGTCTCCTGTGGTGGAGCCCCAGGACCCTAGCATCTGGTTACCATTAATGAACGTGAATCTGAACAATGCCGGCCCTCTGTCAAAGGCCAAATGAAGGGTAACAGCTGTGAAGGAGGCCTTCATTGACCCCCAGAACACCAGATCAAAGTTCAAACAATGAACTAGAGAACACACACCACCCCTGTAGGGAACCACCAGCAAAAGATAGCCACTGGCTTGAATAATTGGAAGAATGTGTCAGAAGAACCATCACACACCTTTCTGAAAGACAGACTAGGCACTGAGTATATTCCAGGCCCAGGGAGTGATATATCAACTCACAACACTATCAGATTAAGCCGGAATCTCCTTCTTGCCTCTTCATGGCTTCCAGTGCATCTGCCAGGCCCACGGGTCTCCCAAAACCATGACAGGCAAATGGTAGAAGCTTGGGAAGATGCTGGCCGGGACGAACAGTAGGACTTGTCCTCTAGCCCCTTTTCTGCTGCTGACCCTGCCCTGGCTTATCTAGGACCCACTACTAGGCTGGAGAGATGGCTTAGCAGTTAAGGCGCTTGCCTGCGAAGCCTAAGGACCCAGGTTCAACTCCCCAGTACCCACATAAGCCAGATGCACAGCTTGCGCATGTGTCTGGATTTCATTTGCAGTGGCTAGAGGCCCTGGTGCACCCATTCTGTCCATCACTCTCTCTGTGTTTCTATCTCTCTACCTCTATCTACCTGTTTCTCTCCATCTTTTTCTCAAATTAATAAGTATAATAAATTTAGAAACACTCTACTTCTGCGAATTTTCATTTAGAATATTGCAAGGTACTAAAATCACTCATTTCTGCATTGACACCATGTACATTAAGAATGACCTGAGGGGCTGAAGAGACAGCTCAGTGGTTAAGTGGCTTTGTTTCATAATACCCTCCCACTGCATTCCCTTTCCTCCCTTCCCTATACCCCTCTACTGAGTCCCTTCTTTTTAACTAGTCCCTGGTCTATTTTGATGTCATCATTTCTTCCCTCCTATTATGCAGTTCTTGTGTAGGTAAAATCAACCACCATAAGGTTATGAATGTCATGTCCACTTTGTGTCTGAAAGACACATTTTTTCTGTCATCTCTTCTGCAACAGTCCCTGAGCCTTGGAGGGTGTAAAAGAGATGGCTCACTTCGTGCTGCCTAATACTCCACTGTCACTTTTCAGCACTTTGATGAGTTTTGGGTCTCTCCAGTGATTGCTGACATCTGACAAACAGAAGCTTCTCTGACCAACAGTGAGAGTAGCTTTAATATAGGTACGTAAATATATGTATTTAGAGGGCAGTTTGGAGGGCTGAGAGACCTTGACAAGAAATTTGCCTTCCTTAGAAACAAACAAACAAACAAAAAAACAAACCAATAAAAAGCTGTAAAATAAAATAGCCAGGTGTGTTGGTGCACACCTTTAATCCCAGCACTAGGGGGCAGAGGTAGGAGGATCCCCATGAATTTGAAGGCAACTCTGGGACTACAGAGTGAATTCCAGTCAGTTTGTGCTAGAGTGAGATCCTACCTCAAACAACAACAACAATAACAAAATCACCTTTCTTTTAAGCTAAAGCTTGTCACTGTTAAGTTTCTATGATCTACATCCAAGTCCTCTAGTTCATTTCTTTACATTTTCTAGTTTTTTAACAAGAGCTTATTTGACTTAAGTTTTCTGAAGACATAGGACTGTCCTTATTCACATGTGGGATCTGTGTCTGCTCTCTAAGGTTAGAGTGTTTTCACAAAATTCACCTGTTAGAAACTTAGTTCCTCAGAGCACCTGTGTTGGGAGAGGAAACAAGTGAGAGGTGTTTGGGTCGTAAGGACAGCATCCTCCTGAAAGGAGTACCTTCCTCTCACGCCGTTGCAGACTTCAGTCCCCTTTCTTTTCATCACTTTACCCACTTGCCCTCCCACTTTTTTTCCATCATGTTATGACATTGCACGAGGCACTTGCTAGAGATAGCCATCTGTCGTGGACTTTCCAGCTTCTAAAACCGCTAACCAAAATAAAACTGTTTTCTGCCAGGCATGATGGTACACACCTTTAACCCCAGCACTTGGAAGGCAGAGGTAGGAGGACTGCAGTGAGTCCAAGGCCAGCCTGGGACTACAGAGTGAGTTCAAGGTCAACCTGTGCTAGAGTGAGACCCTACCTCGAAAAACCAAAAAAAAAAAAAAAATTTTTTTTCTTTGTAAATTATCCAGAAACAGGTAATAGACTAAGATAAATCTTTATGAAACATGTATAAACACACACACACACACACACACACACACACACACACACACAGGGAGAGAGAGAAAAAAAAACAACATAGTGCATGTGTCCTTTCTGTTCTAGTCATGCGTGTGTGTGTTCTGCTTGTTCAGCCCTTTCTGCTGTGGATCAAGTCATCCCCAGCTTCTCCCATGTGTAATGGTCTCCCAGCTTTCTGGAATCAGCTTGCAGAATTACTTCCTCCCTTCATGTCACCTTGCTATCCATTTATCTGTTAAGAGGATGGAGATACAAAAACAACAGCAACAACAAACAATTCAGTCTGGCCACCAAAAGGGCCATGTTGTGTTGGCATCACATGATGATTATCCTTTTGTCTCTGTGATTTTGTTCAGATAACTGTAGCAGATCTCTCCATCAATGCCAGCCTAGCCCCAGAATCCTGACCTGAGTTCTTTACTCACCCCATCCTTGCTCAGGATGGGGAAGAGGGTTTTACTGAGAGAGGAGAGAGACTGACCTGTGAGGGAGGGGTCTCGGGTAGAAGGAGGTGGCCTCACCTCTTCTGAGCCCAGAGGTTCACTCAATCACCACACCAGGAGTTTTATATTCAGCAAATACAGTCAGTTTGGTACCATTATTAGGCTCATCCGTGACCTACCCCCTCCCCATCGGCCCCTCCTTGTTGAGGTATATGGGTCGTGCATTGTGGAGTTAGCCCACAGTTATTGGTACGATAAATGTCTCTGCATATCCTGACCCAACATGTGGTTCTGACATTCTTTCTGCCCCCTCTTCCGCAAAATTTCCCTGAGCCATGTTGGGTTCATTTTTGGTCTGCTTCAGTGATGAGGTGTTGGGGGCCTCTGGGTCTCTGGCTCTCTGATTTTGTAGGAGTTGATTTTTCTCTGTGTTGATCTCCTTCACCCTTGTGCTGGTATCCGGTTCATCAGGAAAACAGCACCCTGTTTGTTTTGTCAGTTGTTCTTAGTTTCATCTGGGGCCCTTTTGAGGTATGATGGGGTGGCTCTCTCCTTAGGATCTACATCTACCTGAAAAAAAGAAGCAGATTCTCCAACAGAGAGTAAGTTAGCACCCAGCCAAATGAGATAACCCTTACTTCTTTTATAGAGAATTTAATAGTTGTAGGTCCTCTTGTAGCCCACAATTGATGGTAGCTTGATAATGGAGAGTGGGCTTATGTTTGGATATGGTTCTGACTTGTTTCCCAGCTCCAGCTATGGGTCCCGTAACACTGAGGGGATCAGTTAGCCAAATCAAGAGCAGTTGGTTCCCCACCATGGTTGTGTGCCACTATTGCACTTGTGTGAGCATCACAACAGGTTATTTGCTGCTAAGTAGGTTAGACCATGAGATGCTTGGACAGATATTGGTCATTTTCCCCCAGTCGCCCATGTTGCACCTTCTGGCACTAGACACGCTGACTGTCTGGGGACTGACTCTCTTCTAGCTCCCAGCCATGCCATTCCATTTTACCTATCGACCACATAAGGTGTCTTCAGCAGTAGGGTCTTATCACTAACCTTTGGTGGGTTGGTTTTCCATTTCTTGACTGTAGCTTCTTGGGGTGGTTACACCTCCTAATCTTGTAGTGTGAGAGAATAAATTCTAACTTTTGACTTGTGATAATGTCAAGAGATTTCTGCTCCTTCCAGTCAAACAGTTCCTTACAAAGATAATTGCACTTCTAGAAAAAGCTGGTCTGTGATTTTTTTTCTTCAGAATGTAAAGATCAGAAATGTTAGTATTGCCTTTAGAAGGAGATTTGAAATAGCAACAATTTCCTGTTATCTCTCTGAGTTCTCATTTGAACTGAATTCAACCTACTCAAAGTTTCTTTTCATTCCAATCAAAACCTATATTCAGGTTTCCATGTAACATGTCAATGACAGGTGTCTAGGCAGATATTAGGTTTGGAGGTCATTGAAGGACAGACTCAATTTACTGTTTCCTTGGTAAGTTAGAAAAGAAAACATCACAATTGCTCTTCCACGGACATAAAAGACTATTTAAAAGGAAGGACAGAAATATCAGGGCTTTTGTTGATACAAAGCTAATTTGAATTTTACCTCTGGCCCTTGGGTAGGGCCATGACATTCTAAGTGACCCATCACATAAGATTATGGTTAATCCAGGGCTAATGAGATGTCTCAGCTGTTAACTACACAGCGCGAGGGCCTGAGAAGGCCTGAGACCATGAGTTCAAATCTCCCTAGATCCCACATAAAGGAGCATGGTATAGACCTGTACAGCTGTAACCTCAGTGTCTCAGGAGAGCAGAGACCCCATGAGAATCAACTGAGCCTCATAAACTCTGTAATTAGTAAAATAAAAGAGATCCATCTTAAAACAAGACCAGACTTTCCACTCCAGCCACAGTGAGGGGGTGCTCCTGGCCACAAGTGAATGTACCAAGATATTGAAAAGGCACATGCACATGCACACAACACAGAGAGAAAGAGAGAGAAGCAAAGAAAAGGGGAGTTAGTCCAACTGATCTCAAGAGACCACCCCTCATCTACAAACATGGTAAGGGATTCATGAGATATTGTACCCAAGAAGTGCCCTCCCCACACCCATGCCTTTGCTCACAGACCTTCAGCTACTGAGCCTGCCTGCTTTTCTGAGTTCTAACTCAAAATGTGTAACTTTTCCTTGTTTCCCCTTCTTTCTCTTCTTTGAATGCCAGCTGAAATCCTAAGAATGTCTAACACTTGGGGGCTTCTAAGCTTTTCTTTTTTTCAAAATTCTCCTTTGCCTTATTCATTCTTCATTGTCTGTGTTCCTGGTAATGAGATAAGGAACTGGACGGTATGAAAATCTGCAACACCAAGTCCAAAATGCCACTGTTAGCTCTCTTCCATCACAAAAGCTATCCTCAAAGGCATTTGGGGGATCTCTTTGTGGCTCCCACTCTCTAAATCTTGCAATGTCCTTTCCTATACAAATATTTGACTTCCTAAAAGAGAAAAAGGGCTGGGGAGATTGCCCAATGGTTAAGGTGCTTGCCTGCAAAGCCTAAACACCTGGGTTCAATTCCCCAGTACCTATGAAAAGTCAGATGCACAAAGTGGTACATGTGTCTGGGGTTTGTTTACAATGGCTAGAGGCCTGGAAAGCCCATTCTCTCTCTCTCTCTCCCTCTTTCTCCTTGCACACAAATAAATAGGTAAAATATTTTAAAAAGAAAAACACTAATGTTGGATAAAAGAATTGGACAGACCTACATGTAGACACTTGGAAAGGACATACCTGAATTCAACCCTAAGTCCTTCAGCTGGATATAATAAATGGCTGCAGACTCTTCAACACAGAGCACAGGCTCTGCAGAAACTCAAAGGGAACAGCTACAGGTTATTCTAGCTACAATGCTCCTTAACAAATTTAATTGAAAAGAAATCATACAATATTTGAACAAAAAAGAAAAACACTTAGAATCCAACAAAGCCATAAAGGAATTGCACACCTTAAGCAAGAATTTTTCCAGGTATGCATAGCTGTTTCAACATTTACAAATCAACCAATTATCAGGGTGGATGGGGAGATGGCTCAGTGGTTAAAAGCACATGCTTGTGAAGCCTACCAGTCTGGGTTCAACTCCTCCACTTACATAAAGATTCCCATGTAAAATTGAACATTTGTTTTCAGCAGCAGGAGACCCTAGCATGACCACACACCCCCTACAAACACACATGCAAAAAATAATTTTTTAAATCAATTAATGTAATCTATTATTTCAACAAGCTACATAGGTCACATGATAATAGAGAGATACAGAAAATCATGTGACTAAGTCTAACACCCATTAATAATAAAACCTCAGTAAACAAGATATAATATGATGGCTATAGATAATAACAATACATTAAATTGTTGAAAATTACTGGAAAGCCGGGTGTGGTGTCACATGCCAAAAATTTTAGCACTTGAAAAGCTAAAGCAATTATATTATTTAACTTTGATCGCCTACATATTTGATGTAGGCATGACTACAAGTTATAAAGTAAGGATTTGTTGTAGTCAGCTCCACATTGCTAGCATGAACATCCAAACCAGACAGTCTATGGGAGGAAGGGCTTTATTCAAGCTCACAGACCCAGGGGGGAGTTCTGTCAGTGGCAGAAGAGCTGCTTCCATCCATCCATCCAAGCAAAGATAAGCCATCACCAGCTGGCAGCCACCAAAAGCAAGAAGCACAAAGGCAGCACACTGCAGGGAGCTGAGCTCAGACCTCTCTGCATACATCTGGGCTGGAATTCAGATCCACTCCCAGAGACGCCTTAGGACTGGACCCCAGGATCTGCCCCCAGTGACACCTCCTCCAGTCAGGCAGCTGGAGACTAAGTTACAAGCTTCAATAAAACACCTGAGTCTATGGGGTACATGCATTCCCACTACCACAGGATTTAAGCCTTTTTGGTTTTTTGTTTTGTTTTGTTTGAAATAAGGAACCACAGTGTCTTTTTCCCTAACCTTTGAAGTCAGATAATGTTACTGGTTACTATCAAAATGTATATCCAAAATGTATGTTCTTCAAAGTCACATACGTCCAAGGAAGCATCATAGTGTAGATCCAAGGAGGATATATTAGATAGTTATTTGAAGCTTATAAAATTATACTAGAAAAAAACAAACCAGGGAAAGAGAAGACTTAAAAAAAAAAAAAGAATTTCAGGCTGAGGAGATGGTTAGGAGTTAAAGGCACTTGCTTGCAATGCCTGTCTCAATCTGAGTTAGATGCCCCAGTATCTAGATAAAGCCAGAATCACAAAGTGGCACATGAGTCTGGAGCTGGTTTACAGTGACAAGAGGCCCTGGTGTGCCCGTAGTTTCTCTATCTATCTATTTATCTCTATGTCCTCTCTTTCTTTACCTCACTCAAATAAATACGTTGTTTGAAAAAATTCAAAATAGGAATTCCTGTGCTTCTAAGAGACAAGCCTATAGCACAGTTATAAATACATTTTCATAATCCAATTCTCAAGCACAAAAGTATAGATTCTAAAAACAACAACAAAAAAAAGGCTAAAAGCCAGGAATAGTGGTGCATGCCTTTTGTCCCAGCACTTGGGAGGCTGAGATAGTAAGATCACCCTGAGTTCAAGGCCAGCCTGGGGTTATAGAATGAGTTCCAGGAAAGCCTGGGCTAGAGTGAAACCCTGCCTTGAAAAAAATCAAACCAAAGGAAACAAATGAAAGCATATATTCTAATCAATGTGCTAAAAGAAAGACTAATTTTCAGTTATCTCAATAAGAGATACCACAAGTTCATTGTTGTATAGTCAAATGTAATCAGCCAGTCAATTTAATTAAAAAAAAAAAAACAGAGTGGAGAAGTAACATAGGCAACTAAATGATTAAAAATACCAAATTTTAAAATCATGTTGAGAATTTACTAGCTATTTTAAATCTATAATGGTTATCATTTGAAATAAGCATTGACTTTATATCATTAGCAGACCCATCTCTATGGTTCTCTCACTTATCTACACATCTTGCAAGCAGGTTTTTTGTTATTGTTTTTGTTGTTTTGCATGTGCATAGTAAGTGTGGTGTATGTGGTGGTGGTGGTATGTGTGTGTGTGTGTGTATGTGGTGTGTGTGTGTGTGCTGTGGTGTGTGTGTGCATGCATGTGTGTGCATGTTACACTCTAGTGCAGCATGTGAGTTCTGGCTTGCAGTGGCCAGGGGAGAACACAGGTGTCCTCCTCCATCATTCACCCAACCGTTTTTCCTTGTGATTCTTCTCTCAGCTGATTCTGGAGCTTCAGTCTCAGTGGTGTTCTGGTCTCTGCTCTAGCTACAACAAGCTGTTTCCATGGGTTCTGGAGATTCAGACTCAGGTGTTCTCAGGCCCTCATGCTTGTGAAGGCAGCACACTTAACTGCTGAGCCATCTCTCTCCAGCTCTGTGATCAGGACTTTGTTCAAGGTTGGGATAAGTTAACTTATAGTCCCTTGTTAAAGACTGGCATTTTCTTAAAAAAAGGCGGGGGGGGGGGGGCTGGAGAGATTGCTTAACTGTAAGGAGCTTGCCTACAAAGCCCAAGGACCTATATTCAACTCTCCAGATCCCACATAAGCCAGATACACAAGGTGATGCAAGCATGCAAGGTCATGCATGCACACAAGATGGTGCATGTGTCTGGAGTTTGACTGCAGTGGCTGGAGGCCCTGGTGTGAAAATTATCTCTCTCTCTTTCTCTCTCTCCATCTCATTAAAAAAAATAGAAAAAAATTAAAAAAATTTTTTTGAAAGACTGGAGTTTCCAAAGCCTGAGGTTCCTCTGCTATGCTGAAAAATCATTGTGCATGCAGCATCCACCCGATTCAGCCCAACATAACCCCTGAGGGACTTGAGGACAAAAGGAACAGAAGCAAAAATGGAATCTGTCTTGCTTGCTATGCTGTAACCCAGTATTGTGGTTTGAGTGTGAAATGTCACGCAGAGACTCGTGTTTGGACAATTTGTCCCTGGCTGGTATAGGCCTTGAGGTGAGGACTAGCTGGAGGAAGTCACCGGGGGCAGGCCTGGAGTTTCCTTAACATGTCCCTGCTTGCTGGACTCTCACTGCAGGAGCCATGTGTCCAGCTGCCTTAGACTTCTGCCACCACGCTGCCCCACCATGATGGCTGTATCCCTTTGACCTGTGAGTCAGAATAAGCCCTTCCTCCCTTAAGTTACTTCTTGTCAGGTATTTGGTCATGGCAGTGAGAAAAGTAAGGAATGAACACAGCCTTCAGCTAAACAGGTCTCTGCCAGAACAGCTCGAGGCCCATTTTCATCTCCATGTCTCTGACCCAGGGCTCCTGTGCCTCCTGCCAACATCCATGGACCTTGAGAGAGATTAATTAGTTAACTGGTGAGGGGAATAAAAACCTCAGATCCCTCACAGTATTTTGTATTTGTATTTTGACATTTATTTTTTTAAAAAAATATTTCATTTATTATTTATTTTTATAATTTTTTTAAGAGAGTAAGGGAGAGGAGGCAGACAGAGAGAATGATCATGCCAGGGCCTCTAGCCACTGCAAATGAACTCAAGATGTATACACCACCTTGTACATCTGGCTTTACGTGGGTACTTAGGAATTGAACCTGGGTCCTTGGGCTTTGAAGGCAAGCACCTTAACCCCAAGCCATCTCTCCAGCCCATTGTATTTTGACATTTCTTAATGAGTGCCATGAGCACACTATGTCAGAAAGAGATGAACATGCTTAAGTCTTTCCACAGTGTCAGAATACATTGAATAACAATAAATTCACATAGTACCGTGGTTTTAATGGCAGAAGTTTGCCATATATTCCCTCTCTTCCTGATAATCCTGGCTGAGGTAAACACAGGTTTTTAATTACTAACCTTAATTACAAATCTTTTGGGGGGGAAGGGGAAGAATAGGACTTTTATTAAGCATATCTACCAGAGTCTGCAAAAACCAAATGTTTATTCCTATAAGTTCTACATCACAATAAAAATCCAAGCAGTTTTGGTGGGCTGGAGAGATATCTTAGCAGTTAAATTGCTTGCCTGCAAAGCCCAAGGACCCAGGTTTGATTTCCCAGTACCCACGTAAAGCCAGATGCCCAAAGTGGCATTTGCATCTATAGTTCATTTAAAGAGGCTAGAGGCTCTGGCACATCCATTCTCTCTCTCTCTCTTCTTACAAATAAATAAACTAAAAATCAGGGTTTTTTTTGTAAGTAGCCAACTCAATCAAAACCCACTACTTCATAATCAATAGCTTCTTCAAGGCCACAGTAACATTTAAACATGGTTAAGACTCAAATGCCAAAATGTGGTTGGTTGGAAAGCTAATTAAGTTTCCAGCTTGTTTAGACAGAAAAGGGCAAAACTGTGTTTTTTAACAGAGAAGTAGTCCACTGGGATTACCAATGCTGGCCGAATGTTAATAGTATTTAGAGTCTCGAGATCCTGAAGAATCCTGGCATTCTGTAGGCAGCCTTCTGTTTTCCTTCCATTCCAATTCATTTCCACAGATAGCAAGTGGCAAGTGACATGGGCAATGTGCTTTACCTTCAAGTCTTTTGAGGCAATGCCTACAAATTCAAGTACCTCTGTGGTCAGGTACTCCAGGATGGCGGCGCAGTACCCAGTGCCAACACGCACATAGCTGTTTGTCCTAGATCTTAACTATCCTTAAATACGGCCCACAGGGAGCCGCAAGTGGGCTCCCTTGCAGGAAGCCACTTTTGCCTTGGCCTTTCTAGAATCATACCCAGCCTTACCTCTAGCCATTTTTAAAGCATGCTGAAGCTCACACAAGCAAGGCACAGAAAGGCTAGTGGGACACAAAGCAAGAACCCAACACTGACTACATCTCACCATCATTCAAATTGCACTCCATAATTACCATTCTTAACTCTTAAATCACACATTGCATAGCACACAGTAAATACAACTATATGTATATGTCCCAGAATGGCTACAAAGGGTTAAAGAAGCAAAAATAAAATGTTCAAAGAGGCCAGAGCCATGAGGAAACTGTTAACAATGTAAATAGAGTCAGGCTGCCGGGTCACATAGGGGTGGAGGGGCACAGGAGTGAGGCAAAGTGAAGGGCAGGACTGGGTCCAGACAAGCAAGCAGGCAGATGGGAAGATGGCTATCGAGTAGGTGCTATCAACAGTGAGGACCAAGCTGACCTGAAGCCCCTGGAACTGTCAGAAGTTCCTTGATGCATAAACCACATGGTCAGATGACAGGGTGGTGGGGACCATCACCATCACAATGCTAGGTGTCCACTTCTTTAGGGGGTTCAAGTGAAAAAGTGACACCTTTTCTTCACTCCGATGTGCCCCCAGTTTTGGGCCTAGTTTTCCTAATATAATTTGTTTTTGTTTTTGGAGATAGAGTCTCACTCTAGCCCAGGCTGACCTGGAATTCACTCTGTAGTCTCAGGGTGGCCTCGAACTCAAGGCAATCCTCCTACCTCTCCCTCCCAAGTGCTGGGATTAAGAGCGTGCACCACATATAATTTTAATATACGATGTGCCTCCAAAGACCTAATTCACCTAGATAAAGTTATAAAGAGACACTCCTTCTACTCCCAGGAATAATCTATTGATCATTTTGTGCCACATGGGTCAAGCCAGAGCCAGACAGATGGTGCTATTCATGTGTCCATCCAGAAGCAGAGCTGTCTTCCACCTTTGAAAGGAAGTCAAAAGCTGCTTACAAAGCAACGTTTCTCAGGGCAAGGCAGTCTGGAAAGCCATTGTTTCATACTCTGCGGAGTAAAGTAGAGCAGGGCACAGCCTGATCTCAACAGATGTCAGGACCGATGAGATTGCACATGCCCCAAGAGGGTGTGTCTGTTATTCACATTGACTTGTGATTTACATAATTGACGTTTTCTGGGGTGAGCAGGGCAGCCCTCCTAAGCTGCTTTGAAAATGGCCCGAGAACAGATGAAGGAGGCAGACTAAGCAGATATTGTACTCACAGCCGCAGGGTGGGGAGAGGGAGGACTTTGGATGAGGGCCTTGCACAGCTTGAATCTCTCACTGGCACTGCAGGAAGGGACACCAGGCCTCTTTTGAGCTTAGTCAGATGCAGGTAGGAAGGGAAGAGAGAGAGGTGAGACTTAAAAGATGTGAGGGCTGGAGAGATGGCTCAGTGGTTAAAGATGCTTGCTCCATAACCCTACTGTCTGGAGTTCAGATCCCCAACATCCATGTAAAGCCAGATGTAGAAGTGATGAATGTACCTATGGTAACAGGAGGCAGAATTGGGAGAATCCAGAGGCTCCTGAGCCAGCTAGCCCTGGCCTTTCCACGGACAAAACAATAGCAAGAGAGATTCTGTCTCAAAGAAAGGGGAAGGAGAGGACCAGTACCCTGAGGTCATCATCTGACCACCACACATGTGCTGTGGCATGCATGTGTCCATACATACACACATATGCAGTTGCATACACACACAATTTTTTTTTTTTAATTTGAGAGCGACAGACACAGAGAGAAAGACAGATAGAGAGAGAGAGAGAGAGAATGGGCGCGCCAGGGCCTCCAGCCTCTGCAAACGAACTCCAGACGCGTGTGCCCCCTTGTGCATCTGGCTAACGAGGGACCCGGGGAACTGAGCCTCAAACTGGGGTCCTTAGGCTTCACAGGCAAGCACTTAACCGCTAAGCCATCTCTCCAGCCCACACACACAATTTTTAAAAAAAGATTTAAAAGAGAGCAGTCATAGCTGGGCATGGTGGCGCACGCCTTTAATCCCAGCACTTGGGAGGCAGAGGTAGGAGGATCGCCGTGAGTTCTGAGCCAGAGTAAGACCCTACCTCGAAAAACTAAAAAAAAAAAAAAAAAAGAGGGCAGTCAATAACAATAATCAGGGCTACAGAGATGGCTTAGTGATTAAGGCACTTGCCTTGAAGCCCAAGGACCCAGGTTTGATTTCCCAGGACCCACATAAACCAGATGCACAAGGTGGCACAAGCACCTGGAGTTCATTTGCAGTGGTTGGAGGCCCTGGCGTGTTCCCCCCTCCCCTCACACACACACACACACACTCTCTCTCTCAAATAAATAAATAATAAAAACTGGAGTCAGAGTTATTATTAGGATACCACTTAGTCCAAAGTCTGCTGGTGGGTCTCCATGCATGTTACTCAGTTCACATAAAAACAGCTAAACATGTAGCTGTAGTGTCTCCCTGCCTCCCAGTGCTAAACCCATGTAACATTTTTGGGAAAGAAAAAAAATTAAAAGGAAAAAAAAAAAAACTGGCCAACAAAGGTAAAAGTGTGGCTCAGAAATAAATACTGAAAATTCTGAATGTGAGATATGAATCCACCGTATATGGAGTTATAGAAGAAACGGCTGATGGTGGAATGGCGACCCCTGTTCAGAAACTCCTGACGTGCAGCCAGAGGAAGTCCCTGATGGAAAGCCTGCTGCCTTCATAAAAGAGGTAAATCAAAGTTGCAAAAAGAATAAAAATGGCCCAGAGGAAATAACCAGCAGAGCACTTAGCATTCAATGGCCTCTGGGAGTTGTTTCAAAACATTGAAAGCACAAAGAATAAAATGCTAGAAGCTGATCCAGACTTAGAAAGGAGTGTAACAATTCACCAGTCCTCAAAAAATTAAAAGTAGACCAGGGCATGGTGGCACATACCTTTAATCCCATCACTCAGCATGCTGAGGTAGGAGGATAGCAGTGAGTTCAAGGTTAGCCTGGGGTTAAAGGGTGAGTTCCAGGTCAGTCTGGGCTAGAATGAAACCCAGCCTTGGGAAAAATAAATAAATTAAAAATAGAACTACTATATAACCCCACTTGAGTTAGACTTCTTTCCATCTTTGTTACAAAATATGTGAAATCATCAATTTATAGGAATAAAAGGCTTGTTCGGGGGCATAGTTTTGGGGTTTTCAGCCCATGACTAACTGGCTTCAAAGCATTAGGCACAACATCAGGGCAGGGAGTTCATGGAGGAGCAAACAGTTCACCTTATGATCAAAATTAAAGAGAAGAGGAGGGAGGAAATACCCTTTTTAGAGGCACATCCTCACTGAACTAACTTCCTCTCACTTCTCCAAGGTCCCACCCTCAATCACACCAAGCTAGGGAACAAGCCTTTAATACATGGGCCTTGGTGGGTCATTTAAATTCCAAATGATAGCATCACTGGTTATGTATCCAAAGGAAATGAAATGAGCATTTCAAAGAGACATGTGTGTCATGTTTATTGCAGCACCATTCACAACTGCCAAGAGATGGAAACAAACTATCAACAGATCAGTGGAGGAAAAGAAAAATAAGGTGGTATATACACTGTTCACCCACTAAAAGATGAAATCTTGGTAATTGTGATTGGAACCAGCTCACACAAGTTGTAGCAGCCAGAGTCCCTTTAGGAACTCTGTCCCCTTCAACCCACATGGGTGCACATGTAGTGGTTCAAATCAGATATCCCCTATAAACTCATGTGTTTTGAATGCTTGATCCCCAGATGGCGGGAGTTGGGGAGATGGAGCCTTGCTGGAAGAGGTGCGCTCCTGGGGATGGGCTTTGGGGTATTACAGCCAGCCCTGCTTTACCAGAGCCCAGCTCACTCTCTTGTTGCTGTTTTCTACCTACTGTGGCAGCCTGTGATGCCCGGCCTCTGCTCTCTCATCCTGCCCCTGCCATCATGATGCTTTTCTAGACTACAAACCAAAATAAGCCCTTTTCTCCCATCAACTGCTTTGGGTCAGGTGTTTCATCCCAAACACCTGAAGGCAGCTATATTAGCATACATGCTATTGTGATAGGGTCCAACATTCATGTTTCAGCACTAGAATTGTCCTCATTAATCCTTTTCCCTACAGGCAAAGGCAGCCTCCCATTAAGGCTAGGACTCCGTTTTTCCCTGCCATCATGGAGCATCCCCTCCAGGCTATAAGCCAATAGAAATCCTTCATCCCACAAGTTGCTTCTGTTTGGATGTTTGTCCCAACAACTCAAAGCTGACTGCAACAAGGTGTGCAGGTATGGGGAGAGAAAGAGAGACAGAAAGAGAGCATGGGTGTGTGAAGGCCTCTTGCCACTGCAAACAAACTCCAGATGTGTGTGACTCTTTGTGCATCTGGATTTATGTGGGTACTGGGGAATCAAACCTTGGCTTTCAGGCTTTGCAGCAAGGGCTTTTAACCTCTGAGCCATCTCCCTAGCTTGAGAAATAATGTTATGAATATACATATCTATAATAATTTCATTCATTCCTGCAATACTTACTAGCCTCTACTGTGTCAAAATTATAAGTGCAGGGCTGGGGATGTAGCTTGGTAGAGTACTTGCCTAGCAGGCACAAAACCCTGGGTTCAATCTTCAGTACTGCAAAGGAAAAAGGCACACCCTTGGAGTGACCTTGATAAGTTGTTTAAAGCAGCAAACATACATTGAAACTGAGCCCTGGGAAGGTAGTATCCAGACATCTTCCATTTAAGCCATTCATCATTCAGTAAATAACTAATAGAACTACTTCACTGGCAAAAATATGTTATTTTTCAGGGGCTGAAGAGATAACTCAGAGGTTAAGGTGTTTGCTTACAAAACCTGATGGGCTGGGTTTGATTTACCAGTACCCATGTAAAGCCAGATGCATCTGAAGTTCTTTCTCTCTCTCTACTTGCAAATAAATAAATAAAAATATTTTTCAAAAATATGTTATTTGCGGATTGGAGAGATGGCTTAGCAGTTAGGGCATTTGCCTGCAAAATTTAAGGACCCAGGTTCAATTCCCTAGTACCCATGAAAGCCAGATGCACAAAGAGATGCATGCATCTGGAGTTCATTTGCAGTGGCTGGAGGCCCTGACACACCCGTTTTTTTTCTATCTGCCTCTTCCTCTTCCCCCTTTTCTCTCTCTCTCTCTCAAATAAATACACAAAATATTTAAAATATGCTATTTTGGATAAAGGGGTCTTCAGCCCCATAAGCCAAGCTACCCTCCTCTACCTGTTGGGACAGCATATGCTATGAAGTCAGAAAGGACTGAACTAATGATCTTAAGTGTACCTTTGTAGATTCATCTTGTGCTGTGAAAAATCTCAGTGTCCTTGAAAAGTCACGCATAAATCAGTTCAATTCCTTACATTTATATAGTGCACTGATAGATTTACAATGGCTGCATGGGTTGATTACTAATTGTTTTAGTGTGTGTGTGTGTGTGTGTGTGTGTGTGTGCGCGCGCGTGCGCGCACAGTCATTCTTCTCATTCCTATAAAAAAGAAACAAATGCCTTACCTGAAATTTGTCAGCCTATGGGTTCTACTCCCAGCATCACCAAGTAAAAAGAAAAATAGATGGTAAGTTAAAAAAAAAATCTAGTTGTGATTACTTTTGTAAAATAATTTTATTAGAAATGTAACCTCTGGGACTGAACAGATTGCTTAGTGGTTAAGGCGTTTGCCTGTGAAACCCAAGGACTGGGGTTTGATTCCCCAGTACCACTTAAGCCAGATTCACATGGTGGCACATGCATGTGGAGTTCGTTCGCAGTGGCTGGAGGTCCTGGTGTGCCCATTCTCATTCTAAATAAATAAATAAAATTAATTTTTAAAAGGAAATGTTACTTCTGAATTTTGGGGCAATGAGAGATCATGACAAATGAGGTTCCTAGAGAAACAGACACTCGCACTCTTCGTTAATAAACCTAGTTCTAAATACAGCTGAAATAAATGTGATGAGCCACCTGATCGTTCTCTGCAAGTGTGCCAGTGCCTATCATGTTTAGAACCCTGTGTTCCGAGGGGCTCAAATTCACGCTGAGGAATTTGCTACCTAAACCCCTGGCAAGACAGCAGCACAGGGAGTTTCCGTAACCTCACATCCTTTCATTTTGAAATGGCCAAACAAACCTTGCTCAAAGTCCCAAACTTTTCGGAGTTCCCATCTCTTACCACTTGAATTTTAACCTTCTTGTTTCCCCAAAAGTGTATGCCACTTAACTACTCAGTTTTAGAATGAAACGGAATAAAAACTTAAGTCCAAGGGAGACAGCAATCGAGTTAAGGTAACTGATTTCTTGGGTCCCCTTGGAAAATGCAAGACAGGGGCCTCCGGGGGTGGGTGGGGGCGTGGAACACGAATGCCACCGCCGTGCTAGGGTGTGCGGGGCTTTCGGGTTAAGTGGTGTTTACGCGAGGGCGCATCTAGACAAGCACCCAGTGTGGGCCGCGGGCGACGCTGGAGGGCCAGCTTGGGGGACATCCTGGCGCCCCAGGAAAATCTTGAGTTCCTAGCGGTGATTTAATAGGCTGTTCCACAGTGTGAAGTTTGCAAGACCGGCAGGTAATTAAAGAAAGAAAAAAAAAAAGAGTGCACGGGGTTTGGGGACAGTGTAAGGTGAAAGGAGGAAACGGAAGGGTGGAAATGGGGTGGGAAAAGAGAGGACGGAAAGAGGAGAATTAAAAAAGAAAGAAAAGAAAACAAAAGAGAAAAGGAAAGGAAAGGAAAGGAAAGGAAAGGAAAGAAAAGAAAAGAAAAGAAAAGAAAAGAAAAGAAAAGAAAAGAAAAGAAAAGAAAAGAAAAGAAAAGAAAAGAAAAGAAAAGAAAAGAAAAGGCAGAAAGAAACAAGCAGATTGACTCGAGGGGTCACACCGACCAGGCTGGAAGAACCTACAGCCGCAGGCAGCGGGAACGCGCGGCGCTGGCGCTGGCGCTGGCGCGGCGGTCCTCCGGCAGGCAGGGGGCGCCCGTACCTCGCCCCGCGGCGCTGCCCCGCCCGCGCCTGCGCTTCCTGCCCCTCCTCGTCCGGGATGCTGCTGCCGCTGCTGCGGAGTAGCTGCTTCCCTTCCTCCCCTCCCGGCGGCGGCGGCGGCGGCGGTGGCGGTGGCGGTGGCGGTGCGGACCGGGACGCGGGCAGCCCTCCGGCGACGCAGTTGCAGCGCGGAGTCCGCGGGCCGTCGTGGCCGTTCGAGTGGGTGAAGGACGTCGAGCCCGGGGTCGACCTTCGGTGTCAGGCCGAGCAGTCGCCTGGGCCCGGGCCCGGGGCCCGCAGCCGGGGGTCGGGCGACGGGCGGAGGGCCGCGCGCGAGCCGTATGCGTGCATGGATCCCGGCGCCGCGCTGCACAGGCGGGCCGGGGGCGGCGGTGGCCTGGGCGCGGGCTCCCCGGCCTTGTCGGGTGGTCAAGGCCGTCGGAGGAAGCAGCCCCCCAGGCCGGCCGACTTCAAGCTGCAGGTCATCATCATCGGTTCCCGCGGCGTGGGCAAGACCAGCCTGATGGAGCGCTTCACCGACGACACCTTCTGCGAGGCCTGCAAGTCCACCGTGGGTAAGGGGCGCCCGCCGGGGGTCGTGCGCTCGGCCTGCTTACTTCTAGCTGCTCCTGAGCATCTCCCCACTTCTTCCCCCCCCACCCCCCTCTCTAGGATCCTCCCCGATGGCATTGCATTTGATGGATGGGCCTTTTTGGTCCAATCTCGGTTGGGGGGGTTGTCTCCGTGCAAGATGCTGACCCCCTTCCCCAGTCCCGCTGCCAGACTTTGGGGGCCTTCCACGCACACGCGTGTCTCTGACCTCGCATCTCTGGAGAGGCGAGCGAGGGTCACCGACCCCGAGCGCCTTGGGTGTTCTCACCCGCACGCTCCACGGGCCGGGTCATGAGGCCAGGGTGATGCATCCGCCCCTCCGCGGAAACTCCCGGCCCTTCGAGGGCTTGCCAAGAAAATCGGTGTTGTGAGGTGGGAAGAGGCGGTCCGGGGAGGAGTTCCAGCTTAAAGGCCACACTCACTGATGCCGGGTGACCCCTGGTCTTCGTGATGGATAGTGGCATTGGCTCCCTTAGCTTTGCTGAGGAATGACCAGGCCTTTCTTTTCTTTAAATATTTTAATTTTTTTTAAATTTATTTATTTATTTATTTGAGAGCGACAGACACAGAGAGAAAGACAGAGGGAGAGAGAGAGAATGGGCGCGCCAGGGCTTCCAGCCTCTGCAAACGAACTCCAGACGCGTGCGCCCCCTTGTGCGTCTGGCTAACGTGGGACCTGGGGAACCGAGCCTCGAACCGGGGTCCTTAGGCTTCACAGGCAAGCGCTTAACAGCTAAGCCATCTCTCCAGCCCTTAATTTTTTTTTAATTTGAGAGAGAGAGAGAATGAATATGGGCGCACCAGGGCTGCCAGCTGCTGCAGACAAACTCCAGATGCATGCGCCACTTTGTGCGTCTGGCTTATGTAGGTCTTGGGTAATCGAACCTGGGTCCTTTGACTTTGCAGGCAAGCGCCTTAACCACTAAGCCATCTCTCCAGCCCTTTATTTCTTATTTTGCATCCGTTTTCACGATTTACTGAAAAGTTTTGAAATTCCCTGCAGAGAATGTTAAGACTTAAAAACTACACTTCAGTTGTTTGGAGTGTAAATGCAGAGCAGAGGGATTTCAGCTGTATTTATCATGACCTCAAATAATCAGGTGACCAGCAAAGCGAGGGAGATTCCTTCAATACTACCCCAGGTGGGTGAGATACAGTGAAGTCAGTGAATAATGCTCCAGGTTCTTTTTTGTTTTGTTTTGTTTTTGTTTTTGTTTTTGTTTTTCACTCTAGCCCAGGCTGACTTGGAATTCACTGTGCAGTCTCAGGGCAGCCTTGAACTCACGGTGATCCTCATACCTCTGCCTCCCGAGTGCTGGGATTAAAGGTGTGCACCACCACGGCCGGCTCAGGTTCTAGATTTCGAAAAGTGAAAAAAAAAATTTAGTGGAATCAGATTTATAGAACTTGACATTGTCAGATGGATGTGGATAGTATCTTTTTTTCCTGTGGAAAACCTGTTAAGAACTTCCTGAGCCTAGGAAACGTTGTAGGCAGGCGGGGGCTGGAGGGGCATGAATACTGGAGATTTGAAATACTAAGTTAAAAGTATATATATAATTCTATATGGATTTACTGTTGTACATTGTAACCAGTGATGGTTCCACTTTTGAGATGAATTAGTTCTGTAGAGACTATTAGGGACTCTCCTCAGAGAATTTTAAATTGCTAAATTGTCATATAACAAAACCACATTTAGAGTGTCTTACTGGAAAATTAAACTTCAAATTTTCACACTGATATTTTAAATTTCATTTTTAGGAACTTTCCTTAATGCTCTTTTTGGAATAGATATTTTGCCAACATTTTTGCATACCCTACCCTATTTTTTTAATGTTAGCCTTGGGGACATCATATTCAGTAGCACAATTATATCAGTTCAAGTATCCAATTTTAGAATCATAAGAGTATAGGGAATTATTAAACCAGGAAATGAGGCTCATGTTATTTTGTTAGTGTCTGACTCAAGTACAGTAGGGTTATGTTACAATGGGGTTGAGAATTTCCCATCTTCTGTGGCTCCACATTTAACTATGTAAAAATGGTACAATCTCTGTATTGCTTGAGAAAGGAACATCTGATCGTGCAGGTGCTAACATGAGGGCTTGGGTAGTGATGGTGAGGAAATGAGCGGAGCTGAAATGAAAGAGGTGTGATGAGCTGGGCGAAGTGAAGCCTCACCTCTGGTCTAGAAAGGTTTCTTAAGAGACATAGGAATGGATGCTTGGAGGATACATAGGCACTGGAACTAAAGGCCTCTTAAGGCATTGGCTGGTAGATAGTGAACAGTAGGGGTGCATGAGGTGACAATACCTGAGAATGAGCAGAAAACCAGGCAACTTGTGTCTGTCCCACATTCACAAAGGTGAGTGTGTATCGCCTCACATTGAAATGTTGAATTTTTGTCTTGTTTTTGTTCCTGTACATGGCCTAAAGTACTTGGTTCAATGAATGTTTCTAATTGTGGGAAGTTCAGAGAGTGGTGTTAAACCTGTGGATGAGCATGAAGACAATGAGAATTCTAACCAGTCCCCTTCAGCTTCTGCCTCTGAGTCGTGAGCAGGTCATTTGTTGAGCACTTACTGTGTGTCAAGGTGTGCGCAGGCGTCATCTGCCCTGAGGTTTCAGTGGTAAACAGGATATGGGCTCATTGTGGAGGTGGAGCAGAACTCATAGGGGACTAGATTATAGGTAAGGGCATCAGTAGAGATGTGTGTGAAATATTGAGCACAACCGAAGTGCTTCATCATTGGAATGTGTGAAGCTAAGTTCATTCCTGGAGTTCCTTGAGAAAAATGCTATTTGAATACAGTGCTGGGTGTGGTATAGCATCTTAGCTACCTTTTGAGCAGTTAGCTCTTAGAGTCCTTCTGTGGCTGGTTTTTCCAGTTTCTTCTCATCTTCAGACAAAGAGCTCCACACAGAGGAAGATTTCCCTTGCCATCCTGGGCCAGGGCTTGATGTCTGCCACTCAGGACAGCACACTGAAAAGATCTGTGCACCAAGGAGGGCCATTGACGTGGTGGTATGGCATTGGGTAATCCAGAGATTTAGAAGAGGGTCTCCTAAGGTACTGTTGACAGTGGCTCAGACATCCATGGGCTTTCTACAACAATGACTAGTAGAAATACAGAGATTTGAGATGATGAACTAGTATGTTAATTTTTGAGTCAGAAAATTGGATTTTTTTCTGTACTTTTAAATCACAAACTGGCTGGGTTTCAAACACAAAGTTCACATAAAGATGTGTTAAAGCGACAAAGATTATTTTTAATCATTAAATTATCTAATGGGAATCATCTATGCAGAGTTATTATTGTCAAGTGGATTTTGTGTTTTCAATTGAATCAGTCTGATATAATTAGTGTAATTTGACAGGATCTTTAAAAAGTACAGGAAAATTTTTTGAAGCTCCAGAAACAGAAAAAAAAATCTAGTTTGCTGTAAAAATTCATAATGACCTAACATACTATATATCCATTTTTCTCATACTTACGCCTGTGTCCTTAAACGTACCTTCTGCATATTTCTGTAAATCTGTTTTCATTCATGGTGTTACTTTCAGGGTGGAAGATGCAGAAATTACTTCCATCTAGAGATGCTGAATTCTTGATCTGTCTTCCTTCTGTTTAACATATTTAGCATAAATAAACTTTTAAATTTTTTTTTATTTTTTTATTTGAGAGAGAAAGAAGCAGATAAAGGTAGTGAGCACACTAGGGCCTCTATCCTCTGCAGACAAACTCCAGACACATGCACCACCTTTGTACATCTAACATTATGTGAGTACTGGGGAATTGAACCTGTGTGAGGCTTTAATCAATGAGCCATCTCTCCAGCCCATAAATAAGCTTTTAGAAAAAAGTATTTCAAAAACATGTAAAAATATGTATTTGTTTTATTCATACGTACCTATTAGAAGGTAGCTATTGATTTTGTTTAGTTGTGATGGTTTTGCTAGGTAGAATACCCTTCCCTTCTCTTCTACAGCAGTGGATCCTAGGGGGACAAAAGGCTAAAGAAAGAATGGGGGCCTAGGCTATAGGCTTTGCCAGTGACCGGTTTGTGACTTTGAATAAGTAATTGAGTTGTCTGCATATAAAGTAGAACATTCTGTTACTAGCTGCTGATATTTGGTGAGCACTTACTATGATGTAGCCACAGGCTTCATAGCAACAGGTTTAAGTTAGCCCCATTTCACAGGTGATGGGGCAAACTCTCCAAGAGGTAAAACCTCAACACAGCTGGTCAGCAAGTGGTCATACCAGGGCTACAGGTGAGTTTGCTCTCTGTGTCTATTCCTTAGCTACTATAAAGTTTAAATTGGCTTTCTTTGTTGAATGTACCAATGGCTCATCCATGCAAAGATCATACCTTGTGAAACTCTTTGCTTTTACTTTCTTAGTGCCTTTAGGTTCCTGATTTAGTCCTTGAACCACCTCTGTGATATGGTGGTGATGTCATTATTCTGTGGTATCATTTGCCCTTTAAAACAGTGTTTCTAAGGCCATTTTCCACTTTGTTGGATAGTAATGTTCTAAGAATTATGTTTATTATGGTTGGTCATCCCTAATCCAAAAGTCCAAAACTTTGAGCAACAACATGACATTATGAGTCCCACACCAGACTGTCGATGGTTCACTATCAAAACCCAGGCACACTGAAAAATGCCAAATAACATTGTCTTCAGGCCACACATAAGGCATATATGAAACATAAGTGAATTTTCTTTTCAGTTTTGAGTCCGATCTTCAACATAACTCATTATATTTATGCAATAAAATATTTTTTTAAAAAAACAACAAAATCTAGAACATTTCTGTAAGCATTGTGGATAGAGAAAATAGATACTCTCAAATTTCCCAGCTTTCCCAAAACCGATAGATATATTGCACCACAGGAGAAATTAGTGTGAGGATGTTTAGAACAAACATCTGATATTCCTAGGCAGTAAAATTTCTCTTAGGATTCTAAAAGCCACCACACGAATGTCAATTCTTTGATATTGCTATGTAAGACAGTTTATTTTTGTATTTTTTAAAATATTTATTTATTTACTTATGAGAGGGAAAGTATGGGCACACTAGGGCCTGCTACTATTACAAACAAACTCTCAATGCATTCATTACTTTCTGAGTCTGGCTTTGTGTGGGAACTGGGGAATTGAATGCAGTCCATGAGGATTTACAAGCCGTTAACCCCTAAGCAATCTCTCTAGCTCATGTAAGGGACATTTTAAAAACCCGTCACTACCAAATTCTCAAAAAAAAAAAAAAAAAAAAAAAAAGGCAAAATGAAGAAGATGAAGAAACTTAGGGGTGACGGGGTAGCAAAATTAAAGAGTTATATAAATCTGAGCCCCCTCTGCCTTTCTATGGCACAGCCCTGCCTCTGAGGAGGCCGTGGTCTTGGTAAACGGTAGTACTTTGGAAAGCCCTTTTATCTGAGTTACTGGTCACTATCACTGTGTGTCAGCCTGTCTGTCCCCTTTGGTACATGTGGAGATGAGAGTACGCCTAGGCTGCCTGTTCTGTCCCATGCATGGGGGTCAGCACTTGAGTTGACAGCATGATTGGAGGGAGCCCATGAAGAAAGTGAATGAATAGACGGCCATCTGTGTGGTCTGCCAGTGTCAGGGGACGTGGCATGAAATGTAGTCATGAGTGACTGCTTGCTTTTTTTTTTTTTTTATTTTTATTTTTTATTTTTTATTTTTTTTAATTTTTATTAACATTTTCCATGATTATAAAATATATCCCATGGTAATTCCCTCCCTCCCCACCCCCACACTTTCCCGTTTGAAATTCCATTCTCTGACTGCTTGCTTTTTATCCTGGAAACCAAGGGCAGAGGTTTGTGTGAGGATGCTCGGAATGAACTTCCAATTCTGAGTTTAACCCTTGATTTTGCTTTGCTTGATTTTCTGTACTTGCACGCAGTCCTGCGAACCATGACAGGTCTGCCTTAGTGTTTCACTTGAGAGAGAAATGGAGCAGTCATTCAGAATTCCCTTTCCAGACCCTGAAAAACAGTGCAGCCCCAGTGATGTCCCACCCTGTCCGAGTGATGTGAGACACTGACATGGGGAGTCAGGAATGAGGAGCTAGGGACTGGCTCTGAGACCCTAGTGCTGCGCACACTGATGAGGCTTAGCCAGGGGACTTGGTGTGAGCCCATAGGCTTGTTGTGCCCTGTCCACTTTTGCGGCACCCAATTGCACTATTTCAGAGAAAGTGCAGATTTAGTTAAAGTCTGATGTTTAGACTGAGTAAAAATCTGTAGTAGACCTGGCTCCAGAGCATTCCCCTTTGTCTGTTTCTGAGCTGAAGAGGGAAGGCTTCATTACCATAATAGCAGTCCAGACTCCTAGAGATGGTGGCTTTCTCTCCAGTCTGTTGGCAGGTCTTGACACCAGCTGGAGAAAGCAGAGGAGGAGACTTCCTTCGAGAAGGATAAGTCCCAGTTTTTCTGTACCCTGGTGTGCCAAGTACAGTGTCCCAAGTAAGCATTGGTTTGAACTAGGACGGGGAAAATGGCTGTACACAGCAGTCACTGGGAAGATATTTTTGAGAAGTATTTTCATTTACATAAGATCATTTTGTTAGCCATTTTGCTTGCTTGTTTGTTTTTTTTTTTTTTTTTTTTTTTTTTCCCTAAAGGCACAATCTCACTCTAATCCAGACTGACCTGGAACTCACTCTGTAGACCCAGGCTGGTCTTGAACTCACAGTGATCCTCCTACTTCAGCTGGCAGGTGCTGGGCTCACCAGGTTCTGCTTTATATAGGACACAATGCTAACGCCTGCTTCCCTGGCTGGCGTGCTCCTTTCAGGAGGGGGAGCCATGGGAAAAGCTGCAATGAAATGTCAGAAAAGAGGCTGAAACCACTGTATTTCATGAGAGGAAGAAACGGATTATCTTCCTTTTGTCCTTCTGTTGTCCAGTTTTGGCTTAAGGAGAGTATGTGGAAAACCAAAACTACAGACCAAAACTGGTACTTTTAAAAATTATTTTTATTTATTTGAGAAAGAGAGAGAGAGAATGGGCGCACCAGGGCCTTCAGCCACTGCAAACAAACTCCAAACGCATGCACCCCCTTGTGCAACTGGCTTACGTGGGTCCTGGGGACTTGAACTGAGGTACTTTGGTGTTGTAAGCAAATGCCTTAACCCCTAAGCCATCTCTCCAGTCCCTGGTAACTTTCTTAATGGAGTGTGACTATGTTTTTGTTTAACTCCTAACACCTGGAAGCAACAGCACAGACCTAACATTACCATAAGTACAGCACAGAAAACCTTTCTCCCCTCAGCCCTCCCCCACCACATCTAGTAGTCTTCACTGCTGTTTGCTTCTTCCGGGGTGCAACACCTTCTTAATTTACAAAACAAAACAGCTAACAGGGCTGCCTCTGGCACACCTGTGACAAAGAGCCTAGGAAAAACTGCCTTATGGTCTCAGCTTGTACTGTCACGCCGAAGCCCTGGAGCCCTCCAGGCCAGGCCTGGTGCCTGCAAATAAGCAAGCAGAGCTTTTCTCTCCCGTCCGTACACTTGGCTTGGGAGGGTGTCTATACCCTCTTATTTGTCAACTACAAAAATTGCACACCCACAATCAAGATTTCACTTTTTAATTTTCACTCAAAAAACCTTCACCTTTCTGTTGCCTACCACTGCCTTTCTCTGTGCTGCCCATGGGCCATGGGGAGAGGGCAGGCAGCAGGTGGGCCTCAATTCCAGCCCTTTCATAAGCAGGCAGTCCCCAGGCCTCTCTTTCATAAAAAGAAAAAGTGGGCCTGGTGTGGTGATGCATGCCTTTAATGTCAGCACTTGGGAGGCAGAGGCAGGAAGATTCAGTGCCAGGCAGAGACTACATAGTGAATCCCAGGACAGCCTGGGCTAGAGAGACACCCTACTTCAAAAAATAAAAAAGAATAGAAAAAATGGGACTTCCATCCTCCTCCTAGTTGTTGGTGTGGGAATGAATGCGGATACAATGTTCTAGGTGTCTGGCCTAAAAAGTTACCAAGGATTGTTCTGTTCCCTGAATTGATACTGTAAATACAAAAACTGAAACACTTCCAAAAACCCATTATTCTGTAATGATATACACTGATGTATGCAGGTGAATGAGAAATACCGTAACATAAGTAAATGACTGGGGTTGGGGGGCCACTGTCACCTCGCAGTCCCCACATTGTCATTGTGTTGTTCTGAGCAGTAGTAAGGCCCATATTTCTTACCTGGTGTGGTGGCACACACCTGTAATTCTAGCTTTGGAGGCTGAGACAAGAGAATCAGTAGTTCAGGGTCATCCTTGACTACAGAGTGAGTCACAGGCCAGCCTGGGTGGACCCTGCATATGTCTCACAAAAAGAAAAGCTACCATTCCTAGTGTATGAAAAACATACTAATGACCCACCATTGGAGCATGTTTTTGTCCCCAGATCTCATTTCATCCTTACTTTCAATATTTTCTTTTCTTGACCAAGAGCTGGAAACAATAGGTGATAGTCTTTCATGTAGCGTACAACTGTAGCCAAGGAATTGAGGAGCCCCTGGCTTTGGTGTTTATTTACTTATAAAAGACAACCACGGCATATCCATAAAATTACTCAAAGGAAAAACTACAATGAGGTGATGCACATCAGTTTCTTAGAACAGTGCCTGTAATGTGGCAAACACTGCTTTCTGATTTCTCTCATGCATGCATACCTCATGAAAACACTGTTTGGTGGTGCAGGCACTTGTGCAGCACTCTGTTGCTGGGTGTGTGTGTGTTTGTATGTGTGTGTCTTTCTGTTTCTCTTTTCAGGACAAGTGTGGGGGCTGTGTCCTGTGCCTGCGTGTGTCAGGGACAGTGTCTCAACTGGAATGGGAAGACAGGGCAGCTCTTACTGAACTTCATATGGACTTGTGCAGTCCTCAGGCCTACTGATCATGTGTAATGACATTGTGATTTTACTCTTTAAAAAAATATTTTTATTTATTTATTTGCAAACAGAGAGAGACAGAGAATGGACATGCCAGGGCCTCCATCTTCTGCAAGCAAACTCCAGACACATGAGCTACTTTGCATCTGGCTTTATGTGGGTACTGGGGAATCTAACCTGGGTTGTTAGGCTTTGCAGGTAAGCTCCTTAACTGCTGAGCCCTCTTTCTAGCTCATGATTTTATTACTTTGCTTTTTCAAGATACGGCCTTGTTCTAGTCCAGGCTGACCTGGAATTCACTCTGTAGTCTCAGGGTGGCCTCAAACTCAAGGCAGTCTTCCTACCTCTGCCTCCCGAGTGCTAGGATTAGAGGTGTACACTACCACGCCCAGCCTGATTTTATTCTTTAATACTGCCTTCCTCTCAAACTATCACAGTATTTCATAATTACAATACGAGTTTTTGTTTCATTGAATTCTCAAAACATAGCTTAGGTATGAAAAGGCAGATAGTAAATAAACGGGATTTCAGCAGTCGGGTACTTTCTGGAGGCAGCACTGGTCAGTGGACAGGTCTGCAGGCAGGCAGGCAGCTGGCTTTGCCATTCCTGTCTAACATACAGATCCATCCTGCTTTTCACCCGGGTCATGTGGTTTGGACCAGAGACTAGCCTTGGGTTTGGGTGGCTTTTTTTCTTCAGTGAGAATAATAGCGGGCTCTCCATGCCTTACACCCAGTATTAGATTTGCCTCTTATCTGTGTGACCTTGACACAATGCTTAATTTAGCTTCTCACTGTCAGTGCCCTGAAAATACCTGAAATATATGCCCCTCAATAGGGATATACTGCCCTAAAGTGGCTCACGTTGTATGAGGTACTCATAGAAAGAAAAGTCACTATACAAATTCAGAACAGTTACTGTCACTGGGCGTTGGCATCACAACCACTTTGCATGGAGACCCACTTCAGTGTGTGAGGCTTCTTGGCTGATTTAGAGTTCCTTAAAGACGAGGTCTGGGCCAAACACCAGGTCTCAGTTGGGGGAGAAGGGCATAGAGCAAAGCAGGGGGTGTCTGTTGGACTGCAGTCATAAACATGGGCCATTTTTGCTTCTGGCTGGAAAGGAACGTGAAGAAAGAAGTATCTGTGTGTTCTTGCTGGTTTCATTTCTGTAACTTCTGAAGGCCCGGCAAAAAGAAACACACTAATGATTTGGAAACACTGTACCTTCAGGCAGACATAGACACCAGTTCCTCCTGCTATCAGCAGAAATGTAGAGAAGGCAAAGCACAGAGCTAGGCTTGTCTCTAGAGGCGTGGTTGTGATGATTATGGGCATTTGCAGAGCATTTCACCCACCTGGCCTTTATTATAACAGCCTTTCCTTGTGGCCGGGGAGACGAGCTTTGGCCTTGGTTCTGCTGCGGCACTAGCATATGCTGTGACTGCAGGCAGTTACCTCTGCTTTCTCTGCTCTCATGTCCTGTATAAAATGGGATAGCAGTGCCCACCTCAGTGGGCTGCTGAGAAGTGAGGCATCACATGTGTGACAGCTGTCCACTGCCATTACTACTGAAAGAAAGTAAGGTCAAGAGTAAGCAGCAGTAATTCAGACAACAGGGACAGTCCTGGAATCTGAGTCCTTTCTGAGTAGCATCACTAAAGTATTTTAGAAAGACTTCACAAAATTGGTAAGCTTAGTGGTAAGCCCCTGTTACCAGAATAATCCATTTAGTGGACTGCTGCCCTATCAAAATGATGGGCAAGTTATCTGTTACCACAGTAATTCCCATGAGTGAGGGGAGAGGTGAGCCTATTAAGACTGCTCATCCTTTACAGGGTAGTAGGAAAAATGAAATGTGTCGACATACGTACATGTTCACGTCCATGGCTTCCATTCTACACCTGCCTGCTCTGCCTCTTTTGTGTGTTTTGTTTTTTAACTAATCAGTTCTGAATACCCCTATTTTTTCCAAAACTGCTCAGCATTTCTCCTTGTGTATGCAGGGTCTGACAGGGAGGAGGAGACAGCTTCTAGTCACAGGAGTCACTGAGGTGCTGTGTGTGCCAGGCAGCAGCTCAGATTCAGAAAGTGTGTGGCCTGCAAACGAGGCCAGCAGAGGATAGATGCAGTAAGGGCTGGGAGAGTTCAAGACCACGGACTGGGGACATCTGTGAGGAATAAGGGAAGAGCAAAGTCCGGTCACAGGAAATAGGTTTTAGAAGGTTTCTGCGCAGACAGGAATGCTCCTGAAGAAAAGAGAAGGTACTTCATTGCCGAGGGCATGGTGTGCTCCTGTAGGTCACAGTTGTACTTGGTTACCTTCTCTTTGCTGGCACAAAGCACCTGACCAGAAGTGGCTGATGGGGGAAAGGGTTGATTTTGGCTTACAGACTCAAGAGGAAACTCCATGATGGCAGGGGAAAATAAATGTAGCATGAGCAGAAGGTGGACATACCTCCTGGCCAACATCAGATGGACAACAGTGGCAGGAGAGTGTGCCAAGGGGAAGCTGGCTATAGCACCCATAAGCCCGCCCCCAACAATACATCACCTCCAGGAGGCTCCAATTCCCAAACTGCTACTAGCTGAAAACCAAGCATTTAGAAAACGAGTTTATGGGGGACACCTAATTACCTAATTCAAGCCACCACAGTTAGTGTGTCTAAGCTTTTGAAGGCAGGGGTTGTCTCCATCGACCCATGAAAGTGAAGGCTGCTCACTTTCTTGTTAATCCAGAAGTTGCTAGGAAATTGGGTTTTCAACAAGAGCTATAGATAGAAATGAAGGTGACACCTTTGTCCCTTACTTGTTTATAAATACTGTAGGAGTGCCTTCTCATTTAGAGAATATCTCTGCTGACTGCCTAAAGCTAGTTTCCAAATATCTGAGGCTGTTGATGACTTACTGTCATTGATTACAGCTCATTATCATTGCTATGACATGCACAGGTTACAAATAGACAACAGTGAGAGGTTCACCTGTCTAAGCCATAAATGGGATCAAGTTTCCAGTCATTATAAGCTATTCTGTAGCTAGTAGATAGGGTTCAATGTATTTTGTTTCAGAGAGGGAACTATTTTAATGAGCTGTTTGTTTGTTGTCTTTTATGTGGCTTTAGAGTGAGCCATTTAAAAGATTTGGTATTTTTCTGTAACTGTTTATGGTCTTACTGTGCTAATATTGGTTCTTTTCATGTTGCCTAAAGAGATTATTCATTTCCTTATGATCATGTAATCTTTGCCTTGTCTGACTTTTAATATTAATGTTGTATCCTTTTCACCCATGAAGTTTTATGGTTAGAAAAAGGTCCTCATGAGAGATTGCTGAAAATGAATACGTTTGTCAAGCTAGTAGAGAAAGGAGTCTGACTCAGCATGCCTTAGCAGAGAACACTGCGTCATCAAAGAACAGTGACCTGCTCCCGCTCTCCCAAGGCCTGTTAGTTAATAAGAAGCTGAATTCAGGAGAGGGGTCACTGGCCAGGTTTTTTTTTTGTTTTGTTTTGTTTTGTTTGTTTTTCCAGGAGGATAGTAGCCATTGTGACAAGTTTAGCAAAGTTGTAGCTCCTCAACTATTTGAAAACAAAGTAATTTGAAGTAACAACAAGCAAAAGTGAAACAAGAACTCTTTTTTCAAGACTAATAGTTGAGCATGGACCTCCTTCCAGGCGGAGGCTGCGATGGCATGCCATTTGACTCTGGGAAGCAGTGAGATCTGGAACTGAAAGTGAAATGGAGTTAGCCAGCACACATCCAGTGACAGTGCCTTGTGTTGGTGTGAAGGATGGGGAATTGAAATGTAGTTTCCTGAGACATTTTATGTTCAGGGAACCTCCTTGTTGTACCATGTGGTGACTTCCCACCTCCCCCAGGGTTATAAACATGTCTGGCTCTTGCTGATGTCTACTGTGTTACTAATTTTAAAACCAGTCACATGTCTTTTCTCTTCACCTTAGATTCTCATCTGACTGCTGCCTGAGGTCCCAAAATGGATGAGTTCAGACAGGTCCCTAAGATCATGCATCAGGGTCCTGACAAGCAGTCAGGAAGTAGAACCTGTGAGGAAGTATGTCTCCAGTGTAGTAGTCAGTCAGCATCTCATTTGTTTTTATTTTGTATTTGAGAGACAGAGAGAGAATAGATGCTCTAGGACCTCCTGCCACTGCAAACCAACTCCAGACAGGCACATCTGGCTTCACTTGGGTACTGAGGAATCAAACCCAGGCCATCAAACTTTGCAAGCTGTTAAAGTGCCTTTAACAGCTGAGCCATCTCTCTATCCCCTTCTTTTGTTTCTTTAGTTGTCAAAGTTGTGCTAAAAAATGTTTATTGGTTTGAATTTGTTTTTTCAAGACAAGGTCTCACTCTGGTCCAGGCTGAAATGGAACTCACTTTGTGGCTCCAGGCTGTCCTTGAAATTGATGATTCTCCTATCCCAGCTTTCAGAGTGATGGGACTAAAGGCATGTGCCACCACTGCTAGCTGAAATTTTTTTTTTCCCTTTGAATCTAAAACTTATCCAAGTAGATACACAAATGAAAATTTGATTCTCAAGAGATATCTGAAGCTTACTGGGATGAATTTAAAAGGAAAGATGATACATGGTAGTGTGAACTGAGGTTTCACTATGTTGCCCAACTAGTGGTTCCCCCCCTCAGCTTGTGGTGTAACTAGGATCAGAGACACCCCACCTCACCTGGCTTACAGTAAAATTGCTAACGACTTGTTCTACACCACGGATTCGAGGCCAGCCTGAGACTAGAGTGAGATCCAGATCAGCTTGGGCTAGAGTGAGACCCTACCTCGAAAAAACTTAGAAATGATAAAATTTAAACTAAAAAGTATATATGCTTATGTTTATCAATACTTTCTTGAGTGCTAAAAACTTTAATATGGTCACTTTCAAATTTTAACAAAAGCAGTTTGAAATTAGAGTTACATTTCTAGTTTTTCCTGTAAGAATCTTCTCTAGGATAACAACATTTGCAAGTGTCATGTGATTTTTAAATGGTATGTACGTCAAGCTCCAGTCATCATAAATTATATCTGAACAGGTGCTAGATAGTCAGCTCAGGATGAACAGTAGGGACAACTGGCCCTGGTGTATTTGGTGCACAAGGATGGCCCAGAAGGTCAGGTCGTCCTGTAGGCCTGCCTTGCCCTTGGTTTTGGTGATACTGGTCCTTTTGTTTTTCTGGTCATGATATGATACCCAGAGCATATAAAGAGGATTCTGCTTCATATTCATTTGTTTTATTTGTAGGTGTTGACTTCAAAATCAAGACAGTAGAGCTAAGAGGAAAGAAGATTAGATTACAGATCTGGTAAGCAGCCATCTGCCCTGTTGTGTGTTTAACATTCCACACGCTTTCTACTAAAACCAAGTCAGAGCTGGCTCGGCTTGGCTCGCCTGCTTGCTGCTCCTTTGATCATCTTAAAGTCAGATGAACTTCTTCCCTGGAGAACATCGGAGCGTCTACGTGCTTCATACTTCATGTGCACACGGAACCTTGTGTTACTTTCACAAGAGCTCCTTAGGAGCCTCTGTGCTTCTGTTGGATTATTTCAAAGCTGCCAGCATTACCATGGTTGCTCAGATGCACATCTTGGATTGGAGCTGTGTCTCTGGTAGAGCGCTTGCCTCGCATATGCAAGGTCCTGGGTTCCATCCCCAGTACTGGGGGATGGGGGAGCAGTTTGTCATTAAAATTATTGTTTAGTATTCAAAAGAACCCGATGTGCTCATAACCATATTGGCATGTGGGCCGCAGACAGCTCAGGGGCCCCTTGTGCACGGCATGGTGTGGAGATGTGGAGGGCATGCCCTGCTGCTTACCACAGGAGAGTCCAGAAAGCCCACCTGAAGACAGAAAGCCTTTGCTGAGATCAGAATGAGAGGCCAAACCAGCTGTGTTGTAACTGTACTCAGTGAGCAAAGTCTTCTCTTCCCTATTAACAGCCCAGCATGGCAGTTGGCAGTACACACCATTGCTAGCAGCCCTGTAGAAGAAAGGACAGGGTGCAGCTTGCGGGGCTTGAGCAGTGGCCCGCTGAGCTGCTCTGCGAATGCCACTGTGATTGTCACAACACTGATGCAGTGTACTCAGCTTACTAACTCCTCTTGGCAGGTCACCCTCAGCTCTGACTGTCTGTCCACCATCTGTGTGTGTTTGCTTTCATCTGCGTTAATCGCTGCCTCATCTGTGGTATCACCGGTCACCTAACGCTTGACTGTTAGTGGCATGTCTCCATCCTTCATCTGTGTCCCTGTCTGGGGCACAGCTGCCGCCGAGCCAGCCTTACTCCCTACCGAGGTGTCTGAGGTAATGCCTTCATTTGGTCATGAGCAACTTTGTAACCCATTTTAAGGGCTTTTGGGTTGTATTTTTGTTTTCATGTTTTTGATTTTGAAATAGTGACATATTTATTGAAATACTTGAATAGCAAAAGATAGATAATCTTATACTAGCCTGTGAAAGGGCAGCAACTCTGGTTTAGTTCATCACTGTCCATAAGAATACTGTGCATGTAGCTGCTGCTTCTAATTTTAAGCTACTTAAGGACATCTTTAAAGGGACTCAGGACATGTTCACTTCTGCACCTAGTGCCTCTGGCTGATGTGGTTTTCTGTGAGCACAGTAATGTAGCTAATATTAGGATGTGTGTGCCACATATTTGGATGGGTCACAGGCATGTCCCATGTCCTACCTAAAAGCACATACCTTAATTGATCTGCTAGTACTTGAGTTTTCATCTCCGACTGCAGCAACCTGCTTTATAAAAGGATATCCGCAAGTGCAGGAGGCTGCCAGGAACTACCTAGAGCTGCTCTGGTGGTGTCGGTTGTGTCCAGTCTTGTCTACAGTGTCTGTTCTCAGTTCTGGTCAAGGCATGCCTTCCATTTCAGGATCTGTCCCTAGGAAGAGTTAGGAGTTTGGATTCAGGAACACATGGCTTTCATATGACTTTTTCTTGATTTTTAAGCATTCTCCCAAAACAATGACTCCCCAGCTCCTCTCGACTCTTCCTTGACTATAATTTTGCAAAGCTGTCAACGTGGCATTGGTGAAGCATGTCATGGGGGGAGGAGCAGTGAGATGGATTGGGTGTATTAAAGGTCAATCACATACTTTCTGCCTGGAGAACTCCAGTGATTTAATTAGGTAGTAGGAATTGTGTGTTACTTTTCTTGTTGCTATGACATAATACCTGATAGCAACAACCAAAGGGAGAAGGATTTATTTGGCTGGTGGGTAAGGAGAGTACAGTCCATCATGATGGGGAAGGCGTGGTGAGTGTGGCCTGCTGCAAGAGCAAAGAACTGCCTGTTCCATCTCAACAAACCAGGAAGCGGAAAAAAGAAGTGCTACCTTCTTCTCTCAAAATTTATCAGTCTGGAACCCCAACCCACAGAATGATGCTGCCCCCACTCAGTGTGGGTCTTACCCACTCAGTTAGTCCTCTCTGGAAACACCTTCACAGGTATACCCAAAAATATGTCTCATTAAAGTCCTAGGTGTTTCTTGATCCTCTCAAGTTGAAAGTCCAAATTAACCATCATATAGCACTCAAGAAAGTATTGGTAAACATAAGCATATATACTTTTTAGTTTAAATTTTATCATTTCCTGAAGGGCTTTTTCAAGAATGAATCATATATCTATAGTATCCCCCCCACTTGGTTAATCATGAAATATTCAAAATATTTTTTTTCTTCTGAAATACTTTGTTTAAAGGATGAAAAAAAAAAGAGGGCTGGAGAGGGCTCAACAGTTAAGGCCCTTGCCTACAAAACTTAAGCACCCAGGTTTAGTTCCCCAGTACCCACATAAGCTAGATGCACAAGGTGGCTCATGCATCTGGAGTTCGTTTGCAGCAGCTTGAGGCACTGATGTGTCCATTTTCTCTCGATCTTCCTCTTCCCCACTCTCCCACTTTCTCAAATAAATGCATAATTAAAAAAAGAAATAGCCTTTTTGCTTGGAAAGATGATGCACACCTTTGATCCCAGCACTTAGGAAGTAGAGGTAGGAGGATGACTGTGAGTTTGAAGCTAGCCTGAGACAGTAAATTGCAGGTCGGCTTAGGCAAGAGTGAGAACCTACCTCGAAAAACCGAAAAGGTGAAAAAGAAATACCCTTTTCCTTCATTTATCAGTAGAAAGGAAATATTAGGATCATGGTTGTCTTTTATTAAAGTACAGATTGGAGCCCTTGTCTCAAATGCTTGGGACCAGAAGTGTTTTGGAGTTTGGAAGATTTGCATGACATAACTTTTTTATGAGACCCAAGTCTGAACATGAAACTCATTTATGTTTATACATATACTGAAGATAATTATATATGCTGTCTTAGTGTGTGGATTAGGGGTGCTCCCCTGTAACATCGGTCATATTTCAGAGTCCGTGGCAGTCTCTTTGCTGTGGCTGTTGTCACGTGCCCTTGTCACTACCGTGTTGTCTTGTGTTTCACTAGCTGAGGCCACAAGTCAGCATAGTGGGAGCAGCTCTTCAGAGAGCCCCAGGGCGCGCTGTGCTGTGCCCATAGGGCTGAGCTCTGCTTTCTGTCCTGTGTCCCACCAGACCCTCACCAGCTGGTTTTCACAGGGCAAATGTTAGAGCAAATTGATTTTTTTCTTGATGATTTCTGCTTTTAAATAAATATTCACTGTAGATTCCTAAAAGTTTAAAGTTTCGAACACTGCAGCTCCCCCTATTCTTACAAAGTTATTGCCACATTTTTTCAATACTTTTAATTACATTTGGTCAGAGAAAGGACCATGTTTTTCTTTTGGACTTAAGGTTTGCTGTGTGAATGCACATAAGAACTCAGTGTGTCACTAAAATAAAATGTGTTGAGTAGCATGCAGTGCACACTCTTCAGTCATTGTGCTGAAGTGTCTCCTGCCTGGAGGCAAACACAGGATTCAAATGATGCCATGGCTGACCTCATTATCCTATCAGTATTCACTTGACCATTGGCCCGTGTTCACTATTGCAGAGTTTTGTTTCAACTGCTGTGATTTAGTTGGCATCAGGTTCATCCTTTTCCGTTCTCTGTGGGAAGAAGGTGGGCACTTCATATGCTGAAATTGGCTTCTGCCATACAAGTTAGTGTCATTTAAGTGGATATGTTAGATACCAGTAAGAACCTTCTAACTGACTATATAACCAAAGGGAGAAACACAGAATTAGGGAATGAGGATCAGCTCACACACGAGCAGTGGTAAATGACTTAGCCAAATTCAGTAAACTGCAATTTTTCAGAAAGTGAAAATTCCAGTTCATGGAGTTGAAGAGGGGTATGTTAGGGTTTTCTATCTTCCAGAGAGACAGTCATAAACAGTGTGCTGTTTTATTGTCTTTTTTTTTTTTATCGTGTTGGTTTTTCAAGGTAGGGTCTCACTCTAGCTCAGGGTGTCCTCAAACTCACGGCGATCCTCCTACCTCTGTCTCCTGAGTGCTAGGATTAAAGGTGTGCTGCCTCGCCCAGCTTTATTGCCTATTTTTTAAGTGGAGACTTAAGGTGAGATTTTATGGTAGTAACATCGTAGGAATTTAACAAGAACTTCTTGGGTGAAATCAGCTTTTCATCTTCCCTGTTACTTGACCCTGTACAGGAGTAAAGCATTTTGCGTATAGGAAAAAGAAAGGAGCTTCATTGAGAGGAATAGAACATAAAACCTGTCTCAACCTGAGTATCTTGGGAACCCAGAATAGTCATTCAAAGGAACATGTGTTTCTATCTGAGGCATTCAGAGCCAGGCATGAAAAGGTGGAATTTAAGGAATGGTCCTTAAACGGGGAGTGGTGAACTATTAGGAATTATAAATATGGTTTTCTTTCTTGTTTTGGAGAAACAGATGATCCCAAATTTTGATTTTGTACTGACATTCCTATGGTAATATCCTGGGTAGTTTGTTGATTCTAGTTCATACTAGATCTCCATTTACCCAATTTAGTTGTGACCCATGTCCAGAAATGTGTCGCATGTCTCATCAGTTTATCAGCCTGGAATTTTCCTTCTCACACTGTGAGGCTGAGGGGAGAATGTGCAAGTTACTCATCCCCCAAGGGGGAGAAGAGGCTCTGTGGGTGCTGGAGAGTGGAGTCACTGACTGAGGCTGTTGTTTGGGAACTGATTTTGTGCTGTTTCTCAGGGACACAGCAGGTCAGGAGAGATTCAACAGCATTACCTCAGCTTATTACAGAAGTGCCAAGGGGATCATCTTAGTGTACGATATCACTAAGAAGGAGACGTTTGATGATTTGCCAAAATGGATGAAGATGATTGATAAGGTACGTGTCACCTTCTGTTGGATGCTGCCTCAGAGGTGGCTCTGTTATCATCACATGAAGAAGGGGGACACAGTGATGCAGCCTACTGTGCAGACTAAATGTCATCTAATCCACATTACAGCCCTCAAGGTAGGCGTCACACCTTTTGTGGCGATGAAGTAAATTATTCAGCATCTGCTTGTAAATAATAAAACATACTTTTGGTCTGGTCCCGTGGGCTATCTTATTTCAGAGCCCACAAATGCATTCTCCTATCACTGGCTGCTGCTTTGGAGTTAGATCTAGGTCACTCACATTATGTGAGAAGGTCCTATGGACATTTGTTTCATGTAATGCAGGACATGCCCTTGTTCATGGTGCCCATGGGTAGTGCGAGACTCAGTCATCTATTGAGTACTTGCCCTCAGCATTGTAACTGTCCTTCAGTTCTTCATTTTGAACAAGATTTCTTCGTATACTGAAAACGTGTATTTGTACAGTTAATCCAAATTGCACTTTTCTTAGGACATATGTACTGAGATGCATGAGTAGTCAGGGTTGAGATGTGGTCATGTACAGTTTACCACAGTGCTAGAGATTTTATTTCCCCTTGTGCAATAATTTGGTGTTTAATTCCTTTATAAGCACACCTAATATAAATGTGGATTTTGTATACAAATTATATTAAAACCAGTTGTATTTTGACTGTAGTTGTAATAGCATTAGAGAAGGTTTGCTTCCAGTTTTACCAAGTACATTTTCTTCTTTAAAAATAGTGATTGTGGGGCTGGAGAGATGGTTTAGCAGTTAAGCGCTTGCCTGTGAAGCCTAAGGACCCTGGTTCGAGGCTCAGTTCCCCAGGTCCCACGTTAGCCAGATGCACAAGGGGGCGCACGCGTCTGGAGTTCGTTTGCAGAGGCTGGAAGCCCTGTCGCGCCCATTCTCTCTCTCTCCCTCTATCTGTCTTTCTCTCTGTGTCTGTCGCTCTCAAATAAATAAATAAAATAAATAAACTTAAAAATAGTGATTGTGGGCTGGAGAGATGGCTTAGCGGTTAAGCACTTGCCTGTGAAGCCTAAGGACCCTGGTTCGAGGCTCGATTCCCCAGGACCCATGTTAGCCAGATGCACAAGGGGGTACATGGGTCTGGAGTTCATTTGTAGTGGCTGGAAGCCTTGGCACGCCCATTCTCTCTCTCTCTCTCTCTCTCTCTCTCTCTCTCTCTCTCTCTCTCTAAACCTCTTTCTCTCTCTCTCTCTCTCTCTCTCTCTCTCTCTCTCTGTCACTCTCTCTGTCACTCTCAAATAAGTAAATAAAAATGAACAAAAAATATTAAAAAATAGTGATTGTGCTGGAGAGATGGCTTAGCAGTTAAGGCACTTGCCTATGAAGCAAGAACTCATTTTCTGTATTACCCAGTACCCACATAAGCCAGGTGTACACATGTGGGCTGGAGAGATGGCTTAGTGGTTAAGCACTTGCCTGTGAAGCCTAAGGACCCTGGTGGCACATGTCTGGAGTTTGTTTGCAGTGGCTAGAGGCCCCAGTGCGCCCATTCTCTCTCCTTCTATCTGCCCCCCTCCCTCTCTCTCTCTCTCTCTCTCAAATAAATAAATAAAATATTTTAAAAGAAACATTTATTTATTTATTTAGCTGGGCATTGTGGTGCACACCTTTAATCCTAGCACTTGAGAGACAGAGATAGGAGAATACCTGTGAGTTTGAGGCCAGCCTGAGACTACATAGTAAATTCCAGGTCAGCTAGGGCAAGAGCAAGACCCTACCTCAAAAAAAAACCAAAAAACAAAAAAGCATTTATTTATTAGAGAGAGAGATGTATTTGTCACACACGCACCAGGGCCTCTTCCCACTGCATACTAACTCCAGACGCATGTACCATCTTATGTACATGGGTACTGGGGAATCAAACCCAGGCCATCAGGCTTTGCAAGCCAGCACCTTTAACTACTGAGCCCCTCAAATACATATTCAACATAAGCCTCTTTGCAGTGTATAAGTGGCAGTGTCATAGATTAGGGTGTAGGGTGGGCTACTACCCTCAGCTTGCTTTGTATTTGGCATTGGGTACTCTTTTTACCACGTGCCAAAGTGCTAACAAATCAGGCTTGTTTTGCCTGTTCCCAGTATGCTAATCACTAAGAGTTTTATAAAAGAGCCATGTGTTGAGGCAGAGACCCAACTTCTTAGTACATGTTCCCAGGGATATCTCCAAAGGTTGAGGGTATTTATGGGTAAATAAGCAGGTGGCTGAGGGTGTGGGGAAAGGTGATTCGATGTGATCAGTGATTTGCACATGTGTGATCAGTCTTCATGTTCAGAAATGATGGGATTAGCCATTGTGGTTTTGTGATGTCACCATTAGACTTCTGTGCAGGCCCAGGTGAGGAGTTGGGTTTTGTAAAAAAACAAAACAACAACAACAACAAAAAAACTCAAGTCCCTAAAATGTAACCTAGGCAAGCAGCCATTATTATAGATAGCAGTTGAAGTGTTCTCAACAACAGAGCTGGGTGGCCTTCAGGATTAGCAGTTCATAAAGCGAACTAAAATCTGGCAGCAAACCTTAGGAGGGGCTCCGAACCAGAGAAAAGCACAAAGGGCTGGCTGTTGTAAGTGAGCTGTGGCTGGTAATTATCAAAGGTGGGATTCTGATGCAAGTGTGGTAGCACATGCCTGTTTTCTCAGCACCCTGGAGGCTCAGGCAGGAGGATTCCTGAAAATGATCCTCAGGTCCTGGGAGATGCTATAAGCTGCATTTTTGCTTATTTGAGAGAGAGGAGAGAGAATGAAAGCACCAGGGCATCCAGACATTGTAATGAACTCCATACACATGCTCCACCTTATACATCTGGGGAATCAGACCTGGGTCCTTTGGCTTTGCAGGCAAATGCTTTTAACTACTAAGCCATCTCTCCAATCCTGGCATAAGGCTTTGTTTTTAGTTTTAGGGGCTATTTACATACCTTATTTTATTCTTCGTCCATTCTGTTGAACTTTAGGTGTTTTATAACCTGATTATTTTGAGTATGGTGCTTTGCTTATTTTTGAATTATTTTCTAACAAAGTCTAAAAATGGCTGGGTCCAAGGCATGATCATAGTGATTCATAATGCCTGTCACCAAGATGGTTAACAAAACCCTGAGCCCTGTCCATCCCCAGTCCTCCCTGGACCCAGGAGATGCTCACTGATGATAGAAGAGAATGAAAAATGAGTAAGTGTGTGATAGGTACTGCCCTGGTTTATGCTTGCTGTGTCAGTGTGTGACAGTACCCATCTTTGAAAATTCCACAGTATGCTTCAGAAGATGCAGAGCTTCTCTTAGTTGGGAATAAGCTGGACTGTGAAACAGACAGAGAAATCACCAGGCAGCAAGGAGAAAAGGTGAGTGACTATGGGAAGGCCCAGAGCGCCCCAGTTCCCCGACTCAGTGCAGTATTTAGGGGTCACTCAGTCACATCCTCCTTTTCATTGGTTGTTTTCTTTTCTGGTCCTTTAAATTCATTTTAAAGTAAAGGGGGAATGTATGTGTGTACACACACACACACAGTGTTATCAAGCTGACATTTTATACAGAAAAACATCTTAGATTAAGAAAATATCATGAAAGCAAATACTACAATCTAATGTATTTTCACCTGCCTTGGCTTCCGTCAAATGTCAGATACATTTCACCTGCAGAATCTTACCTGTGTAATTGCATTTAAAGGTCCTTTAAAAATCTAGAGATTTTGTTATATTGTTATTTTGTATTTACTTACAATGTAGGAATTTGCTGTACGTATGAACTTGATATTTGAGTGCAAATGGGACTTTTCAGACCTTTACTCCTCCATTCCCATAGAAGTGAAGCACAGAGGCTGCAGCTCCCCATCAGGTGCAAATGCTCGCCTGTGTTACACCCATGTGAATAACTGTGTGTGTCTTCTCAGTTTGCACAGCAGATAACTGGGATGCGGTTCTGTGAAGCCAGTGCCAAGGACAACTTCAATGTGGATGAAATATTTCTGAAACTCGTCGATGACATTCTTAAAAAGGTTTTTAAAAAATCTACTTTATGAAAAAAATCCATTTAAAACCTGTTTCCTTTATTACCTACTTTGTTGAGAATTCTTTCTTTCAAAGCAGTAGTACTATAGTTTGGCTTTGGCTCAGGAACCAAGTGTGATTGCTAAAAGTAAGAAGCTGGCTGTCGTCATGGCTTTTTCTCATCCAGGGAATTTTGGAGTCTTTAACCTTGAACTAGAGTTTGCTGGATTGACTTATACAAAGTATAACAATGTTGTGAGGAGCTGCAGTATATCTCAGTGGTTAGAACACTCGCCTAGACTACTTGAGGCTCTGGATTCCATCCCTGCTCTGAAAATGCACACACACACACAAGATAATGTGAGACCACGAGTATAGCTTAGTGAGATAGCACTTGCCTGGCATGCAAGGTCCTGGGTTCAGTCCCCAGTACTGTGAATTTATAACGTTCCAAGCTTGTTTGACATTTCATTTTCCCACTAGCATTGAGTTCAGTATAGACAGTGGCTATCTAGCAGAGTACACACCCTCCACAGCTAAGTCTGTTGCCACTTGCTTGCTTAGGGTTCTGCTCCCTGCTGGGGCCTCTTCCTTCATAGAGGCATTCCAAGTTGCTAGGAAGTTGCTAGACAGCATTCTTGGCATTCATTTCTTCAGGCATCTTCATCTTACGCATAAGAAGTTAAACTTATTTAAATAGTCGATCCCTTGATGTTCCCAGGGCTGTAAAAAAATGCCATCTCTACACTGCTTACAATCCTAATATACTCACGTAAAATGCTTTATGCATAGCATACTCCTTAGAGAATAATGGTAAGAAAATTACATTACATGGTCAGTACAGACGTTTTTGTTTTCAAATGTTTTCAATTAAGTTGGGTTGAATCTGCCATTATAAAACCTTGCAGATATGTAGGGTCAGCTGTTACGTAAGTGCCATACACTTCACTGGAGCTCCTGGAGGGGCAAACTTTATCAGTGCTGAAATCCCACATGACATAAGAAGCATTGAGGAGAATGGTTGGTTACATACTGGGTTGGTTGCATCTTTCCTTAGAATGCAGTTCATTTTTTATTAATACATTAAATTTCATTGTAGTGGGTTCTGTGGAAACATGTTTCTGGAGTTGGTCTGGTCTCTTCTACCATAGGGTATGAAATAGACTGTGTAGTGTTCATGTTGTGTGACTTATCCCCTGAACCAGGGTTGTTTTATTTATTTTTTATTTTGGCTTAAATGTTTTCACTTTTGGTGAGCAGAGAGCCTTAAACTACAGTTGTCCTTTTATATATTACTGGGGATCCAGCCTAGGATATTTTGGTCGAGCACTTTACCTCTGAGCCATGACCCCAGACCCTTATAGCGAGCTTTGCAAAGCAGTACTTTCTTGTAAGATTGGGTCATTTGAAACATTTCCCTTTGGTAAAGCTAAGATGTGCTGTTTTTCCGTATCCTTTAGATGCCTCTGGATATTTTAAGGAACGAGTTGTCCAATAGCATTCTCTCATTACAACCCGAGCCCGAGATTCCACCAGAGCTGCCTCCACCGAGACCACACGTCCGATGCTGTTGATTTGCTACTTTGGAGACAAAGTGCAAATACTTCCTAGGAAGGGGAGAAACATTCTATTCTGCACTACAATCATTTTGACAGTTTCCTTTCGCACTTTGTAATCCAAGTCAGAGCTATACACTAACTTGTAAATATGCAAATATGCAATCTGGGTAAGTTTGGGTTATAAATTACCTATTTCCCTCAAAATTATACTTCCTGTATTGCCCCAGTGTCTAGTGTACACATACTGGGAAACGTAGTACTTCTAATATGAAGAATGGGATTGATGAGGTCTTCTTTCATAACATAATTGTCCTTGTTTGTGATACTCTGAGGACAGAAGATATTCTGCTAAGAGAATGTGGTGCTTTGCTTACTGGTTAAAAGGAGGATTATAAAGTTAGAGATTTTTTTTGTAAAAGAAGGCTTTTTCCTTATATACCAGACTTTTGACAGCTATAGCATCTTAAAGTATTGGAGCGTTTCTGCCACCGAGCAGGGCTCCATCCTTAGCCGCCTGTGAAGGTTATTTATTCATGTTGGGTAACAAGAGGGTACTCCTAGCTAGTGGGAGGGTTTAACTTGCTTCTGAAGCTGCAGACTCTCCCGTGGGTGTCCTGATGGGTGTGACCTGTCCCCTAAGGAATGATTCATTGAGGAAAAGAAAGACCTGCTGTGCTGGGGATATATAGCTCAGTGTCGGGGCATTTACCCAGCATGTGTGGGTCTCTGGGTTCACCCCCAGCAGCACAAAAAGATTTTTAAAAGAGCAGTTTTGAAACTGTGGGGAAAGATTTTAGTGCCACACTGCTGTCCTACACAAATCCTATTTAAAGGAGTTTTACATCATTGAAGAACATACATGTGTTTACCCTGAGCATTCTGTCTCTTTGTAATGATGAAACTGTCCCCTTTATGGTGAAGCTTACTCCTATAAAGCCTAGACTGTGTTCCTTCTTTTTTGGGTCTGATAATGGATTTGTGAACTTTTATCTTTGGTATATCTTTTATTAAACTGCACTGTTTTGTTTAGTCACGGTAAATAAGTAAGTATGTATTTGAATAACGGCGTGTTCTGTGTGTTGTGGTATGAGGAGCATCCTGGTCTTTCTACACTAATGAAGTGCAAATAAAATTTTGTATTTATGAATTTGTTGCCACATATATTTTAATTATACATTGTGCCTATAAGTATTTTTTTACCAGCTCCTGATCTTTTGAGTGTGCTAGATGGGAAAAGCAGAGTTTTCCACGATGGAAGACAATCTGGCAGCTTTTCAGAGCATTCAGCCATAAAATACAGCAAGACAGTTTCAGGTATATATACTGTCAAGCAGCAAAGAGTCAAGCAAATTTTTGTACCAGTGTTAATGTTGTTACTTTCTCTTTGCTGGGATGAAACACCTGACCAAAAACAGCTGATGGGGGGAGGGGAGTTGTTTATTTTGGCTCACAGTCTCAAGGGGAAGTTCCATGACTGCAGGGGAAAGCATGGCATGAGCAGAGGCTGGACCTCACCTCTGCCACAGCGGGTGGGCAACAGCAACAGAAGAGTGATCCAAACTTCAGCAAAGGGGAGCTGGCTATAACATCCCTAAGACCACTCCCAATAACACACCTCCAGGCAAGACTCCACTTCCTGAGTTGCCGTGTTCTAGGAACCAAGCATTCAGGACACGTGAGTTTATGGGGGACACCTAATTCAAATCACCACAGTTAACAGCAATACTCCTAACAGTCCACCCACAATACCCATGGTATTGACCTGTATCCCAGTGAGGGAGCCCTCTTCAGAAAAGGGAGAGGGAGGAGGGAAAGGATGGTACCAACATCCATATCTAATAAATAAATAAATAAATAAATATATATATATATATATCTATATATGTATGTATGTATATATATATGTATGTATGTATGTATGTAAAGACAGGAACAACCCATGTGACTGAACAGAGTAGTGGGTGAGCTGAGTGGAGGTTATGCAAACTGCACTATTATTCAGCCTATAAAAGGAAGGAGGTGCAGGACTGGGTGACATATACCTGTACTGTCAGTACTACAGAGGCTGCAACTGAAGGATCATCAGTTCAAGGCCATCTCAAGCTCCATTTTGAGTTCTAGGACTCTGAGCTATCGTGAGACCTGTCTTTAAAAAAAAAAAAAAAAAGGAAGCCGGGCATGGTGGCGCACACCTTTAATCCCAGCAATCGGGAGGCAGAAATAGGAGGATTGCCATGAGTTTGAGGCCACCCTGAGACTCCATAGTGAATTTCAGGTCAGCCTGGCCTACAGTAAGACCCTACCTTGAAAAAAAAAAATAAAAATAAATGGTGCTTGTATGTGTAGAGATCTTGAGAAAAGATTTTATGCCATGTATACCTCTCTCAACAGCTGGTCACTGATAGATCTGTTCTTTTATCCCACCCTCACACCCACCCTTCTGTGCTGTACTCTGGTGATGGGCCTGTGAAGCCATGCTTGCCAAACCCTCTTCCTCCTCCTGATAAAATCTGGTGAGAAACAGAAGAAACTTGGGAAGTGGGCAAAGGGACTCACTTTCCCTTTAGGCACTGATGGTGGAACTTCCTGCTGGACCTCAGCGCTAGTATCTGAGCATCCTGGCACTCACTACTGTCCAGTCCTTATCAGAATGTACCCTGGGAAATAGCCCTCTCAGGCTGAGCACCTCTGCACGGGAGCCCTGTCTTGCAAGTGTCCTTAGAGCTTCCTCAGTTCCTTGGTCTGCACCCTTTAGTAGGCTTCGCATTCTGACAACTGTGCAGCCTGCTTCCTTCCTGTTCTGAGCTCTCTCTTGTGTCTGTCTGCTTGTCAGGTATACCAGGAGTGGCCTCAGGAAATGAGATTTTTGTTTTTTAATTTGCTTATTGGAGAAAGTGTAGACCTAACCAGGGCCTCTTGCCACTTTCAAACAAACTCCACACATGTATCACGTTGTGCATCTGGCTGTTAAGTGGGTACTGGGGAATCAACCCTTACTGGCAGGCTTTGCAAGCAAGCACCTTCCACTACATCTTTGCAGCCCAGGAAATGTGATTGTTAGAAATGTGGGAAAAGGTTTTGTGTGAGTGTTGGGTGTTTCAGTAATCTAGTATTTATTTCCTATTTGATTCAATCTCCATTCCTGCATTTATATCTCTTCTTTTGGGCTGGGGGAAGAAACCAGGGCCACACACTGACCTGCACCCTAGCTTGTACCATTTATGTTTCCTAGAGTAGTTTGGGGTTAAAGGCAGGACTTTGCAGGAAATGGTAGAGTGTGTAGTTTATAATAAGATTGATTGTGTTTCTGTCTTTTGGATTCCTTTGGAGTTTTCTGCAGTGAGCCTGGTTTGTGAGGCAGAACAAGGACTCAGTTTCTATACTATTATTATTACATTTTTCTTTTCTTAAAAAAATATATTTAATTAATTTATTTACTTGAAAGAGAGAAGGAGGGAGAAAGAGAGAGAGAGAGAATGGGCGCACCAGAGCCTCCAGCCACTGCAAACTCGAGGTCCATGCACCTCCTTGTGCATCTGGCTTACATGGGTCCTGGGGAATCGAACTGGGGTCCTTTGGCTTTGCAGGCAAATACCTTAACTGCTAAGCCATCCCTCCAGCCCCTCTTTGCCTTTCTTGAAACAGAGTCTCACTTTGTAGCCCTGGCTGGCCTCAGACTTGAAATGTTCCTGCCCCTACTTTACAAGCGCTGGGATTCCAGACGTACCACCACACCTGGCTGTTAGCCTCAGTTTTCAAGGTGTTGACTACTGGATACCCATTTTTCCATGGTTTTCATAATGACTTAAATGGCCCGTGTTGAACCCAACAAGCCTTGTTTCTATTTATTTATTTATTTTATTTTATTTTTGGTTTTCCAGGTAGGGTCTCGCTCTACCCCAGGCTGACCTGGAATTCTTTATGTAATCTCATGGTGGCCTCGAACTCTCAGTGATCCTCCTACCTCTGCCTACCAAGTGTTGGGACGTAAGTTTCCAAACAAACTTTTGCAAAAAATATTTTTATTTATTTGCATGCAGAGAGAAAGAGACAGAAAATAGGCCCCTTTGCCACTGCAAAAGAACTCCAGGCTTATGTGCTATTTTGTGGACCTGGTTTTCACATGGCTACTGAGGAATTGAACCCAGAGCAGGCTTTGCAAACACGCACTTTGACAGCTTAGCCATCTCCGTAGCCTCCACAGGCTTTTGGGTGATAAGCTGAAGTTCAGTCTTGTTTCTTGGTTTATAGAAGGAATCGTTCTTCCAGCAAACACAGTTGAAAATATTTTACATGGAAATAAAAACATTTGCATATGTGTGTATGTAATGGGTATGCCAGGGCCTTTTGCTACTGCAAACAAAAATGTACATGAGTGGCTAGAGGACTGAACCCAGGCCAGGCTTTGCAAGCAACTGCTGTTAACCACTGAGACCATTATTTTAAATTTTTATGGCTCACTGCCTTAGGTCAGTACCTCAGAAATTCTCAAGTAAGGAAAACCAGATATAAAATGGATCTCCAGTCATCTGGGAAGATGGAAAGGAATATAATGCAAGAAAGTGCAATAAAAATCATACAAGACCGGTGGGTTATCTTTAGGCCACAAGGTTGCATTTCTTGTTTAGGAACTAAACATTGAATAGAACTGGAATTGAACTGTAGAGCTGAGGGAACCAGCAAGTGTGTGTTTATGCACTCACTGCCACTCCCTCCTCTGCCACCTTCCAGGTCTCAAGCACCATTGCAAGTTGCCCTGTGGTTTTATTTATGAATGCTCAAAGATGTGATAGACGTGGCAGAATGAGGTTAGTCCCACTTGTGTCCATCTGTAAAACAAACTGCTTTTCTCTAAGCACTTGTCTTGCTCATGATCTAATGCCTAGAATTTACAATCTGGGCACACAGGCTGCAGATAAGAGTAGCTGAAGGGCTGTGATGAAAGGCCTGAGTTCAGTCCACACCACACACACACATCATTTGGACATGATCTACAAACTTGCTCACACTGTCACACTAACCAGAATCAGAATTTACTGTGTAATTGGTACACACAAGCTGGTGAGCTTGTGTACAGTCCGAGATGCAGAACAAGATCTACCCTTGAGATCAGTGTATGTGAGAGACTGATCTTGGCTGAACTAGTAGGTGGAGTGTCTGTGATTTTGCAAGAATACAGAGTCCTGAAGAAGCACTGTGGTGGGGAAGGTCAAGGCCCGGGGAGGAGCTTGCTTTTTAGGCCTTTGAGTAAGTAGTAACTGACGACAAGGTGCACTGTGTGGATGTGAGGGACATTGTATAGAAAATCTGTTGTTTGGAGACCAAAGGAAGCATTGGGGAGAATGTCATGCACCCTAGTTCCCCAAACACTTGTTCCCACGTAAATGTGTCGATTCAGTGTGTTCTCATGGTGGGGAGAGAAGCAATTTGTGGGAAAGGAGTTGAGTTGTTTGCACACCTGCAACCCAGAGCTGGTCTCTGCATCCACAAGGATTAATGAAAAGATTGGAAATTCTGTCGTACTGTGTTTAGCAAGGACAGGTGATGGCTTTGATCATCTGTGTACCTACAGGCTCATGTCATAACCCCATCTAAACTCAGGAAGAGGGGAGCAAGCCCAGGTCTATCTGCTGTTGGCAGACACCCCTGGGTGCTTGTGACCAAGGAGCTGGAAAGTTCCTGACAACACTATCAGCCGGCAAGGCCAAGGAGAGCTGCCAGAGCAGGAGCGCTTCCACACCGAGCTGGGTTTGACTGTTGGCAGGAGCAGAGGCTTACAGCAGTTACCTTCTAATTGTTCCGACAAAACACCCAACCAAAAGCAGCATGTGGAAGCAAAGGGTTTATTTCAGCTTAAAGCCTAGAGGGGAAGTTTCATCAGGGAACGGCAGAGCCGAGCCTGGGGATCACATTTTGTCATAGCAGCTGGGAGGTAGCAGAAAGGGAGCTGGCTTTGCAAGGGGCACTTGGGCTGTAACACTCCAAGGCCTGCCCTAAGTGACAGCTCCTGCAGCAAAGCTCCACCTCCCAAATTGCTGCCAGCTGGAGATTCGAGTATGAGGCGTAATTACAAACACATGAAGCTATGGGAGTCCCATGTCACATTCAAACACTGCCAGTGTTTAAATCCCAATGGGTGCCAGGTGTGGTGGCACACTGCGGCAAAGAAGATATTGAGCTCAGTGTCAGCATATGTATAGAGACCCTGTCTCATGGTGCAAAACAAAAAGTATCCAAGGGCTGGAGAGATGACTTAGCAGTTAAGGTGCTTTCTTGCAAAGCCTAAGGACCCAGGTTCGATTTCCCAGTACCCACACATAAGCCAGATGCACAAGGTGGTGCATACATCTGGAGTTTGTTTGCAATGGTTAGAGGCCCTGACATGTCTGTTCTCTCTGTGTGTGTATCTCTCATAAATAAGTAAATAAATAAATACTATGCAATAGGCAAGACAAAAACGACTCCATAAATCTTACAACATTCATTTCTCTAGAAATTGCAGACCTTTACAGTTCGAATCGGAATACAGTACAACAAATTTTTGTGACAAAATGCATATGGTCCTGAGACTCCACATCTGTCGCAAGCCCTTCAGTTCTAAAGCGTGTTTTGCCTCCAATGCTACCTAGTGAAATCTACACTTTTCCCCATGACCCCTTAGCCTTTGAGGACTACGGAAATGCCCTTTAACTGAGAACATTGTGTAATCAGAATAAAGTCCACAATTGGCACTCAGCCCTATACAAATCTCCATTTTCTGAGTGCATGCACATGCATGCATGTGTGTGTGTGTGGAAGCCAGAGAACAGCCTTGGGTATCATACTCAGGAACACTATCTCTGAGACAGAACTAGTTCACCAGTTGGGCTAGACTAATGGGCAGCGAGTCCCACGGATCCTCCTATCTCTGTTTCCCCAGCACTGGGGTTACAGGCACATGCCACCATGCCTAGCATTGTACATAGACACTGGGAATCAAACTTGGGTCCTCATGCTTACAAGGCAAGTAAATACTGACTGATTCCTCCCATTTCCTGATTTTTTTTTTAAATGTTACTCTTATTTGTGTGTGTATGTGAGAAAGAGAGAGAGAATGGGTACACCAGGGCCTCTATCCACTGCAAACAAACTCCAGGTGCATGAGCCACCATGTGCATCTCGCTCACATAGGTCTTGGCGAATCAAACTGGGGTCCTTAGGCTTAACATGCAGGTGCCTTAACCACTAAGCCATCTCTCCAGCCCCACTTCCTCATTCTGATCATGGCATTGTACTTATGTGTTGTGTCGTGTTTTTCCTCTGGGCATACCATGATGCCATGGTGGAGTGCAGAGTGCTTCAGCCTGGTAGCCATGACCAGCTTTGTAGCAGGACCATCCAGTGAAAGCCAAGCCCATAGAGCTGTTGACACTTTCTGGTAGAAAGAGGGACAAGGTGAGTGTCATAAGACCCTCACTTAGGATTCCATCTGTGGTTCCCTCATCGCCTCCCAGCAGCTGCATGTGGTCTTGGGAGATGCTAGAGTGTATGAGAAGTAGAAGGTTAAGTGGAAAGGGACTGCAAGAGGCTTCCATGAGGTTGCCATCCATGACGGGATAGGACTTTGATGATGTAGCTGCCCACACTTCTGCAAGTCAGCCCTTACTCATGCTGTATAGGTAACTCCAGCAAACTTGTTGGTTCTGTAATAGTGAATTTTGATGCAGTTGTTACTTTGGTCTGTTACCTGAGCTGTATCTGGGATGAGTAGATATATCTCCTCATGGAAAATTTTTATGCAATATCATCTAAGATGTTACCATTAAGAGAGATGGGAAAGAGGGCTGAAGAGAAGGCTCAGTAGTTAAGGTACTTTCCTGCAAAGCCTAATAACTCTGGTTTGATTATTCCCCAGTACCCACATAAGCCAGATGCACAAAGTGGCACATGCATCTAAAGTTCATTTGTAGTGGCTGGAGGTCCTGACACACCCTCTCTGTCTCTCTCTTCTCTATATCTGCTTTTAAAAATAAAGAAAGAAAAGAAAGAGAACATGACATATCTCCCTATTGTTTTTGCAATTTCCTGTTGGCAAAACAAGTGATAATGGCTAATTACTTGCTGGGTGCCAGGGCTTGTTACAGGAAGATTATATACTTAATATTCACAAGCATCCTGACAAAGGTGGATGATAGTCTATTGTTAAACCTATTTCTCAGGTGAGAGAATTGAGGCACACAAGTAAAATTTTGCCACAAGATTGCAAGACTTTTCACTGGTCAAGGTTTTAACCTACACAGTCTGGTTTGAAAGACCAGATTTGTGATCACAGCGCTACATCATGCTCGTGAACTAGCCTTCATGTGAGAATGGGCTAGGAGCTAGAGGCCACTTCAGGTATGCTAGGCCCAGAAAACTCTCTGGCCCTCAGTGCTATGCAGATAGCAAGTGTGTGAATGCTTGTCCACTAGACTCAACACTAATTGTTCTCAGTGACTTTGGCAGAAGGACTGGGAGAGTTGTGGCTGGGTGTGAGACCCACGGATGTGGATTTGAAACTTCAGAGCAGAGATTGCAAGTGGGACTAGGCCGCTGTGGAGTGAGGCTGAGCCCCAGCTAGGGCAGAGACCTGCATGGGCAGAGAGCAGTCTGCACTCATGTAGGTCAAGGGCCGACAGAAGGGGAGGCTGCGAATATATAGGAGCAAGAGGGGAAGATGGGGTAGGTGGTACACCTGAGGATGTGAAGGGGAGTGCCATTCAGCAAACACTTAAAATTGGCATTCTCTTTTTTTCAGTGTTATTTATTTATTTGCAAGCAGAGAGAAAGGGAATGAATGGGTGCAATAAGGCCTCTAGAACCCATGCAAACTTCAAATGCATGTGCCACTTTGTGCATCTACCGTGATACAGGTACTGGGGAATTGAACCCAGGTCGTTAAGCTTTGCAGGCAAACACCTTAACTGATGAGCCATTTCTCCAGCCCAAACTTGGCATTCTCATAGGCTGCGTGACAGTTCTGCACAGTAGACAGCTGGTCACGTGACACAGAGCCTTACGAAGCCCACTGTAGTGACATATGTTATAGTACAATGGTCAAAACCAGGACAAGACTTAAATATACCCTGCGGGCTGGGAAGATAGCTTAGTGGTAAAGCGCTTGCCTGTGAAGCCTAAGGACCCCGGTTCGAGGCTCAACTCCCCAGGACCCACATTAGGCAGATTTACATGGGGGCACTTGATTCTGGAGTTTGTTTGCAGTGGCTGGAAGCCTTGGTGTGCCCATTCTCTCTCTCTCTCCCTCTCTCTCTCTCTCTCTCTCTCTCTCTCTCTCTCTCTCTCTATCTCTATCTCTCTCTCCCTGCCTCTTTGTCTGTTGCTCTCAAATAAATAAAATGAAAATAACAAAAAATATATTAAATATACCTTGCAAGTCTTATAGCTAGCCAGCCAAGCCAAATGTGCCAACTGGTACAAGAGTGGCATATCTGTTATGGGAGGGACCAGCTGTTCTCTGATTGGATTGGAGACCTCTCTGGGAAGGTCATAAACCCTAAAGGAGTAAAGACTGTTGTCTGGCTCAATGGATACATTATGCCCACCACACTGCCCTCTAAACACTTGTGTATCTGTACATATATAAATATGATTCTTACTTTTGGTTAGATAAGCTTCTCTTTTCAGATGGTGGTGACCACTGAGGTGACTTAAAACCATAGTGCTGAGAAGTGACAGTGGAGTGCTCAACACTAAGCGAGACATCTCTATCACATCCTCCAAGACGCAGTGTCCATTGCGGAAGAAATGGCAGAAAGAATGTAAGAGCCAAAGGAAGGGCACAAAATGGCCTCAATATTCATGACCTCACAGTACCTGACACTAGGAGGAGGAAAAAATGACACCAAAGTAGAAGAGAGACTAATTAGAAAGAAAGGATTCAGTGGAGGGTAGATTTGGGAAGGGGAACATGGAGGGAGTGGGAGGAATTTCTATTTCATTAAAATTATCTTTATTTATTTATTTGAGAGAAAGAAAGAGGCAGATAGAATGGGCACACACCAAGGCCTGCAGCTACTGCAAAAAAAAAAAAAAAACCAGACACATGTGCCATCTTGTTTACATGGGTACTGGGGAATCAAACCTGCATCCTTAGGCTTTGCAGACAAGTGCCTTGACCACTAAGCCATCTCTCCAGTCCTCTGTTTTTCCCCCATGGCTCTGGATCCAACCCAGGGCCATGCAGGTATGGGACAAATGCCATACCACTAACCTACAGCCTACCTTTTCTTTCTTTCTTTTTTAAAATTCTCTTGGGGGCTAGGGAGATTGCTCAGAGTAAAGGTGCTTGCTTGCATAGCCTGCTGGCATGGATTCAGTTCCCAAACCACCCATATAAGGACAGCAGGACAGATACCAGGGAGTGGGCCATCCACATTCCTTAAGGAACCACCCAGCCACCATCCCTTCCTTGCCTAACAATGCCCCTGGTCTAGGTGTCCTGCCCCCTTATCTCTCTGTTCTGATGTCACACCCTACCCAGCTTAGATCTCCCCTAAAGAAACTTTTCTTTTACTTCCCCCTTTCTCACCTTCCCCCAACTGAAGAGTTCTATAACCCCAAGTTCACTGCTCTACTCTTGAGGCTCCATTCTTGAGAGTCAGTCCTGGCAGCTCATGTTTTTCCCATATAAAAACTTGCATCTTTGCCTCAGGAGAGAAAAAAAAATTGCATAAGCATCTGGTGTTCATTTGCAGCAGGACGAGGCCCTGGCATGTGCACACACAACACACACACACACCCACCCACACACACCCACCCACACACACATATACATTGTAGAAACTCTAAGAGCATTGGATTCGTTTGCTCTACTAATTAAAAAATTAAAAGGCAGGAAAGTAGGAATGGAGAGATGGCTCAACAGTAAAGGTTCATGCCTGCAAAGCCTAATGACCTAGGTTTGATTCCCCAGTCCCCAAGTAAAGCCAGAAGTACAAGGTGGCTCATGCATCTGGAGTTTATTTGCAGTGGCTAGAGACCCTGGTGAGCCCATTCTCTATGTGTCTCTGTTTCTTTCCCTCTCTCAAATAAATAAATAAATAGAATATTTTTTAAAGGTAGGAAATGTTTTTAAAATAGTTTATTTTTAGTAACAGTAAGAAGAAAGAGGGCGAAAAGAACCAACTCCTCTGGGAGGAGGGGATTCCAGAGCTGGAAACTCCACCCTCCCAGTGAGAACTGGACTTTTATTGAACAGGGGTGGGGGGTGAAGTCCACCCATACATTCTATGACTGGTCAACTTAAATGAAGGTGAGGTCGTGGGTTGGTCCATGATTCATTCAGTCCTGCGCGGGTCTCAGCCAAGCCAGCCTGCTGAAAACCTGCTTCCACTAGGAAGAAGAAGGAAGTGAAGTCGCCTCCTTCACCATCTTGGGTTAGAATATAGTCACCTACCAAGGGCCCTATCTGCATAGCCAAGGAATGGGGCAAGCTCTTATAGTGTTTCAATTTCTTCTTTGGCTTCTGTGGCCCCACTGTCAGTGTCCCCAGAATGTTCCAGGACTCTCTTCTGCTGCTAGTCCTTTATGATCCCAGGAAGAGGGAGATTTGCTGGGCTCTTTTTTTTTTTTTTTTTTTTTTTGCCAGGCATGGTGGCACACACCTTTATGTGGGGGTAGGGGACAGAATAGGTGTGCCAGGGCCTCCAGCCACTGCAATCAAACAAACTCCAGACACATGTGCCCCCTTGTGCACATGCGTGACCTTACACATGTATCACCTTGTGCGTCTGGCTTACGTTGTGATCTGGGGAGTTGAACCTGGGTCCTTAGGCTATGCAGGCAAGTGCCTTAACTGCTAAGCCATTTCTCCAGCCTGGCCTCTGTCATTTTAGCTATCATATGATCACAGGCTTCTGGGAACAGTATACCTTTCCGCAGCTATGGTACCTCTCCTGACTGGTGTATACCACCATGTGACTACACTTGGCTCCCAAACCTCAGTTCAATCCTGCTGAGGTGTTGTGAGAAAGGCTTTGACTCTTAAGAGATGCAGGCACAGGTGCTTTGCTGCCTCTGCCTTGATTCTCATCACAGGTTGCTTGGACATGCACCAGCTGTCAAAACTGTCTGGGAATTCTGCCTGAAAACATCATCAAAACGTTGGGAAAAGCAAATGAGGAAAATGGAAAGAACCCAAGTCCTCTCAGTGTGTTGGTATTGCAGTTACCTTCTTAATTGCTGGACAACTACCCAACCATAAGCAGCTTATGGGAGGAAATGGTTTATTTCAGGCTTTATTTCCATGGAAGGTTTCATAAAAAGCATGACAGGTTTCAGCAAGAAGCCTGGGCCACATTTCCATATCAATGGGAAGGAAGGAATCTGATTGAGCTAGCTAATGAGCTAATCTGTCAGGCTGGACTGTTAAACGTCAAGGTTCATGCCCAGAGACATACCTCCTCCAGCAAGGCCCCAACTCCCAGATTGCCACCTGCTGGGGATTTAGTGTAAGGATTCATCATGAATACATGAGGCTATGGGACACTCCACATTCAGACCACCACAATGAGGACTACAGAAACATGCCACAGCTGCTGCTGCTTTTTTTTTTTTTTTTTTCTTTTTAGTTGTGTGTTTTTCTGAAGCAGAGTCATGGTACTCAAGACCTGGCAGGCCTCTAACTCACTAACTACCTTAGCCTCTGGAGTGCTGAGATTAAAGCTTGAGCCACCACACCTGGCCCACCACAGCTTTTTTTTATTTTATTTTTTTTTATTTTTTATTTATTTGAGAGCGACAGACACAGAGAGAAAGACAGATAGAGGGAGAGAGAGAGAATGGGCGCGCCAGGGCTTCCAGCCTCTGCAAACGAACTCCAGACACGTGCGCCCCCTTGTGCATCTGGCTAACATGGGACCTGGGGAACCGAGCCTCGAACCGGGGTCCTTAGGCTTCACAGGCAAGCGCTTAACCGCTAAGCCATCTCTCCAGCCCCCACCACAGCTTTTAAATTTGATTTGGTGATTTGAACTTGGCCACTCAGAGCTTTATCCACTGAGCCATCTCCCCTCCTGACTTTCTTTCCTTTTCTTTCTTTCTTTTTTTTTTTTTTTTTTAGGCAGGGTCTAACTGTTAGTCTGGGCTGACCTGGAACTCATTCTGTAGCTCTGGCTGGCCTTGAACTCTTTTTTTCTGAAATAAAAGCAAAGGGACTAGAATAGCCAATACAACGTTTCGGAATAACGAAGTTGCCTGTTGTCAGGATGATTGCACTAAGGTGCTGCACTCAGAATAACAAAGTTGGAAGACCCCCACTACTCCACCTGGTTTTAAGAATTCACTATTAATTTATACTGATAAGAGTGGAACAGAATGGAGACAAATGGACCAACATATATATGGTGAATTGAGTTTTGGCGTATCAAATATAGAAATGTAGTGGAATTATTTTAATAAATAATGCTAGCATAATGTGATAGTCACATATAAACAAATGAACTTTTAGCCTATACCTCTCACTCTACAAAAGCTCTCTAAAACTCACTCTCTCGTCAGTCCTCAGCACTGCATAGCTACAGAAAGATGCAATACTAACAACTTCACTTGCTGCTCCATATTTATTTATTTATTAATTTATTTGGGTTTTCTGAGGTAGGGTCTCACTCTAGCCCAGGCTGACCTGGAATTCACTATGTAGTCTCAGGGTGGCCTCGAACTCATGACAATCCTCCTACCCCTGCCTCCTGAGTGCTGGGATTAAAGGTGTGTGCCACCACACCCAGCCATATTTATAATTTTTATGTATTTTTTTAAAAGTTACTTTTGAAAAACTAATTGGAAATAGATCATAAATCTGAATATGACACCCAATAACATGACAGACATGACTATCACTTTCTACTAGAAAACAAAAGGGAAACTCAACAAGTTTCTCATCCCTCCGGGTCTTCTGAGGTAAATGGGTATAGGGTTATTAGAAAGGATAAATGGAATAGCAAAAGGAAAGTCTGTACGAGGTTAGCCACTAGGGTTACTTTTGAGAATTGATTGTGTTGTGGAATGAAATGTCCCCCATAGGCTCATGTGTTTTATATACTTTGTGCTCAAATGGTGGCAATTTGGGAAAGTTGTGGGGCCTTTGAGAGAGGTGGAGTTGGAGGAAGTGTATCCTAGGAGTAGTTTTGTTTGGCTCTCTCAAGGCAGGGTCTCACTTTAACCTAGGCTGACCTAGAATTCACTCTAGCCCAGGTTGGCCTCGAACTCATGGAGACACTTTTACCCCAGCATTCCGTGAGCTGGGATTGACGGTATGCGCCACTACTCCTGCTGAGAGCAGGTTTTGAAGCAATTTAGCCGAGCTCTAAGCCAAGTACTCAGATTCCTCCCTGCTGGGGTGGAGATGTGATGACCCTGGCCAGCCGTCTGCTTCTACTGTGCTTTCCCCACCATGATGAGACCTCCCCCTGAGCCTGTGAGCTGGAAATCAACCCTTTCCTTCCATCAGCTACTTCTGGTTGGGTGTTGTCATCCCAGCAATGAGAAGGAAACTGCTATTCTTTGTCATTTCATTTTTCCTCTTCCTCCATCCATGGCTGAACCTAAAATAGCTGGGACAAACTGTTTTACAGAAGCCAATGAGAGTTGTAAGGGACCCTGAATAAAGTGACTACTAAGACCCAGTGTTCATGCACACCAGTACAGCATTTTCATTAGTTTTGTAATTTTCCTGAAGCAGGCCTAGCTTGATAATTTTCAAACATATGGATTGCTCTTAATCAGCTACATAACCTGCCCACACTCCAAGCTGATACAATTGAACACAGGCTTCAAAGTCTGCTGCTCAGCTGTCTTAGTCAGCTTCATGTTCAGATGAACTTCCAAACCAGGCACAGTTGATAGGATGAATGGGATTTACTGAAGCTTATATAGATCCAGGGGAAGTTCCATAATGGCAGAACTTGGGCACCTTTTACAGGTCCACAGAGAGAGACATGCCACCACCAGCACCATAAGCAAGCATACTCCAGGGACCCCAGACATATCAAGCATCCTGCAGACCTTTAGGTTGGAATTCCAGATCCCCCCACCAAACATACCTTAAGGCTAGACCTCAGGGTCTGCTTACAGTGACACCTCTTTCAGTCATGGGGCTGGAAAAGTACAAGCTTTAAATACACTCCTGAATCTACTGGGGGACATCCATTCAAACCACCAAATTCCACCCCTGGCCCCTAATAGATTCATAACCAACTCACACTGTAACTGGTATCCACTCCAACTTCAAAGGTCCCCATAGTCTTTACCAACTTAAAATAGCTTCAAAGTATCAAGTCTCACCTGAGATTTAAGATTGTCTCTTGGCTGTGAGTCCTGTAAAATCAAAACAAGTTATAAACTTTCAACATATAAAGGCACAAAGTAAACATTTCCAACTACTAAAGAGCATGACAAGGAGTGACTAGACCAATACAAACTCAATAACCATTAAGCAAACATCAAACACCTGCACTTCAAGTCTGATATCCACAACCAGTGACCAATGAAGGGTCTCTGGATTTTCCAGTTTCGCCCCCAGCTGGGCTTAGTAGCCATGGAAAACTTCCATCTTGAGCCAGCAGGGCACTCTATAGTGGACATAGCACAGTTCTGGTATATGTAAACATCCTTGGGTCTCCACTGCAAACCATAGTCCATCTTTCAATGGTTTTGCTGGCCGTCAGGGTCATCATGCCCTGCCTCCCTTGCTGCATCTTAGCAGTGGCTCCTAATGACCCACTCCATACCTTTTCCATGCTTCTCAAACTAATACCAGATGTGCAGGACACATCCATATTCTTCTTTTTTTAAAATTTATTCTTTTATTACAAACATAGTATGGGTACATCATGTGTTGGTACCATCCTTTCCCTTGTCCCTGCAAGTCCCCTTCAGTGGGGTGGCTGATATTTCCCATGGAGTTGTATGTTAAGCATTGTGAAAAGTCAGATACTGAGGAGGGTAATGCCTCTGGGTATGACATCCCAAACTATGGCTCTTACAATCTTTCTGCCCCCTCTTCCACAAGATTCCCTGAGCCATGGTGGCTATATTTTAAGTCTACTTCAGTGATGAGCTCTTACAGGCCAGAGCCAAAAAAAATTTTTTAAGGTTAGATTTCATACAATCCTCTACATGGCCCTTCTTTGCAGGCATTCCCTCTATACCCCTGTTGAGGTTTAACTTTTTTTAGTATACCTTCAAGGAATAAAGGTTTCTATAGTAAGAGTTAATTTTGCATTTACTTTTGTTTTTATATTCCCCCAACCTCCACTTTTCTCCCCCTAATCACTTCCATCCAGATTGTGTGGACATCAAGTTGCCTATCAGGTATGCCAGGAACTCAAGCTGATCCACGTTAGAAACCACAGATGAGTGATTGTGTGTTTTTGCTGACTATAATCTGTTCCAAGTACACCCTTTTTCCTATAAATTTCATTGTCTTTTTTTCATACCACTGAGTAGAATTCTATTATTTAATGTACCACACCTTCATTATCCATTCATCCAATGATGAGCACTTGGGTTAATTTCAATTCTTGGCTATTATGAATTGAGCAGCTATAAACATGGTTGAGCAAATATCTCTGTAAGTGAAGTGTGGAGCATTTAGGGTAAACACCCAGTAAGGAAATAACTAGGTCTGTTGGAAGTTCTATATTCATCTTTTTCAGGAATCTCCATATTTATTTCCATAATGGTTTACAAGTTTACATTCCCATCAACAGTGAATGAGGGTTCCTATTTCCCCACATCCTTCTCTGAGTCTATTGAAATCATCATGTGGTTCTTGTGATTAAGTTTATTTATGTGACATAATATATTGACTAATTTCCATATGTTGAGCCTTCCTTACACCCCTAGGATGAAGCCTACTTGATCAAGGTAGAGAATGCTATTGATTATCGTTGAAGTCAGTTTGCAAGGATTTTTCCAGGCCTTTCTGGCTTGTAGAGTTTCCACTGAGAAATCTGAGGAAATTCTGATGTGCTTGCTGTTATATGTGATGAGTTGTTTCTCTCTTGTTGTGTTTAGTACTCTCTCTTTTTTTCATTGTTGTTTAGGGTTTTGACAAGGATATGTCTTGGAGAGTTTCTTCTTTGGTCCAGTCTGTTAGCTTCTTGTATCTGAATGGGATTCTCTTTTAAGAGGGTGGGAAAGTTTTCTTCAATAATTTTGTTGAATAAGTTCTCCATGCCTTTTGTTTGAATTTCTTCCCCTTTTTGTTTTTCCCATGATCCTAAATGTTAGAACATTTTAGTGTATCCCACAGTTCTTTCATGTTCTGTTCCCAAGATTTTTTTAATTTATAAAATTTTTGGACTCCCAAACTGTTTCTTCTGTCTTGTCTTCCACCTCTGATGTTCTGTTTTCTGTTTTCCACATGATTAACTCTGTTCTTGAGTGTTTCTAGAGAGGTTTTCACTAGTTGAATTTGGTTTCTATCTTCTGTTGCCTTTTTCTGTATAGCATCCATCCCTTGGTGAAGTTCTAATTTCAGGTCATGTTTTGACTTATTTTTAATGCTTCTTGGAATTAATTCCTGCATTTACTTTTGTGTTCAATAAGCTAAACCAGCTGGTTATTGATATCCATTATTTATTGATTGATTTATTTGGCTCATCTTCAGTTCATTTAACTCTCTTTTGAGGTCTCTCTGGTTTTCCTCTATTAGGGTAAGCCTAGTGAAGACAGTAGTGTGAATTTCATTTGTGCAATTGTTGGTTTTTTTGGTAATTTGCTAAAAGTTCTGCAATTGCTTGGTCAGAGTCACTGTATTTTCATTTTGGGATTCTATTCCTGTTGTCTCCTTTATGTTTTCATTGGGGTCTTCCATTGTGGGACTATGCAGCCTTGTTGGAGATCTCTCAGTTTGTTGCTTCATGTTGTTTCTTTTACATTGTGTTCTACCCATCTCAGTGGAGGAGTCTTACTTAAGTAAGTAGGAAGCAAGAGTTTTCCCTTGTAGTGTCTTCAGTGAGTGTTCTGTTTTATGTTTGAATAAAATAGGCTTGTGATGGCTTTGTATTTTTGGATACACAGGCTGTGGAGGGTGTAAGTGCACCAGCATCTCTGGGCTGGTTCTCACTACCAGAGATGGGATTGGAGGTCTGAGATCTCTTTGACCTGGTCTGAGCTGTGTCTTGCCTGTCACTCAGGGGCTGTAGCACTTGCCCTTGCTCTCCAGTGGGTAATGGAGGATTCACTGGTTCCCCTTGGCAGGTGATTGCCTGGTATTCATGTGTTCCCTTTCTAGGGCTGAGGCAATGTCCCATGTAGTCATTAGGAGTGGGGTGGGGCATTGGAGATATGGTGGGGGTCACTGGGTTCCATAGCCCAGGCTGGATCAGGTAATTAGCTGGTATGGGGGAGACAGGGTCACTGACCAGGCATGCATACCAGGGCTCCTGTAGGCACCATAAAGTGTGGAAGGTCTGCAAGCAGAAGGAGTAAGACAGCCTGCAGGCCAGCCCATAAAGGAGGTGAGACAAGGAAGCATGTGAGGACAGGGGGAGCTTGCAAGAGCATGGGAGACAGGAGCATGTGTGGGCTGTGGGCTCAGGGGGCATAGCCTTCAGGAGCATGGTGGAAACCAAGAACATGAGTGGGCCATGGGCTTGATAAGTGGAGCCTGAAGGAGCATATTGGGAGACAGGGGAGTACAAATGGTCCATGAGCTCATCTTGAAGAGCCTGAGGAAGCATAAGTGGACCATAAACTCAGCTGGCAGAATCTGTGGAAGCATGGCAGGAGATAGGGGAGTTCTGAAGGAAGCATCTGTTGACAGAAGAGAGGGAGGCACATGGACCACAGGTGTAATGGGCGGAGTTTGCAGGTAGGGCAGTGGTGAACCTGGTCAGGGAGTCAGGGGGCAGCAGCTGGGGTGGGTGATTGAGGGGACCTAAGGGTCTAGTGGACTATCTGAGAACATGGGAATCAGCAGATTTCCAAGTGTGCACCACTGTGCCCACCCACTGGAGGTCTGCTAAGACCCACTCAAACTATCGCCCCACAAGTCTTGCCTCATATAACTCTGGGAACTGAAGCATGGTTTGGAGGCCACCATCTTGACCAGAAGTCCTACAGCCATATTAGGGGATGAAATAAATTGTGACCTTGAAGAGTAGGTTCCTTCCTGTCAGTCAAGGGTCAACTCCTTTCAAAAGAGTTTGCATTTCTACTATTCAGTCTTTCCTCAGGCATTCTTTCCATTGTTTCAATGTAAAGTTCTTCCTTAAAATTGCTAATGTATTTGACAACAGCAGCTTCAGTAACCTAAAACCAGTTTCTATGCCTGTAAATTTTAAACTTATTTGAATTTCTTCATTTTAAATCTTGTATCTCTCAGTCCCGTATCTTTAGTCAAGCACATCAGTGTATTACAAATTTAACCCTGATCAAACTCTCTGGGAATGAGCAGCAGAAAACAGCCAGCCCTTATGCTAGTAGCCCAGTTCCATCAACGTTCTCTAGACAATTCATAAACAAACACAATCTCTGCACTTAGCATTTTCAAGTTCTTACCAGAATTACATAAAACTTGGCTTACCACTCTGGAAGGTATCTTCAGTTGCAAGTACCAAGACCATGCCCATTCATCCAAAATAAAAATCCTAAAATTCTCAAAAAAAAAAAAAAAATCTACATGGTCAGATTCATCACACAGCAACACCCCACTCTCAATACAAATTCTGTCTTAGTCAGCTTCATGTTGCTGCAATGAACTTCCAAACAAGGCACACTTTATGGGAGGAACAGGATTTATTGATACTTGCAGATCCAGGGGAATTTCTATAATGGCAGAAAAAGCTGGCCCCCTTTCACAGGTCCACATGGGGAGAAATGCTACCACCAGCACTATAAACAAGCACACTCTAGGGAACCCCCCAGAATGCTCAAGCACTCTGCATACCTTCAGGCTGGAATTTCAGATCTGCCCCCAAACACACTTTAGGGCCGGACACTAGGAGCTTCCCACAGTGACACCTCTTCTAACCAGGTGGCTGGAAAAATACAAATTTTAATAAACTTCTGAATCTATTAAGGGACATCCATTCAAACTGCCATATCATTTTATTAAAAAGGGGGGGGCTGGAGGGATGACTTAGCAGTCAAGGGTTAGCCACATGCACAAGGGGGCACATGCATCTGGAGTTTGTTTGCAGTGTCTGGAGGCCCTGGCACACCCATTTATTCTCTCTCTCTCTCTCTCTCTCTCTTTGTCAAACTAATGAATTAATTGAAATGTTTTTTAACTTTGGTGATATGTGCTGGTTTGAATATGAAATGCACCTCATAGCTTCATGTGATGCTTTGTGATGAAGCCTCATATTCAGTTTCCAGCTAGTGGAGCCTTTGGGAGGTGAGGCCTTGCTGGAGGAGGTGTGTGACTGGAGGCTGACCTTAAGGTTCATTAGCCCAGCCCTACTAAGTGTTCACTAGCTAGCTCATTCTTGCTGTTACCTCCTAGCTTGTGTGGAAAGGTGTGATATCCAGCCTCTGCTCTGCCTTGCCGTATGAAACTTCCCCTCTACACTATGAGCCAAAGTAAATCCTTGATATGCTGCTTCTGGTTGGGTTTTTTGTCTCAGCATGAAGGCAGTAACTGCAACAAGTATATATTTGAAAATCACACCACTGGTCCTTTCTTTAGCTGAGAGATGGCTAGAGAACCCTTGGCTCCCAAGACTTCTTTGCTGTACTCTGCTTATGACTTCGTCTGGGATGGAGCAAACAAGATCTTCTAGAATATATCATTACCTTAATGAAGTAGTGGCGTTGGGTGCACTGTGAATCTTAATGTCGATCTGGATTTTATTTTCTGTACTTTGCTAATGAGTGCATTCAGGAAGCTGCTTCACAGACTACGCTGAAGAACAGATGCAATACCGCAAAGTATCCACTAGGTGGAGGCAGAGCACCAGTCATCATACTGCAAATTCGCGTTTGTAACTTGTAGTTATTTCTGTAGTAACATCTTTATAATTTTAAACTGGTTGTGGTGGCTCATGCTTTTAATCCCAGCACTTGGAAGACTGAGTTTGGAGATTGCCATGATTCCAAGGCTAGCCTGGGCTACAGAATGAGTTCCAGGAGGTCAGGCTGGGCTGGAATAAGACCCTGTCTCTATAAAACAGGGTGGGACCAGGGAGGACAGGAGGAAATGGGGTGTTAAAGTTTTAATGTTTTATCATAAATAAAGTGAACTCATAATTAAAATTTATAAGTTGAATATTTTGCATAATTTAGATGGAATATAAGGGTTTTTTTTAGACTACAGTATATATTTTAGACATTTCAGCAATAATTTGATATAACAAGTTCCATTTGAAAGTGGGAGAAATTTCCTAAATTGAAGACTGAAGACTTTGAGACATAAAGAAATATTAAACATGGAAAAAATACATGAACAGTTTTAAACATAATTCTTTTGGTAAAATGGATTGTGTGGGATTTTTCTCCAAGTGCCACTTTAGAAAACAACTGATTTTACTGTTGTTGTTGTTGTTTGTTTGTTTGTTTTGAGGCTGGGTCTCTCTGTTGGCCTCAAATTTGCCTTATCTTGCCTCCCCAGTGCTGGCATTACAAGCCTACATCAGCAAGCCCAAACAAAACTGAATTTCCTCACCATATCAACCTAGCATATATTTGATTTGTAATTAATTTTTTTAAATGTGTTTGTGAGGAGCGAGTATGTGGGCACCAGAGCCTCTTGCCATTACAAACAAACTAGAGTCATGCGCCACTGTGTGCATCTGGCTTTAAGAAGGTACTGGAGAATTGAACCCAGGCCTGTGGGGTTTTTAAGCAAGCACCTTTAACCTCTGAGCTGTCTACCCAGCCTTTTATTTGCTCCTAAAATGTTAGTGGTCGTGGAGCACACACACAGCTCATGGCTGGCTACAAAGCATACCTCGCAGCGGCACAGAAGAGAGGAATGAGCCAGAGAGGAGGATGGCAACTAAGGAGGTCAGGGCCCAGTGTGTGCCCCAGGTCATGTTGCTGTGGCCCTGGGACAGGAGTTTACAGAGGAAGAAATAACAGCTACCATGTGAGGAACAATTATGTTGGAAAAACTGAGGTGAGGGCTGGAGAGATGGCTTAGTGGTTAAAGCACTTGCCCGCAAAGACAAAGTGAGAGACCAGAAAGAAATAACACGTAACTAATTAAACAATGACACTGCCATTGTAGGACAAACCATTGTGAACAAAGGAGGATCCCGGGCTCGGCTCAGATAAGGAACTAACTGATTAAAGTGCCGACCTTTGCTTCTGTAACTCATGCTCGCTTGCTCAACAGGACATTCCAGAAATACTTAGCTCTGGGGGCCTCCGGCCCCTTGCAAAAGATAGGATCTGCAAGCAGTCTGCTGACCAGAGATGAGCAACTAGAAATGTTCCCGCGCGCGCCTTCTTGGAACCAATCATTTTAAAAGATGCTATGTGATGTAACCCCTTTTCCCCCTTCCCACTCTTTTCCTTTATAAACCCCTACTTTTAGAAGGTCGGGGCTCTCTCCCACTCCCGCTGCGTCGGTCTGTGTGGATTGAGTCCCTGCTTAAGCTTGACATTAAAAGAAACCTGTTGCTTTTACATTCGAGTGTCTCGGCTTCTGTGGCGGTCCTCTAGGTGATTCCTGGGTGACCGGGGGTCTTGGCTCCTGGTCAGGGGTCGTGGCACAACATCTTGGGGGCTCGCCCGGGATCCCTAGAGACCCCCAACGAACCCAAGACCCCGAAGGTTTCTTCTCTGACCGGCCGGGTGAGTAACTGAGCGCTCCTTTTCCTTTTCTTTTTTTTCCCTTTTACTTTCAGTTTGCTGGCAAGCCACATTCATGGCATTTGTAGTCCTGTAATTTTGGACAGGTCTTATGTCCCTGATGGACGCACCGTAAGGGCAGACCTGGAGGAGGCTTGAGACGTCTTGCCCCCTCATTTGAGTAGGGACCCTGTCCTGGAGGACAGAGCCAACCTACTGAGGAGACCAGCTCCCATTTGTACCGTGTTTGGTATTGTTGAGCCGTCCCTTAAGGACACAGACTCATTTGGCCATCACGGATTTGGGGAGACCAGCTCCCATTTGTATCGTGTTTGGTATTGTTGAGCTGTCTCTTAAGGACACAGACTCATTTGGCCATCACGGATTTGAATTTAGCTCTGAAGTGCGCATAACTCTCTATTGGGCCCTCTGTGTTTGTGTTGTACTTGTATGTCTGTGTGTTACGTTCACCCTGATCCTACGGACGCTTTTCCCTGGACGTTTATAACATGGGACAGACACCTTCTTCTCCTCTAGGACTCTGTCTGGCACACTGGAAGGATGTCAAAAGTGTCGCCCGAGAAAACGGAATAGCTGTTAAGAAAGGCAAATGGATCATACTCTGTACCTCTGAGTGGCCCACCTTTAATGTAGGATGGCCACCAGAGGGAACTTTTCACCTGAATACCATATTAGAAGTTAAAAAAATTGTTTTTCGTCCTAGGAGTGGACACCCTGACCAAATTCCTTATATTGCAACCTGGAGAAATTTGATAGAAGAACCTCTTCCTTGGATAAAGCCCTTCCTTCCTCCCCTACCCCTTTCTTCACAGGTGCTGGCCGCCTCCCCTAAAAGAGATACCAAACCCACTGCAAAGGTGACGGCCCCCATCCTCACAGGAGGAAACGAGGAAATCGACATCTTCCCTCCCCCCTATGTACCTCCTCCCAACCCTAATCCTCCCCAACCTCCATTAGAGGCTCCAGCCCCAGCCAGCCTGCCTCCAAATCCACAGGGACCAGCTCAGGCTACACGGAGCCGGAGGGCAGCTACCCCACAAGTCCCTGACCAGACAGTGGCTCTACCGCTCCGCCCTGCTGGACCCATTGATGCGGATGGGAATCAGCCCTTTCACTATTGGCCTTTTGCCACCAGTGACCTGTACAACTGGTGTTCTCAGAATGCTCCCTTCTCTGAGAATCCTAGGGGACTGACTAATCTGTTAGAAACTGTGCTCTTCACCCACCAGCCCACCTGGGATGATTGTCAGCAGCTCCTACAGGTTTTGTTCACCACTGAGGAGCGAGGCAGGATCATTGAAAGTGCCCGCAAACTCGTTCCAGGGCCTACAGGAGATCCTACCACCGACCCTGCCATAATAAATGGCAGTTTCCCGACTACCCGCCCCACCTGGGACTACAATACGGCACAAGGTAGGGAGAGACTCCTGATCTATCGCCGGACTCTGTTAGCGGGTCTCAGGGCAGCAGCAAGAAAGCCTGCCAATATGTCCAAGGTATATGATGTCAGACAGGGACCAGATGAGAGTCCAGCCGCTTACCTAGAAAGACTCCAAGAAGCCTTCCGCAGATACACTCCATATGAGCCTGAGTCAGGGGAAGCGGCTACCACTGTCATGTTTGCTTTTATTAATCAGGCTGCCCTGATATTAAGAAAAAGTTACAGTCATTAGAAAGGTTAGGAGAGAAAAATATTAGGGACTTAGTAGCAGTGGCAAAAAAGGTCTTTGATAAAAGAGAAAGCATAGAGGAAAAAGAAATTAAACGAGAAAGGAGACAGGAAAGAAATTTAACTAAGATCTTAGAACTACAACAGACCAAGCATCGTCAAGATCTTAAGGAAATTCTGGCTGCCACTGGAAATCTCACCACCCAGGACACCACTTGCATGAGGAGACCCCATTGGAAGGGAGACAATAAAGGAACAAAATCTAAGGTAAGAAAGAATCAATGTGCATACTGTAAGGAGGAAGGACATTGGGTCCGAGATTGTCCCAAAAATAAACAACGGACTAATATCCTGGCAGCCAGTAAAAAAGACAGTGACTGAGGGGGACAGGGCTCAGTTCCCCTCCCTGAGCCCAGGCTAACCCTTGATGTGGAGGGGAAGAAAATAACTTTTATGGTGGATACTGGGGCAGAAAATTCGGTACTATTACAAGCAGAGGGGCCCATGACAAAGAAAACTACCTGGGTCCAGGGAGCCACAGGCACCAAACCTTACCAATGGACAACTAGGAGGACTGTTAATTTAGGCACCAACCAGGTGACCCACTCCTTCCTGGTCATACCTGAATGTCCATATCCATTGTTGGGACGTGACTTGTTATCTAAAATGAAAGCCCAGATATCCTTTTCAGAACAGGGGGCACAAGTTTCTGCCATGGGTGGATCTTCACCCAAATTAAAGGCTACAATAGCCCAAATTCTTATAACTACCAATCTAACAGAAGAATACAGGCTTTTCCAAAAACATGCAAAGGAGGGGGAACTTTTAGATTCTTCCTGGTTGATGGCATATCCGCAAGCTTGGGCAGAAACTGGTGGGATGGGATATGCACAACACAGGCCCCCCATACTGGTGGAACTAAAACCCGGAGCCACACCAGTTAGGGTACAACAATACCCAATGCCAATGGAGGCCAAACAGGGGATCACCCCCCACATCAGACGGCTCCTCCAGTTGGGGGTCCTAAAGCCAGTCCAGTCAGCTTGGAACACTCCCCTCCTACCAGTGAAAAAGCCTAACTCAAACGACTACCGCCCAGTCCAGGATCTGAGGGAAGTAAATAAAAGAACAATGGATATCCACCCAACAGTTCCTAATCCTTATACTTTGTTGGGAAGCCTAACACCTCAGCTCATTTGGTATACTGTCCTGGACTTAAAAGATGCGTTCTTTAGCCTACCCTTAGCCCCACAGAGCCAACCATACTTTGCTTTTAAATGGCATGATCCGGACATTGGAATCAACGGCCAACTCACCTGGACTCGGCTGCCTCAAGGATTCAAAAACTCTCCTACAATCTTCGATGAGGCTTTACATGAAGATCTCTCAAACTTCCGGGTACGTAACCCAGGACTTACTCTGTTACAATATGTGGATGATCTTTTAATAGGAGCAGTCAGCCAAGAGATATGCCTGGCGGGAACCAGAGACCTCCTACAGACGTTGGGCAATCTGGGATACCGGGCCTCTGCTAAAAAGGCCCAGATCTGCAAGCAGCGGGTGACATACCTAGGATACATCCTCCGGGATGGGCAACGCTGGCTGTCAGATGCCCGGAAAGAGACTGTTCTCCGGATCCCAACACCAACCTCACCCAGGCAAGTTAGAGAATTCCTTGGCACAGCAGGCTTCTGCCGTCTGTAGATCCCTGGATTCGCGGAACTGGCAAAACCTCTATATGAAGCCACCAAGGAAAACCAGCCTTTCCAATGGACAGATTATCACCAACAAGCTTTTGATGACTTAAAGGTACGCCTTCTAGAAGCCCCGGCCCTAAGCCTCCCGGATGTGACTAAGCCATTTATGCTCTTCATAGATGAACATAATGGGATAGCAAAGGGAGTCCTCGCCCAAAGCTTAGGACCCTGGCGGCGCCCTGTTGCCTACTTGTCAAAGAAACTGGACACTGTAGCAGCAGGGTGGCCCCCATGTCTGAGGATTATAGCTGCCACAGCCCTTCTAGTCAAGGATGCAGACAAGCTGACTTTGGGGCAAAACCTTACGGTTGCCACCCCTCACGCCATTGAGGGAGTGCTAAAGCAACCGCCGGACCGCTGGCTCAGCAACGCCCGCATGGTCCACTATCAGACTCTGCTCCTGAATCCAGCCAGAATAACTTTCCAGACGCCCATTACTCTGAACCCTGCCACTCTGTTGCCTGATCCGGACTTGGAGATGCCTCTCCATGACTGTGTGGAGATACTGGCTCACGTGTACAGCGTAAGGCCAGATCTCAAGGACACCCCCCTCAAAGACGCTGAAGTAACCTGGTTTACAGATGGCAGCAGCTTCATCCAGGATGGACACAGGTACGCGGGGGCCGCAGTCACATCGGGGACAGATGTCATTTGGGCAGAGTCTCTTCCAGCAGGCACATCAGCCCAAAAGGCAGAACTTATAGCCCTCACCAAAGCCTTACAACTAGGGGCTAATAAAAAACTAAACATATATACGGACAGCCGTTACGCATTTGCTACGGCACATGTCCATGGAGCAATATACAGAGAGAGGGGGCTCTTGACAGCTGAAGGAAAAACCATTAAAAACAAGCAAGAGATCCTAGATCTGCTCCAAGCCCTCTGGGGCCCTACACAGGTGGCTATCATTCACTGTTCAGGACACCAAAAAGGGGACGGACTAATTCCCCAAGGAAACAACTTAGCTGACCAGACAGCCAAACGTGTGGCCCTGGCAACTAGGATAGCCCCTGTCCTGGTAGACCCCGGAGGCAGAAAACTTCCAGACATTCCAAAATACACCTCAGAAGACTTAACATGGATTAAACAATTAAAAGGAGCCCAACAGTCTGATGACTGGTGGAAAACAGAGGAAGGCCGCCTGATTCTACCTCAAAGATTGGGACAGAGAATTCTAAAAAAGATCCACCATTCTTCCCATCTAGGAATCAAGCAGATGCAGGAGTTACTGCGTAACTCCCACCTCAAAATAAAAAATGCCAGTCAGATCATTGAGCAAATTGTATCTAATTGCCAGCCTTGCTGTATGACTAATGCTACAGCTCTTCCCTCCAATCCAGGAACCAGACTGAGAGGAACCAGACCCGGAGCCTATTGGGAATTAGACTTTACTGAAATTAGGACTGGAAAAACAGCATATAAGTATCTCCTAGTGTTTATAGATACATTTTCAGGCTGGGTAGAAGCCTTCCCTACAAAAACAGAGACTGCGCAGGTGGTTGCTAAGAAGATACTAGAAGAGATATTGCCCAGGTATGGCTTCCCAATCTCTCTAGGTTCAGACAACGGACCAGCTTTCATATCTCAGGTAAGTCAGGGAATAGCCACTGCACTGGGGGCCAATTGGAAGTTGCACTGTGCTTATCGCCCTCAGAGTTCAGGACAGGTAGAAAGAATGAATAGAACTCTAAAAGAGACCTTGACTAAATTAGCTTTAGAGACCGGCGCTGACTGGGTGTCTCTCCTTCCCTTTGCTTTGTTCCGAGTTCGGAACTCCCCATATCATATGTGTCTGACCCCTTTTGAGATAATGTTTGGAGTGCCGCCTCCTATTATCCCAAGCCTCCAAATTGACCTTCTAGAACAAATGGATGACCAGGACCTAATTCGCTCTTTAAAGTGTTTACAGCTCACTCACAAAGAGATCTGGCCACATTTAAGGGCTGTATATGAGACTGTTGCTCCCCCAAAACCCCACAGGTTCCAACCAGGAGACAAAGTACTCGTCAGAAGATACCAACGGAGGTCCTTAGAACCCAGATAGAAAGGCCCCTACATCGTGCTGATGACCACTCCCACAGCCATAAAGGTAGATGGCATCACTTCATGGATCCATTGGACCCACGTAAAGCCGCTTCCCTGGCAAGCTGGAGACACATGGACGAGCCATCCCGACCCAGAGGACCCACTGAAGCTCCGCCTCCACCGGAAAGACCCAAATTAAAACAAGTACTGATACTGTTACTTACTGTTTGCTTAATTAATAGCCAGGTTTGCTGGGCTGCTAGAAACCCTCATCTCCCACATAACATTTTCTGGCAGATCATCACCCCTAGTTCCAAACAGGTGGTAATGCAAACTTGGGAAACACATCCCCCTGGAACTTGGTGGCCCAATCTGACTCTAGACTTATGTGCCCTTTTTAAACAGGACCCCCATCACCAAGGCAGGATAGGAATCCCAGGATGTGGAACTCATACTGCCATGCAAACCTTACAGGGCACCTGCTTTTATGTATGTCCAGTCCCCACAGATAGGAGGAAAATCTCAAAATGTGGGGGAGAAGCAGATTTTTATTGTAAAGCATGGGGATGTGAACAGACTGGGACTTGTTCTTGGGTAAAGCCATCCCCCTCGAGCCTCATTAAGATCCGAAGGAGCAAGGCCACTCAATGTACCCCGAGGCAACCTACATGTAATCCCATTGTCGTTTCCTTTACTGAAGCAGGAAAAAAGGAGACAAAATGGGATGCAGGGATTACTTGGGGATTGTGACTCTACCAGTCAGGATATAACAATGGAGTCCTGTTCACCATTCTCTTAAAAATTACACCCCTACAGCCACCCCAGGCTATAGGGCCCAATAAGGCTTTAACTCAAGCCACACCAGTCAAACCCCTTGCCCCACATAATAACACCAGGACCCTACCTCCTTCAAAGCCCCATCCCCCCCCATCACAAGCCTATAAAATGACAACACAAAAACCTTTAGGGAGGCCTGCAGAAGACACAGAAAGAAACCCTAGCAGGGATTTAATGCAAGAAGAAGAACACAACCCTCTTCTCTCACTCTTAGACTCTACCTATCGTTTCCTTAACTCCTCTAGACCTGATCTCACCGAATCCTGTTGGTTATGCTATAATGCGAGGCCCCCATTTTATGAAGGGGTCGCAGTCTCTGATTCATATAATGTATCATCAGATATAAACAAATGCAGATGGCAACAGCCAAGAAATATAAAACTTACCCTCCAACAGGTATCCGGACAAGGACTATGTGTCACTGGTGCCCAATCTAACTCAATTCCCTCTCCTTTATGTGATCAGACAATTTTTCTCAATGCCTCTTCCTCCTATCTTATTCCCTCTGAAGACTCTTGGTGGGTTTGCAATACAGGGCTCGCACCCTGCATTAATGCAGCTGTGCTAACCACTGCTGAGGATTCCTGTGTTCAGGTACGATTAATCCCCAAAATAACCTACTACTCAGCTGAAGAGATGAAGCGCTATCTGGGTGTAGACTTAATCAGAACAAAGAGAGAGCCGATTACCGCCCTAACTGTTAGTTTACTACTAGGTTTGGGACTTGCAGGAGCAGGAACGGGAATAGCTTCCATAGTGACTCAGAACCAACAGTACACTGACCTCAGAATAGCAATAGACTCAGACATCCAAGAATTAGAAAAGTCAATCTCCCATTTACAAGAGTCACTTACTTCCCTAGCGGAGGTAGTTCTTCAAAATAGAAGGGGTTTAGATTTACTCCTTCTACAACAAGGGGCACTATGTCAAGCTTTAGGAGAAGAATGTTGCTTCTATGTTGATCATTCTGGAGTAATTAAAAAATCAATGACTAAAATAAGGGAGGGATTAGAGAAGCGACAACGTGAACGCATACTTCAAGAAGGATGGTTTAAATCATGGTTCAATCGCTCCCCCTGGTTCACTACCTTGATATCCACCCTCCTAGGACCCCTACTCATCCTACTTCTATTGCTTACTTTTGGCCCCTATATTTTAAATAAGCTGGTACAGTTTATGAAACAACGGCTAGGCACCATCCAATTGATGGTACAAAGAAATTACTCCTACCAACCAGTGACAACCAACATAGATACAGGAAATATTTAAACACTCAAATAGGGACCCTAGATAGGCTCCCCAAGACACATAGAGAGGGGGAAATGAGAGACCAGAAAGAAATAACACGTAACTAATTAAACAATGACACTGCCATTGTAGGACAAACCATTGTGAACAAAGGAGGATCCCGGGCTCGGCTCAGATAAGGAACTAACTGATTAAAGTGCCGACCTTTGCTTCTGTAACTCATGCTCGCTTGCTCAACAGGACATTCCAGAAATACTTAGCTCTGGGGGCCTCCGGCCCCTTGCAAAAGATAGGATCTGCAAGCAGTCTGCTGACCAGAGATGAGCAACTAGAAATGTTCCCGCGCGCGCCTTCTTGGAACCAATCATTTTAAAAGATGCTATGTGATGTAACCCCTTTTCCCCCTTCCCACTCTTTTCCTTTATAAACCCCTACTTTTAGAAGGTCGGGGCTCTCTCCCACTCCCGCTGCGTCGGTCTGTGTGGATTGAGTCCCTGCTTAAGCTTGACATTAAAAGAAACCTGTTGCTTTTACATTCGAGTGTCTCGGCTTCTGTGGCGGTCCTCTAGGTGATTCCTGGGTGACCGGGGGTCTTGGCTCCTGGTCAGGGGTCGTGGCACAACATCTTGGGGGCTCGCCCGGGATCCCTAGAGACCCCCAACGAACCCAAGACCCCGAAGGTTTCTTCTCTGACCGGCCGGGTGAGTAACTGAGCGCTCCTTTTCCTTTTCTTTTTTTTCCCTTTTACTTTCAGTTTGCTGGCAAGCCACATTCATGGCATTTGTAGTCCTGTAATTTTGGACAGGTCTTATGTCCCTGATGGACGCACCGTAAGGGCAGACCTGGAGGAGGCTTGAGACGTCTTGCCCCCTCATTTGAGTAGGGACCCTGTCCTGGAGGACAGAGCCAACCTACTGAGGAGACCAGCTCCCATTTGTACCGTGTTTGGTATTGTTGAGCCGTCCCTTAAGGACACAGACTCATTTGGCCATCACGGATTTGGGGAGACCAGCTCCCATTTGTATCGTGTTTGGTATTGTTGAGCTGTCTCTTAAGGACACAGACTCATTTGGCCATCACGGATTTGAATTTAGCTCTGAAGTGCGCATAACTCTCTATTGGGCCCTCTGTGTTTGTGTTGTACTTGTATGTCTGTGTGTTACGTTCACCCTGATCCTACGGACGCTTTTCCCTGGACGTTTATAACATGGGACAGACACCTTCTTCTCCTCTAGGACTCTGTCTGGCACACTGGAAGGATGTCAAAAGTGTCGCCCGAGAAAACGGAATAGCTGTTAAGAAAGGCAAATGGATCATACTCTGTACCTCTGAGTGGCCCACCTTTAATGTAGGATGGCCACCAGAGGGAACTTTTCACCTGAATACCATATTAGAAGTTAAAAAAATTGTTTTTCGTCCTAGGAGTGGACACCCTGACCAAATTCCTTATATTGCAACCTGGAGAAATTTGATAGAAGAACCTCTTCCTTGGATAAAGCCCTTCCTTCCTCCCCTACCCCTTTCTTCACAGGTGCTGGCCGCCTCCCCTAAAAGAGATACCAAACCCACTGCAAAGGTGACGGCCCCCATCCTCACAGGAGGAAACGAGGAAATCGACATCTTCCCTCCCCCCTATGTACCTCCTCCCAACCCTAATCCTCCCCAACCTCCATTAGAGGCTCCAGCCCCAGCCAGCCTGCCTCCAAATCCACAGGGACCAGCTCAGGCTACACGGAGCCGGAGGGCAGCTACCCCACAAGTCCCTGACCAGACAGTGGCTCTACCGCTCCGCCCTGCTGGACCCATTGATGCGGATGGGAATCAGCCCTTTCACTATTGGCCTTTTGCCACCAGTGACCTGTACAACTGGTGTTCTCAGAATGCTCCCTTCTCTGAGAATCCTAGGGGACTGACTAATCTGTTAGAAACTGTGCTCTTCACCCACCAGCCCACCTGGGATGATTGTCAGCAGCTCCTACAGGTTTTGTTCACCACTGAGGAGCGAGGCAGGATCATTGAAAGTGCCCGCAAACTCGTTCCAGGGCCTACAGGAGATCCTACCACCGACCCTGCCATAATAAATGGCAGTTTCCCGACTACCCGCCCCACCTGGGACTACAATACGGCACAAGGTAGGGAGAGACTCCTGATCTATCGCCGGACTCTGTTAGCGGGTCTCAGGGCAGCAGCAAGAAAGCCTGCCAATATGTCCAAGGTATATGATGTCAGACAGGGACCAGATGAGAGTCCAGCCGCTTACCTAGAAAGACTCCAAGAAGCCTTCCGCAGATACACTCCATATGAGCCTGAGTCAGGGGAAGCGGCTACCACTGTCATGTTTGCTTTTATTAATCAGGCTGCCCTGATATTAAGAAAAAGTTACAGTCATTAGAAAGGTTAGGAGAGAAAAATATTAGGGACTTAGTAGCAGTGGCAAAAAAGGTCTTTGATAAAAGAGAAAGCATAGAGGAAAAAGAAATTAAACGAGAAAGGAGACAGGAAAGAAATTTAACTAAGATCTTAGAACTACAACAGACCAAGCATCGTCAAGATCTTAAGGAAATTCTGGCTGCCACTGGAAATCTCACCACCCAGGACACCACTTGCATGAGGAGACCCCATTGGAAGGGAGACAATAAAGGAACAAAATCTAAGGTAAGAAAGAATCAATGTGCATACTGTAAGGAGGAAGGACATTGGGTCCGAGATTGTCCCAAAAATAAACAACGGACTAATATCCTGGCAGCCAGTAAAAAAGACAGTGACTGAGGGGGACAGGGCTCAGTTCCCCTCCCTGAGCCCAGGCTAACCCTTGATGTGGAGGGGAAGAAAATAACTTTTATGGTGGATACTGGGGCAGAAAATTCGGTACTATTACAAGCAGAGGGGCCCATGACAAAGAAAACTACCTGGGTCCAGGGAGCCACAGGCACCAAACCTTACCAATGGACAACTAGGAGGACTGTTAATTTAGGCACCAACCAGGTGACCCACTCCTTCCTGGTCATACCTGAATGTCCATATCCATTGTTGGGACGTGACTTGTTATCTAAAATGAAAGCCCAGATATCCTTTTCAGAACAGGGGGCACAAGTTTCTGCCATGGGTGGATCTTCACCCAAATTAAAGGCTACAATAGCCCAAATTCTTATAACTACCAATCTAACAGAAGAATACAGGCTTTTCCAAAAACATGCAAAGGAGGGGGAACTTTTAGATTCTTCCTGGTTGATGGCATATCCGCAAGCTTGGGCAGAAACTGGTGGGATGGGATATGCACAACACAGGCCCCCCATACTGGTGGAACTAAAACCCGGAGCCACACCAGTTAGGGTACAACAATACCCAATGCCAATGGAGGCCAAACAGGGGATCACCCCCCACATCAGACGGCTCCTCCAGTTGGGGGTCCTAAAGCCAGTCCAGTCAGCTTGGAACACTCCCCTCCTACCAGTGAAAAAGCCTAACTCAAACGACTACCGCCCAGTCCAGGATCTGAGGGAAGTAAATAAAAGAACAATGGATATCCACCCAACAGTTCCTAATCCTTATACTTTGTTGGGAAGCCTAACACCTCAGCTCATTTGGTATACTGTCCTGGACTTAAAAGATGCGTTCTTTAGCCTACCCTTAGCCCCACAGAGCCAACCATACTTTGCTTTTAAATGGCATGATCCGGACATTGGAATCAACGGCCAACTCACCTGGACTCGGCTGCCTCAAGGATTCAAAAACTCTCCTACAATCTTCGATGAGGCTTTACATGAAGATCTCTCAAACTTCCGGGTACGTAACCCAGGACTTACTCTGTTACAATATGTGGATGATCTTTTAATAGGAGCAGTCAGCCAAGAGATATGCCTGGCGGGAACCAGAGACCTCCTACAGACGTTGGGCAATCTGGGATACCGGGCCTCTGCTAAAAAGGCCCAGATCTGCAAGCAGCGGGTGACATACCTAGGATACATCCTCCGGGATGGGCAACGCTGGCTGTCAGATGCCCGGAAAGAGACTGTTCTCCGGATCCCAACACCAACCTCACCCAGGCAAGTTAGAGAATTCCTTGGCACAGCAGGCTTCTGCCGTCTGTAGATCCCTGGATTCGCGGAACTGGCAAAACCTCTATATGAAGCCACCAAGGAAAACCAGCCTTTCCAATGGACAGATTATCACCAACAAGCTTTTGATGACTTAAAGGTACGCCTTCTAGAAGCCCCGGCCCTAAGCCTCCCGGATGTGACTAAGCCATTTATGCTCTTCATAGATGAACATAATGGGATAGCAAAGGGAGTCCTCGCCCAAAGCTTAGGACCCTGGCGGCGCCCTGTTGCCTACTTGTCAAAGAAACTGGACACTGTAGCAGCAGGGTGGCCCCCATGTCTGAGGATTATAGCTGCCACAGCCCTTCTAGTCAAGGATGCAGACAAGCTGACTTTGGGGCAAAACCTTACGGTTGCCACCCCTCACGCCATTGAGGGAGTGCTAAAGCAACCGCCGGACCGCTGGCTCAGCAACGCCCGCATGGTCTACTATCAGACTCTGCTCCTGAATCCAGCCAGAATAACTTTCCAGACGCGCATTACTCTGAACCCTGCCACTCTGTTGCCTGATCCGGACTTGGAGATGCCTCTCCATGACTGTGTGGAGACACTGGCTCACATGTACAGCGTAAGGCCAGATCTCAAGGACACCCCCCTCAAAGACGCTGAAGTAACCTGGTTTACAGATGGCAGCAGCTTCATCCAGGATGGACACAGGTACGCGGGGGCCGCAGTCACATCGGGGACAGATGTCATTTGGGCAGAGTCTCTTCCAGCAGGCACATCAGCCCAAAAGGCAGAACTTATAGCCCTCACCAAAGCCTTACAACTAGGGGCTAATAAAAAACTAAACATATATACGGACAGCCGTTACGCATTTGCTACGGCACATGTCCATGGAGCAATATACAGAGAGAGGGGGCTCTTGACAGCTGAAGGAAAAACCATTAAAAACAAGCAAGAGATCCTAGATCTGCTCCAAGCCCTCTGGGGCCCTACACAGGTGGCTATCATTCACTGTTCAGGACACCAAAAAGGGGACGGACTAATTCCCCAAGGAAACAACTTAGCTGACCAGACAGCCAAACGTGTGGCCCTGGCAACTAGGATAGCCCCTGTCCTGGTAGACCCCGGAGGCAGAAAACTTCCAGACATTCCAAAATACACCTCAGAAGACTTAACATGGATTAAACAATTAAAAGGAGCCCAACAGTCTGATGACTGGTGGAAAACAGAGGAAGGCCGCCTGATTCTACCTCAAAGATTGGGACAGAGAATTCTAAAAAAGATCCACCATTCTTCCCATCTAGGAATCAAGCAGATGCAGGAGTTACTGCGTAACTCCCACCTCAAAATAAAAAATGCCAGTCAGATCATTGAGCAAATTGTATCTAATTGCCAGCCTTGCTGTATGACTAATGCTACAGCTCTTCCCTCCAATCCAGGAACCAGACTGAGAGGAACCAGACCCGGAGCCTATTGGGAATTAGACTTTACTGAAATTAGGACTGGAAAAACAGCATATAAGTATCTCCTAGTGTTTATAGATACATTTTCAGGCTGGGTAGAAGCCTTCCCTACAAAAACAGAGACTGCGCAGGTGGTTGCTAAGAAGATACTAGAAGAGATATTGCCCAGGTATGGCTTCCCAATCTCTCTAGGTTCAGACAACGGACCAGCTTTCATATCTCAGGTAAGTCAGGGAATAGCCACTGCACTGGGGGCCAATTGGAAGTTGCACTGTGCTTATCGCCCTCAGAGTTCAGGACAGGTAGAAAGAATGAATAGAACTCTAAAAGAGACCTTGACTAAATTAGCTTTAGAGACCGGCGCTGACTGGGTGTCTCTCCTTCCCTTTGCTTTGTTCCGAGTTCGGAACTCCCCATATCATATGTGTCTGACCCCTTTTGAGATAATGTTTGGAGTGCCGCCTCCTATTATCCCAAGCCTCCAAATTGACCTTCTAGAACAAATGGATGACCAGGACCTAATTCGCTCTTTAAAGTGTTTACAGCTCACTCACAAAGAGATCTGGCCACATTTAAGGGCTGTATATGAGACTGTTGCTCCCCCAAAACCCCACAGGTTCCAACCAGGAGACAAAGTACTCGTCAGAAGATACCAACGGAGGTCCTTAGAACCCAGATAGAAAGGCCCCTACATCGTGCTGATGACCACTCCCACAGCCATAAAGGTAGATGGCATCACTTCATGGATCCATTGGACCCACGTAAAGCCGCTTCCCTGGCAAGCTGGAGACACATGGACGAGCTATCCCGACCCAGAGGACCCACTGAAGCTCCGCCTCCACCGGAAAGACCCAAATTAAAACAAGTACTGATACTGTTACTTACTGTTTGCTTAATTAATAGCCAGGTTTGCTGGGCTGCTAGAAACCCTCATCTCCCACATAACATTTTCTGGCAGATCATCACCCCTAGTTCCAAACAGGTGGTAATGCAAACTTGGGAAACACATCCCCCTGGAACTTGGTGGCCCAATCTGACTCTAGACTTATGTGCCCTTTTTAAACAGGACCCCCATCACCAAGGCAGGATAGGAATCCCAGGATGTGGAACTCATACTGCCATGCAAACCTTACAGGGCACCTGCTTTTATGTATGTCCAGTCCCCACAGATAGGAGGAAAATCTCAAAATGTGGGGGAGAAGCAGATTTTTATTGTAAAGCATGGGGATGTGAACAGACTGGGACTTGTTCTTGGGTAAAGCCATCCCCCTCGAGCCTCATTAAGATCCGAAGGAGCAAGGCCACTCAATGTACCCCGAGGCAACCTACATGTAATCCCATTGTCGTTTCCTTTACTGAAGCAGGAAAAAAGGAGACAAAATGGGATGCAGGGATTACTTGGGGATTGTGACTCTACCAGTCAGGATATAACAATGGAGTCCTGTTCACCATTCTCTTAAAAATTACACCCCTACAGCCACCCCAGGCTATAGGGCCCAATAAGGCTTTAACTCAAGCCACACCAGTCAAACCCCTTGCCCCACATAATAACACCAGGACCCTACCTCCTTCAAAGCCCCATCCCCCCCCATCACAAGCCTATAAAATGACAACACAAAAACCTTTAGGGAGGCCTGCAGAAGACACAGAAAGAAACCCTAGCAGGGATTTAATGCAAGAAGAAGAACACAACCCTCTTCTCTCACTCTTAGACTCTACCTATCGTTTCCTTAACTCCTCTAGACCTGATCTCACCGAATCCTGTTGGTTATGCTATAATGCGAGGCCCCCATTTTATGAAGGGGTCGCAGTCTCTGATTCATATAATGTATCATCAGATATAAACAAATGCAGATGGCAACAGCCAAGAAATATAAAACTTACCCTCCAACAGGTATCCGGACAAGGACTATGTGTCACTGGTGCCCAATCTAACTCAATTCCCTCTCCTTTATGTGATCAGACAATTTTTCTCAATGCCTCTTCCTCCTATCTTATTCCCTCTGAAGACTCTTGGTGGGTTTGCAATACAGGGCTCGCACCCTGCATTAATGCAGCTGTGCTAACCACTGCTGAGGATTCCTGTGTTCAGGTACGATTAATCCCCAAAATAACCTACTACTCAGCTGAAGAGATGAAGCGCTATCTGGGTGTAGACTTAATCAGAACAAAGAGAGAGCCGATTACCGCCCTAACTGTTAGTTTACTACTAGGTTTGGGACTTGCAGGAGCAGGAACGGGAATAGCTTCCATAGTGACTCAGAACCAACAGTACACTGACCTCAGAATAGCAATAGACTCAGACATCCAAGAATTAGAAAAGTCAATCTCCCATTTACAAGAGTCACTTACTTCCCTAGCGGAGGTAGTTCTTCAAAATAGAAGGGGTTTAGATTTACTCCTTCTACAACAAGGGGCACTATGTCAAGCTTTAGGAGAAGAATGTTGCTTCTATGTTGATCATTCTGGAGTAATTAAAAAATCAATGACTAAAATAAGGGAGGGATTAGAGAAGCGACAACGTGAACGCATACTTCAAGAAGGATGGTTTAAATCATGGTTCAATCGCTCCCCCTGGTTCACTACCTTGATATCCACCCTCCTAGGACCCCTACTCATCCTACTTCTATTGCTTACTTTTGGCCCCTATATTTTAAATAAGCTGGTACAGTTTATGAAACAACGGCTAGGCACCATCCAATTGATGGTACAAAGAAATTACTCCTACCAACCAGTGACAACCAACATAGATACAGGAAATATTTAAACACTCAAATAGGGACCCTAGATAGGCTCCCCAAGACACATAGAGAGGGGGAAATGAGAGACCAGAAAGAAATAACACGTAACTAATTAAACAATGACACTGCCATTGTAGGACAAACCATTGTGAACAAAGGAGGATCCCGGGCTCGGCTCAGATAAGGAACTAACTGATTAAAGTGCCGACCTTTGCTTCTGTAACTCATGCTCGCTTGCTCAACAGGACATTCCAGAAATACTTAGCTCTGGGGGCCTCCGGCCCCTTGCAAAAGATAGGATCTGCAAGCAGTCTGCTGACCAGAGATGAGCAACTAGAAATGTTCCCGCGCGCGCCTTCTTGGAACCAATCATTTTAAAAGATGCTATGTGATGTAACCCCTTTTCCCCCTTCCCACTCTTTTCCTTTATAAACCCCTACTTTTAGAAGGTCGGGGCTCTCTCCCACTCCCGCTGCGTCGGTCTGTGTGGATTGAGTCCCTGCTTAAGCTTGACATTAAAAGAAACCTGTTGCTTTTACATTCGAGTGTCTCGGCTTCTGTGGCGGTCCTCTAGGTGATTCCTGGGTGACCGGGGGTCTTGGCTCCTGGTCAGGGGTCGTGGCACAACAAAAGGACCAAGGTTCAATTCCCCAGGACCCATGTTAGCCAGGTGCAGAAGGTGGCGCATGCATCTGGAGTTCATTTGCAGCAGCTGGAGGCCCTGGTGTGCCCATTCTCTCCCTCTCCCTCCCTCTCTCTCCATCTTCTCTCTTTCTCATTAATAAATTAAAAAAATATATTTAAAACAAACTGAGAAGAACCAGAAATGGGGGAAGGACACCATAGAGTTAGGTGCCAGTTGGCACAGAGCTGATTTCTCTCTGTGTATATAAATATGGTTAGGCTCAGGGGGTAAGAAACAGATTCTACATTTGCCTTGGTTTCTCTCCTGGGCACTTGGGGTCAGGCAGAGACAGTGCTGAGAGAGATCCACATGATTAACCGGCCTACCAAGAAAAGCTCACCTACAGCTGCAAATTTGCTGAAAATGAGCTGCCACCACCAGCAGCACCCATTCCAGGCACTCGGTATTGTGTTGCTGTGCTGCGTATAACTCCACTTAGCTCTCAACCAAATGCATTTAGGGAGAAGAGAAGTAGGGGCTATTCTTCCTCAGAAGTAGAGCTTTACAGTGTACTCTGGGTGGGTCCTAGGCTTTGTTTGGGGTCCCTCCCTGACTCATGTTTGTGTTTGCAACTGCTGGCCTATCCCGGGAGTCCTCTTACTTACAGCCATTCACAGTCAGCTCACATTGCTGGGATGAACTTCCAAACCAAGCACAGTTTATAGGAGGAATAGAATTTATTGCAGGTTTACAGATCCGGGGGAAGCTCCATAATGGTAGAAGAAGTTGGCCTCCTTTCACAATCCACGCCAAGGGAAAAGCAACCACACTGTAAGCAAGCACACTTGGGAACCCCCGGGGCAGAGCTCAAGCACTCTGCATGTCTTTAGTCTGGAAACAGGTTCCACCCCACAACACACCTTGGGGCTGGACCCTAGGATCCACCCACGGTGTCATCTCCTTCAGCCAGGCAGCTGGAGATCCAAGTTACAAGCTTGAATAAAATTCCTGCATCTATTGGGGGACAGCTATTCAAGCTACCGCATAGCCATGGGAAGAGTAGGCCCCTTTAGAGCTTCTCTCTCACAAGATATAAGGGAGGGTGTGGTAGAAGTGCACATTGCATTACCAGGACCCCACTGGATCAGCCCAACCTAGCATTAAATTGTCACAGGACTAGCCAAGCACATGTCTGCATCTGGGAATCTGGCATAATTTGTGATGATTCATTACCACTGACATTCCATCCATGTTCACGTCCTAAGAAAGGGAGAAGTCAAGGCATCACATAATCTCTAGCCATCGTGAAATCTTGGATGTGAAGCTGGGTGTTCTGAGCATCGAGATTCCAGAGCATTGGGGCTGTGGCTACTCCTACTCCATTCTAGTACAAGCCTGGCTTTGTCATTTCCCCATCCCCTAATCAATCACTGCTCCGGGCTCTAGGCTCCAGAGGGAGCCCACTGAAGTCTTTTCCTTTCCTTTCTCCTCTTGACTCAAATCATCCAGATTACCCTTGTTTTACCGTTGAAGTTAGCTTCTCATTGCTGGACAAATACCTGACCAGAAATGGCTTCTGGGAGGATAGGGTTTATTGCAGGTTTACAAATTCCAGGGGAACACAGTCAATGGTGGAAGAAGCTGGGCTCTCATCCATAGATTGGAGCAGAGAGACACCATCCAGCGTCAGCCATTGCCACTCCCAGCACGCAGAAGTCAGAGGTAAGAGGATCACAGGAAGTTTGAGGTCACCCTGAGACTACATAGTGAATTCTACATACAGTAATCCTCCTACCTCTGCCTCCCAAGTGCTGGGATTAAAGGTGTTCACCACCATGCCTGGCTCAGATTTTACACCATAGTTGTGGGCTTTGTTGTCACATGTGGCTGATCTTCAACTATGTGAAGAACCCCTTGTACTAGGAAGGATTCCTATTGTTACTAGTTTCGAGAGAGACAACATAGCTCATCTGGGCTCTGGATAGACGTAGCTTAGGGGTTAGAGTGACAGACACTCAACAGTCATTCTAACTTCCCAATCCAGCGACTATGGAGCTCTTGTCTTCTGACTTGCAAATAGTTGGTAAGTGCAGATACACAGAAGGGCAAGTTATGAAAGATTTATTTCATGAAAATAGAGAAGAAAGTAAAACAGAAAACTCGTGAGTTGGAAGGGATCCCAAATGTATAATCCTCATAGTGACTTGCGTCAGGTTTTCTTATCGCCAGTTGGGATGAATTTCACTGGTTAAGTCTAAAATGTGTATGGAGGACCTTGGTTGATTGACAGGTCACGGAGGAAAGCTCAGATTTGGAAACAACCCACAGGCAGGAAGGAAAAGCCCATGAAAAATTATGGAGGAAGAACCAGGAAGTTGTTCTTGATCACCAAGTGGAGTTGCCTTCTAGTCTGGACAGATTTGGGCCTGTGTTTCTAAATAACTACCTATAAAACGATTGTTCTCCTAATCTCTTGCCCCATGGAATTTCTATCTCAAATGCATCTCCATAAGCCAGCTTGAACGCAAGAGGGATGAGACCCCAATACTTCATAAAGCATTTTGTGACAAAAGCTTCCAGGTGACTGTCACCAGGACAGACCGGAGGTGTGAAGCTGGGGGTGGGGTCTGCTGAAATGTGCTGCTCCTGGATGAACCACCAGCCACTAGGTGGCGCTGACGATCAGCTACCATGTGCCACACAGCTGACACTCAATGATCACGAAGTTCAACAGGACTTACTCTTTGGGACATCACTGTTCACGTGCTGTTGTTCATAACCAGGCTCAACAGGTGATTAGGAATAGAGGTGGCACTTAGGACCACAACCCAGTTGCCTGAGGGCATGGAAAAGCCAACATTGCCCAGAGCCTCCACAGACAGGGGCCCAGGGAAGATCTAGACAGTGGCCAATTTTGATTTGAACCATACATTTTCCATGCACCGTGCATTTGGAAACTTCTTGGATTCCTGAGGTCTCCCTTTTCCATCATCCATGAAATGAGGTCATGCAGTCAAGGACAAAGCCTGTCTGTAAAGTTCCTGAGACAAATGCTGACAGAGGATCTTCCGGTTTCCCTCATTTGGTGCCACAAAGAAGAGCCCGTTCCCTAGAAGTCAGGCTGATCCCAGGACCAACCCACAGAGTGGTCCAGGTCACTCTCCTCCAGCGGTCCCTCCCTCAGCCTCTTCCTGCACTGTCTAGTCGTCAGGTGACCACAGCCTCTCTGACAGGCATTACAGTAGACCCTTGGCTTTCAAAAACTTACTGTTAGCCACTTGGAAGTTCTCAGCCACTGGGAAAGGCCAACATGAGTCTTTGTTGGTGCTGGAACCCAGTGCATGTTGTGCGTTGCTGTGAGCACCTTGCTGTGCCTTACCGTCAGCAAAGCTCATTGCAACACTCACAGGTACTGCTGAGCGAACACTCAAGAGACCCCTTGGGGAGTGGTGTCCCCAGCCTCAGCTTACAGAGAAGGGAACTAGAAATTGTCTATGCGATTGCCCAGAGCCACTTGGTATTCCTCAGCTCCAGCTACTGAAAGCTAATCTATTCCTGTAAGTCCCTGCTCAAACAAACATCTTCTACAATGCTCGTGTCACTTTTGTTTTGCTTTCTTTGTCTTATTTATTCATTTTGCAGTGCCGGCACTGAACACAAAGCCTCACTCATTCTAAACAAGGGCTCCCACCGCTAAGCTACATCTCAGCCCACTTTTTATTATTTCCCACTGCTCAGTTTGGTTTAACACAGTGCTTCTGTGGAAGCTTGGACCATGTTAGTGGAATTTGGTTTCATTGTGTTCTGCTCAGGGATCCAAGCAATGGCTTCACATGTGCTAGACAAGAAACTCTGCACTAAGCTCTACCTTCAGCTCCCGTCGTGTTTTACTTTGAATATAGCCCCCCCCTCATCTCCAGTGAGGCCACCTGGCTTCTACTGCCACAGACTAGTTTTTCAATTTTAAAAAATATTATGCAGATGGAATTACAAGGCAAACTATTATTGGACTTTTACAAAACAACCATCAGTTTTGGTGCCGGAGGTCTTGAAACTTCCCACTTGGCAAGCTTCAACTTCACATGGCTCAGTCTAGGGGATTGAACCTGGACCAGTAGGTTTTGCAAGCAATCTCTAACCACTTTGCCATCTCCCCAATCCTAAACCCTGGATTCGATCCCCAGAAACATATTTTTTAAAACAAACAATGATGCTGGAGTCTAGATGGCTTAGCAGTTGAGGTGCTTGCCTTCAAAGGTAAGGACCCAGGTTTGATTCCCCAGGCCCCACATAAGCCAGATGCACAAGGTGGCACAAGTATTTGGAGTTCGTTTGCAGTGGCTAAAGGCCTTAATGTGCCCATTCTCTCTCCCTCTCTCTCTGCCTCTCTCTCTCTCTCTCAAATAAGTAAAATAAAATAAGCAAACAATGGGTCTGGGGAAATGCCTTTATGGCTAAAGACACTTGCATGCAAAGCCTATGGCCCGGGTTCAGTTCTCCAGTAATGCACAAGGTGACATATACATCTGGAGTTCTTTTGCAGTGGCAAAAGGACCTGGCGTTTTCTCTCTGTCTTTCTCTCTCAGCTTGCAAATACATACATAAATAAAATACTTTAGAAGACAAAAGCAAAGAAACGGGACAAGATGGCCAAGTGTTTAAGGATACTGGACTGCTAAAAAATAAACAAAAAAACACTTTCTTTCAATTGCCGGATTGGGATCCATGGCATATGCAGATAGCTCTCTTTGACCTTGGCTTCTGGTTTGCAGAAGGATTTTCTTGAATATTATGAGACGTGTAAGATGTATGTGCTAAGAAAAATCTACACGTGAAGACACCAAATAAAGTTGGCTAAGCCTAGTTAGGTTGAAGAAGAAACTCTTTATTTTATGATATGTGATCTCATTAAATCGAACCAACTTTAGGAACAAATTCAAACTTGCATCAAGGCATTCCTGGTTGGAACATATTTATGTTTTCATTAATTCATTTGTTCGTTCATTTGTTCATTTAACCACCCTGATTCAGTAAAGGAGAGGAAAGCACTGCGGGGGGGGGCGGGGGGGGAGTGCAGCTTGGGGGTGGAGGCGGGGCGGAAACAGGAAGCATGGGCTCCTTACAGTACAGTGCTATTCCCGCCCCTTTGCCTGGTGAAGCCGGGTTGGTATGTGGTTATCATTATTTCTTGGACTGACTATCCAAGTGCATTGGGAAGTGCCTGAGGGCAGGGACATGCTGAGGTTGTCAATGACTGTCCCACCCAGAGCAGACATTCACTCAATGAAAGTCGACAGATGTGACAGCTAGGGAAGGAAGAAGGGAAGCTTTGTCCCTCAGTGAGGTGACAGTGTGAATACAATGATGAATGCATAAATACATTTAAACCAACACTTTCAGAAGCTGCTCTGGAATTGCTACTTCTCCATAACTCTCAGGCAGAGAAAGATAATTCTAGACACTCACACAGCTTCATGGTAACACTGTAGTGACCATTCATTGTTACACAAGGAGTACATATATATAACTCGTGAAGACACAAATTACACTGTTAACCTGTTGTTTTTTTTAACCTAGTAATACAAATTAAATAAACTTGCAATAGATGGTAGGGTAGAAGGATTCACAAACTGGAGAACAGGTCACATGTGGTTGGTGGCAATCCTCAGTGTCTACTGAGAGTCAGCCTCTTCCAGTTGAAAGGGTTGCTTCATGCTTAGGGCTCATTTTCATTTTTCCCTTCACTCTCCTGCCTGTGAAAATTACTTGGAGAATAGCACTAGTCTGTCACCCAGGCAACTGAGCAAGATTGGAAGCCACGCCCTTTCTCATTATAGATTTGCATTTGCAGCTGGGTTTGGTGACCTCCCAGGACTGAAAGCTAATCGGATCTCATGATGAATGAGGGTGTGGGGTGGAGTGGGGGCGGCTGGCTAGGATCCTCCTAATGCTGTTGACGGGGCTCTCCAGGCCACAGCGCCCCTGCTTCCCTGAGGACTCTGTTTGAGCTGTTAAACACACTCACATCTCCCCCTGAGAAGGAGGCTGGAAAGTGGCTTTGCTTCAAAAGTGCTAAGAATGCCCTCTGGATTGCAGTTTGTGCACCACCTTTCAGTTTCTAATGACAGCCCTAATTTTAACCAGTAGTCATTTTGACCATGGTTTCACAGAGCCTGCAGGTTAGCCTTGAACTTGAAAACTGGCTGAGATAAGGACAAAGATGCTAGGCCCCAATTCAGGCTTGGTAATTAGAATAAAAAATGAGAAACGATGTTGGTGAGGAGAGCATAGCTGGCCAACAGAGATGCCAGACATTTTGTACAGGCCATGTCTTTATCCCATGGCCTTGGCAACAGCCGCTCCTTTCTTTGTCCCATTGTCTACCCAGTGTTGGCTCAGGGACTTCTGAGAGAGGGACTGCTGACTCCAGCTATATGCAAAGCGTAGTCCGTGGTGAGGACAGGTGGAGGAAAAGGGTGCTGTGTACATTACCAGATTTTTTTTTTTTAATGAGAGGGGAAGAGAATAAGAGAGTGATAAAGAGAGACAAACAGACAGACAGAGAGAGAGAGAGAGAGAGAGAGAGAAAATTGCGCACCAGGGCCTTCAGCCACTGCAATCGAACTCCTGACACGTGTGGTATCATGTGCATGTGTATGACCTTGCGCTCTTGCATCCCCTTGTGCATCTGGCTTACGTGGGACCTGGAGAGTCGAACATGAACCTTTAGACTTCTCAGGCAAGCCCCTTAACTGCTAAGCCATCTTTTCAGTCCCCCCCTTTTTTTTCAACCTTTTTATGGACAACTTTCGTACATATGGACAATATACTTTGACATGACTGGACCTTTAGGTCACTAGTTTCCTCCTTTTCTTTCTTGCATTCCTACCTGCTCCCACCCCTTGGTGCGGGACATGGAACCTAGGCAGGGCTGTAAGCCCTTTACCACTGAACCACATTCCCAGCCCCCGTCTCCTTTTCTTTACATAACCCTGGGCATTAGTTGCTATCCCAAGCACTTTGTGTGTTTATGGGGGCATGACAGGGCCCCATGCCACTTCAAACGAACAACACTTACAAAGGGCATTTTGGGAATTGAACCCTGCCTGGCAGGCTTTGCAAGCAAGCACCTTTAACCACTGAGCCAACTTTCCAGCCCCATTCTTTGCTTTTAGTGAGACGGGGTGTCAGGTATCTCAGGCTGTCCTTGGAATTGCTGCAAAGCCAAGGATGACCTTGAACTCCTAGGTTTTATTTGTTGTTATTGTTGTTTAATTGTTTTGAGGCAGGGTCTCATTCTAGCGTAGGCTGGCTTTGAACTCATGGTGATCCCCCTACCTCAGCTTTCCAAGTGCTGGGATTAAAATCCTGAGCCACCACTCTCTGCTTTGGATGGCATCATTCTTTTTAAAATCTTTTTTTTTTAGAGAGAGAGAATTGGCAATACAGGGCCTCAGCCACTGCAATCTAATGCCAGATGCTTGTGCCACCTAGTGGGCATGTGCAACCCTGTGCTTGCCTCATCTTCATGCATCTGGCTTATATGAGACCTGGAAAGTTGAATATGGGTCCTTAGGCTTTGCAGGCATATGCCTTAATTACAAAGCCATTTCACCAGCCCTAAAATCTTTTTAAAAATATTTTATTCATTTGCTAGCAGAGAATGGGGGAATGGTCACACCAGGGTCTCTTGCCACTACAAACGAAATCCAGATGCGTGTGCATCTGGCTTACTTCGGTCCTGGGGAATGAAACCTAAGCCATCAGGTTTGCAAGTAAGTGCCTTAACTTTTGAGCCATCTCCACAGCCCCTGGATGACATCATTCTTATCTTAACCTATGAGATAGGCACTACATCCACACAGATATTAGAAGGGGAATTCTCAGGCAGAGGTGACTCGTCTGGGTCTCATGGCTAGTAACTGGTAGAATGGGAGCCCACTTCAGAGACCCTCACACTGGGATGTCCCCCAGCTTGCACCTGCTTATGAAGCCTGTGTGATGGCTCATTTGAGTAGGAGTGAGACAAGCGAAGAAGCTCTTCCGAGCACACTGGCTCAGGCTCAAAGGCACTGACTCTTCCTGGTCTTCATTACTATCAGCCTGGCAAGCTTGAGGTGAGCACACCACCATCTGTTCCCCACCCTCTAGAATCAAAGGAACTGATCCACCCCCTCCCCTTGTCCTTCCAGGACATCCTTCTGGTGCCCCTGGTGGGCTGCTGGGACAAGTGGCAGTGGATTAACAAAAGAAGAGGTGCACACATTTATTGACTGTTCATGGAAAGAATCCCAGGAAAGCCTATCCCCAGTAGCATGGTGGGGGCCAAAGTCTTCTGCACCCTCCTTTAGTGGGGACAGGAGGTGGCATATAGACAATGTGGAGAGAAAGCGAATGAGCCTGAGGACAGGCAACAACTTCTCTCTAGAAAGGTAATGGACGCAGGAGAGCACGTGACAAAGACTGCCCGGGGGTGGTTACATTCCACGGTCTCTTGTGGAGCAATATGAGTTTAGTCAGGAGAGCCACAAGGCCAGGACCATAGGCCATGGTCTTCCTCTCTGATGGACCAGAGTAAAGGTCCTCCCAGAATCTGCTGGTCACCAACAGCCATTAGGTGAGCACTGCAGGAGCCTGGTGAGGTGGAGGCACCTGTAGGTGCAGCTGCCTGGGAGGCAGGGATGTAAGGATCACTTGAGCCCAGTTTGAGAGGCCTGTGGAACATTGAAAGACCATCTTTCTAAATAAAAGAAAATAAGGGCTGGTGAAATGGCTTAGCATTTAAGGCGTTTGCCTGTGAAGCCTAAGGACCCCGGTTTGATTCCCCAGGACCCACGTAAGCCAGATGCACAAGGGGGAGCATGTGTCTAGAGTTTATTTGCAGTGGCTAAAGGCCCTAGTGTACCCATTCTCTCTATATACCTGCCTCTCTCTCTCTCTCTCTCTCTCTCTCTCTCTCTCTCAAATAAATAAATAAAATATTTAAAAATAAATAAAATAAAACAGAATTTAAAAAATCAGTGTATCAGAGGGCCATAGTTTGGAGTAGGATTCCAGGGACTCTGTCATCTTTGATTGTCCCTTCCTGCAGCATGGCAGGGTTGCAGAGACGGGGGCAGCACAATGCAAGTGTCCCTACAAGACAATGATCAACTGATTTTTTTTTTTTAATTTTTTTTTTTGGCTTTTCAAGGTAGGGTCTCATTCTAACCCAGGCCTGGAACTCACTGTGTAGTCGCCGGCTGCCACTGAACTCACAGTGATCCTCCTACTGATGTAGGATTTGGAGGTTTAGGAGGGGCCTCCCAGAATTTATGAACCTCAAGTTTTGGTCTCTGTCCTACCTTTAATAAAGAATTAATAAAGATGGACTCAAGAAGGATAAATTATGAATTTAGTTTATTGAGGGAAAATCACAAATTGTGGGGTTTATTTAAGAGAAATTGATTGAGGCTTTAGGGAAAAAAACTGGAATAGAGCCATAAGAATGTGAACTTAGAGAAACTGATACTTTGAAAGAGAAACTAGGGCAAAGCTGCTGGCATGTGACAAGTAGAATCTAGGAGCTTATACAGGGAGACCCAGGGCAAACTGGCATGGCATCCGCCATGTGTTTTTAGAGAAGTTACAAGGACAAAGAGTGAGGCTCAAGGAAAAAATGAGAGGGCAGATATCAAAGTAGAGACCAAGAGATTCAGAGGAAAAATGAGTAATGAAGAGAGAGTTATACTCATGGTTACCCCAAGTTTAAAGAAATTACATATGTAGCAGACCTAGAGTTGATGAGAGCACTCAGAGGTAGATCTGGAGGGTAAGGAAAATACACACCCGGTAGATTCAGAAACCAGAGGAAAATCGTGCATGTAATCAAAATGAGAAGTTACCCCAAACTATAAAGCAGAGACAAGCAGAAAAGTTGTCCCAGACCAAGAAACAGTTCTATGCTCTTCCCCCTGAAGGGGAAGCCGACTCAAAACAGAGTGGATTTGTGTGCAGTGAGGCAGAGCAGGGTGGAGTCAGCAACAGTAAGGAGACAGGAGCTTTTTATAGGCAAGGGCACCTGATTGGTTAGTAGGTTTGGCGAGCAGCTCCCAGAGCCAGCCCACCTGGCCTATGCTGTCTAGTTAGCCCTCTAGACTGCGGGCAGCAGGGGGCGCTGTAGATCAATCTCTATCAGACACGAGTTCCATTTCTGCAGGTCCATTTTTTGTGTCAGGGCAAGATGGCATGTGGGGTGGTACCTGTATTTTTCTCTTTGGGCCTCAATCTCTAACTAAAACTGCCCTAAAAAAAAAAAGAAAAAAAAAAAGCTAGCTTTCTCCAATCCTCCTTCTCTACCTCTGCCTCCCAAGTACTGGGATTAAAGGTGTGTGCCACAATGCCCTGTGGTGCAGTCAGGTTCGCATTGCTGGTAGAAATCACCCAACCAAGAGCAGCTTGTGGGGAAAAAAATGAGGCTTATTTTGGCTCACAGGCTCTAGGGAGAAGCTTCATGATGGCAGGGAAAATGACAGCATGAGCAAAGGGTGGACATCACCCCCTGGCCAACAACAAGGTGAACAACAGCAACAGGACAGTGTGCCAAACACTGGTGTGGGGAAACTGGCTGTAATACCCATAAGACTGCCCCCAACAATACACTCCTGCAGGAGGCTTTAATTTCCAATTGCCATCAGCTGGGAAGACTAGCATTCAGAATACCTAAGTTTATGGGGGACACCTGAATCAAACCACCATACCCTGCTTAAAATATTATTTATTAGAGAAAGAGAGAAAGAAACAGAGAGAGGATGAGTATGGATGCACCAGAACCTCCTGTCACTGCAAATGAACTTGACTCGTGTTACTTTGTGCATCTGGTTTTACTTGGGTTCTAGGGAATCAAACTCAGACTGGCAGGCTTTGCAAGCAAGCACCTTCAATCACTGAGCCATGTCTCCAGCCCTAAGACAATAAATGATTTAAAGACAAGAAAAATGAGGCTATGTGATAGATGTCCAATGCATAGGAAAGTAACTAATTAGTTCACAATTTTAAGTGACTCTTCAAGTGCCAAGTCTGGCTAGGAAACGGTGGTTCGCTACCAACAAGGCAGGGGAGGTCCTTGCCCCATGAACTTGACAAACCCAAAAGTAGCAAGGTGTGAGGGAAGCAGCCATGGCAAGAGCAGTGTCAGTATGACACTCAGAGAATGCCCAGCAGGCAATGTGCCCATTGCAATGCAACAGACAAGGCAGCCTCCTGAAGACCCGGACCAGGTCTCAAAGGGCTCTAAAGCCAGAATGGGCAGGATGTACCAACAAGCAGAAGACAGGGACAGGAGACAAAGCCAATAGCTCCCTCAGGTCCAGGGGCCTTGGAGAAGAATCCTCATTATATGAATGCATGTGTGTTCTGCTATGAGACAGGAAGGCGACCTGAGGCAGGATGGATCCAGTATGCAATTTGTGTCAAAGTTTAGATGGCATTGTGTGTATTCATGTGTCAACACACAGCAGTGGTTCAAGAAGGTAGTTTCTGTGGGAATCTCTTCTGCATCTTTTTCCTGAGTCCTCCAAGCCTCCTGATTCTGTGTGTGGGCCTGGGGGACTTGGAGACTGTGGTAGTTTGAATAGATAGCCCCCAACATATTAAGTTAATTATGTAGTTTGCATCTGCTACCACCTGGCTGGAGGCAGTGTCACTGGGTGGATCTTAAGGTGTGAGATGCAGAGGTAGGAAGAGTACTGTGAGTTTGAGGCCAGCCTGGGACTACAGAGTGAGTCCCAGGTCAGCCTGGGTTAGAGTGAGAGTCTACCTCAAACAAAATGAAAAAAAAAAAAATTAAAAACCTGCATGTTCATGAAAGTATAATTCATGCTAACTGAAAAAAAACAGTCCTGTGGTGGCTTGAATAGATGACTCCAATATATTCAGTTTGTAGTTTGCATCTGCAGCCACCTGGCTGGAGGCAATGTCACTGGGTGGATCTTAAGGTGTGGTGGTGGGTTTCAGATTTCAATCTAAAGATATGCAAAGTGTGCCTAGCTGGAGTTCCTGAAGTGCTTTTCTCTCTCTCACTTTCTCTGCTTGGTCCTGTGAAGGCAGGCCAGCTTCTTCTGCCATTATGGAACTTCCCCTGGATCTGTAAGCTCCAATAAATCCCTTCCTCCATAACTGTGCCTGGTCTGAAAGTTCATCTCAGCAAACCTGAAGCTGTCTGCTACATATCCATTTACCAATGTAAGGATGAGTAAAATGGGGTATATACTTTATATCTTGCAATATAAAGAAACAAATTACTGATTCCCCACTACAAGAATGAACCTGGAAAATATTTCTAAATGATAAGAACAGTCATGACATACTATATTGTGTATTTCCATTTATGTGAAATGCCCAGAATAGGCAAATCCATACAGACAGAGAGCAGATTTCTGGTCACCTAAGACCAGAGTGAGGGTGGGGAATTTAGAACAACTGATGATGGTAAGACATACATACATTTATTTACTTATTTATTTCTTTAATGAGAGAGGGAGAGAACATGGGCATGCCAGAGCTTCCTGGCTGTATGTGGGCACTGAGAAATCAAACCTGGGCCATCAGGCTTTATAAACTAGTGCCTTTAGCAACTAAATGATCTTTCCAGCCAAACATTTAATTTTAAAACTTAGCTAATTAATCAACAAATTTTAAACTTTTTTAAGAAACATTGACAGCTTTCATAAATTGAAATGAATACCATGATCTTAATACCCTCCTTTTTTTCTTCCAAATCCCTCTCCACTGAATCCCTTTTCCTTCCCAACTAGTCTCTCTTCTATTTTGATGTCATCATTGTTTCCCTTCTGTTATGCAGGTCTTGTGTAGTTAGTGTCAGCCACCATGAGGTCATAAATATCTAGGACACTTTGTGTCTAGAAGATAGTATTGTAAGCACTCCTCCCCTTCCTGTGGATTTTACATTCTTTTAGCCACCTCTTCTGAAATGGTCCCTGAACCTTGGAGAGTATGGTAGAGTGCTGAACACACCACTGTTACTTCTCAGCACTTTGGTGAGTTTTGAGTCACCCCAGTGATTCAAACTCTGAAAAGAGATGTTTTTCTAACCACAAGTGAGAGTAGTGAGCTAACTAATGTTTTTACACACAGCCTCACTATATAGCCAAGGTTGGCCTTGAACTTAAGGATTACAGCTGTTCATCATCACCAAGCTTAGCAAACAGTTTTTGGGGAGGTTCCTAAGGCTGTGGTGATGATCCCACAATTTTGAGAAAAAAACACGTAACACTGAGTTGTACTGACTAGATGAACTTTTGCTATGTGAATTAGCTCTCAATAAGAGTGTTTTTATTTTTGAAGGGGTTGTGTTTTAATCCAGAAAGTGTTAGTGATAGAGTGCTCAACTTTAATAATGTTGAAAAAACAATGAAGTTTTGTACTTAGAAATGAAAAGTAGGACTGCTACCGGTTTCTCCAGCTGATTTTTTAAGACAGTAATTGACCCAGCCTTTGTTTGCTTGACAAAATATTTAATTTCTGAGATATTGTTTTGTCCTTCACTTACACAACAGCTATTTTCCATTTCTGAACTGAAAATTCAGTTTCAAAGGGACCTCAATTCTGGAGGCAAATCTATCATTAACATTCTTCCTTGAAGTCGTCATGAAGATTTACTTGTCTGCTCTGTGGCACAGTCAGCTTCTCTCCTGCAGGAGCTTCCCAGTGTTTAGGAAAGATAATTTATTCTTCTTTTTCTTCTCCTTCTTCTCCTTCCTTCTTCCTTCTTCCCTCTTCTTCTTCTTCTTCTTCTTTTTTTTTTCAAGGTAGGGTCTCACTCTGGTCTAGGCTGACCTGGAATTCACTCTGTAGTCTCAGGGTGGTGATCCTCCTACCTCTGCCTCCCGAGTGCTGGGATTAAAGGCATGTGCCACCATGCCCAGCTGAAAGATAATTTCTTTTTAAAAAATTTATTAATTTATTTACTTACTTACTTGAGAGAGAGAGAAAGACAGATACACAGAGAGAGAGAATAGGCCCACCAGGGCATCTAGCCACTGTCAACAAACTCCAGACTCATGTGCCACCTTGTGCATCTGGCTTGTGTAGGTACTGGGGAATTGAACCTGGGTCCTTAGGCTTCACAGGCAGGTGCCTAACCACTAAGCCATCTCTCCAGCTCATGGAAAAATAATTTCTTAAAGTGATACTTGGGAGGGTAGCTTAGTGGGTAAAGTGCTTCCTCGCAAGTATGAGGGCCTAAGTTTGATCCCCAGAATCCTTGTAAAAATGCTGGGCATGGTGGTTTTCTCCTATAATCCAAACATTGAAGAGGTAGAGATGGGAGGATCCCTGGAGCTTGCTGGTCAGCCAATCTAACCTAATTGGTGGGCTCCAAGCCAGTGAGAGACCCTGTTTCAAAGGTGGATGGCATTCCTGAGGACAGTACCCAAGGTGGTCCTCTGGCCTCCACCACATATGCCCATGCGTTCACCTATACACACATACACACACATCCACAAAATGAAAATAAAGTGAGACTTGACTTGTTTCTATAAATAAATGGGGCATAGCAAGATATAAGGGAATAAAGTTCTACAGAGACCTGCAATTAGGCTTCAAACCAGGCAGCCTATATAGGTGGGGAAGGGACAATGTAATGTACAAAATTGATTTTTCTTTGTATTTGAAGAAGAATATGTGCATGTCGTTGAAAGGTGGATTTACATATGAAAACAAGGAAGCTTTGCTTTGGACAAGGCTCCTGCATTACGTCTCAAACTGAACTAAAAATTAAAATGGACTCACTCATGCTAAATGGCATATCAGTAAACCCAAACTAAGTTATTAACTGACCTTTTCTTTACATCTTTTAAATTTGTTGACAAGTTATATTATTATATTATATATATTATTTCTAATATGTATTATATTATAATTATATATTATTGTTTTTTGAGAAAGGATCTTACTCTATCTCAGGCTGACCTGGAATTCACTATGTAGTATCTTTACCACTGAATAGAACTCCATTGTACACAAGCAGCACATCTTTATTATCCCTTCATCTGTGGAGGGACATCTAGGCTGGTTCCATCCTAGCTATCGTGAATAAAGCAGCAATAAAAAACATGGTTCTGCAATTATCTGTAAGGTAGTGAGAAGAGTCATTTGAATAAATGCCTAGAAGTGCTATAGCTGGATCATATGGTAAATCCATTTTTAGCTGTCTCAAGAACCTCCACACTGATTTCCACAATGGCTGTACCAGATTGCATTCCTAACAGTGTAGAAGGGTTCCCCTTTTTCCGCATCCTTGCCAACATTTATTGTCTGGGGCGAGCCCCCTGTCCTTCAGGAGAAGAACGACCACCAGACGAAGATCCTTCTTGATCACACTTTATTGGAGAGCCTCTTGGTTAACAGGAAAGCTGATGGCGAGGGGCGAGGGGCACAGGAGTGTAGCTGCTTTTATAGGGCAGAATACTACGGGGCGCCTGCTGATTGGCTGCCATAGGCTCACCCGCCCACAGGAGCCACGGGATAGGCTCGGGACAAGGTGCGTCAAGCGCATGCGCAACCTCAAGCGAGGTTGGCGCCAAGGCGCTGCCTAAATAAGGAATTGTTTACCTCAAGACTGGCAGGAAGCCAGCGCCATCTTGTAATGGCATCTGCATTAGCTCCCTACAATTGTCATTTGTTTTCTTGATAGTAGCCATTCTGACAGGAGAGAGATGGAATCTCCAAGTAGTTTTAATTTGCATTTCCTTGATGGCTAAGGATGTAAAATATTTTTTTTTAGATGTTTATATGCTATCTGTATTTCTTCTGGTGAGAACTCTCTATTTAGCTCCATAGCCCATTTTTTCTTAAATGTTTTATTTATTTATTTATGAGACAGAGAGAGAGAGAGAGAGAGAGAGAGAGAGAGAGAGAGAGAGAGAGAGAGAATGGGCATTCCAGGAACTCCAGCCACTGCAAACAAACTCCAGATGCATGCACCACCTTGTGCATCTGGCTTACATAGCTCCTGGAGAATCGAACTGGGATCCTTTGGCTTTGTAGGCAAATGCCTTAATGGCTAACCCATTTCTCCAGCGTCCCTCCCAACATAGCCTATTTTTTAATTAGGTTGTTTGATTTCTTCCAGGTTTTCCAATTTTGTGAAATGCAAATTTTTAAAATATGCCCTGATGATTCTTTCAGTCTCATTGTTATCAGTAGTGACATCTCCATTTTCATTGCTGAACTCATTTATTTGAGTCTTCTCTCTCTTTACCTCTCACTCTTTTTTGTTTGTTTTTCAAGGTAGGTTCTTACTATAGCCCAGACTGACCTGGAATTTACCATGTAGCCTCAGGGGGGGCCTCAAACTCACTGTGATCCTCCTACCTCTTTGCCTCCTGACTGCTGGGATTAAAGGCATGAGCCACCATTCCCAGTTCTTTTTTTTTGATCAGTTTGGCCAGTGGTTTATTAATCATGTTTAATGTTTCAAAGAACAAGCTCTTCATTTCATTAATTTTTAAAAACTGTTTTCTTTATTTTAATTTTGTTTATTTCTCCTTTATATGCATTATGGTACCATTATGATCAAGGGCTTTCCTAAAGCAACTTATTCATTCTCTCATCCAGCCGCCATGCTACAGACTTTGGGGCTGCAAGTGGCCCAGAAGGACCCAGATGTTCCTTATGACCTTTTTACTGTGCCATTGGATTCCCATCTTGTCTTCCAGGGTATCACTGTGCTGAGCCAAAATGGTACCAAGAAGGCTGGCTTCATACATAGTTAAGGTGCTTGCCTGCAAAGCCTAAGGACTTGGGTTCAGTTTCCCAATAGCCAAGTAAAGCCAGATGCACAAGGCAGTACGTGCATCTGGAGTTAATTTGCAGTGGCTAGAGGTTCTGGCATGCCCATTCTCTTTTTTTCCTTCTCTTTCCTTGCAAATAAGTAAATAAATATTTTCAGTGCTACCCAGAAAGTCCTAGATATACTGGGTAAAATTTAAATTAAAAAATAAATCAACAATAAAGTTTTTTTTTTTTTTAAGGAAGAAAGGAAGAGAAGGAAGAAAGAAAGGTTTTCAGGGAGAGAAAAAAAAGAGAGAACCTGGAGACAGAGGGATGGTTTAGCAGTTATAGCATTTGCCTGCAAAGCCAAAGGACCCAGGTTGGATTCCCCAGGACCCACGTGAGCCAGGTGCACAAGGTGGCACATGTGTCTGGAGGTCATTTGCAGTGGCTGGAAGCTCTGGTGTGCCCATTCTCTCTCTCCCTCTCTCTTTCTCTCTGTCAAATGAATAAATAAAAATAAAACATACTTTTAAAAAGGAGAGAGGCTGGGTGAGGTGGCGCATGCCTTTAATCCCAGCACTTGGGAGGCAGAGGTAGGAGGATCGCCAAGAGTTCAAGGCTACCCTGAGAGTCCATAGTGAATTCCAGGTCAGCAGCCTGAACCAGAGTGAGACCCACCTTGAAAAACAAAACGAAAAAAAAAAAAAGAGAGAGAGAGAGAGAGAGAACCCATCCAGGTGAACATGCTGAGATAAGGGCTGACTTGACCATAACATCTAACATCTTCATGGACCCTTCCTGCAAAGTTTTAAAAGTCATTGTCTCTGTTGGAATTAAATTTTTTCCCCCACAAATTGGCACAAAACACATGTATTCAAACATTTAGATTCCAACTAGCAATGTTGTTTAGACTCTTGAGATCACAGTATGAGCTTATACATGTGAGAGCTTTCTGTCACCTTTTCTGTAAAAAGAAAATCTTTGATGAAATGGTGGCCCTTGTGTGGAGTGTGAAGAAAGAGAAGTGTGTTGCGATTCCCCCAGTGTCCTGAGCTTTGGACCTGTGATACCACCGTTCTGTGAGGCAGAGAGGTGAGGTAACACCATGAGATGTACAGCCTGGGCTTGCTCAGAGGCATGCCTTCTGCAGACTACACTATCCTGAGACATGGTCAACCAGAGGTCTGTCTCCACTTCCCTGAATGCCTGGTGAGTTTGGGGGAAGAGAAATGAAGGGAGGCTATTAAAATGTATCATTGTTCGCCATCAATTTTACCTTATCTAGTATCATAAATTACTTATACCACACTGCCTTGTAGCAAAGGAAAATGGATAACTTGGATTCTCATGCATACATAGCCATGTCATTTAGAGAAACAAGGCAAATTATCCTGTATAATATATTATTCACACCTTCTCAGTTAACTGAGAAGTTAGTTCCTCATTATACCTACATATAAGATATGCAGTTTGATAGTATTAGCAGAAAACAGAGTAAAACAATGTCTTCAATTTTCAAAGTAATGTATTTAAAATCATACTTTATACTCCAGTGTTTAAAATGAAGCTATTATGATTTGTTACATAGCGTGCTTGAATTTTCTAGCCTACAAATAATAGGAATAATGATAATGATTCTCTGTTAAGGACAAAACAAATAGCTGCACACTTTTTTAAATTGTGGAATAATGGCACAGGAGTATTATAGGGTAAAAACAAAATGTATATGCTTGTTTATATTGCCCAAGTGTGTATTCTTTTTAAGTTAAGGAATTGTAAGCAAGTCACACATGTATGACTTAGTTGCATTAAATGTACATTGAAAAACTTCAAAAAAAAAATGAAGGGAGGCTATAACAAAGATTCTTTGTCTCTGCTTGGGCAAACATGAGCCTATTTTCTTCTGGGGCCCTCTGTGCACTCATCAGTGGAATTCAGTTTTAGCAAAGAATCTGCTACCAGTTCATCAAGTGCCATTTTCCACCAGCATCTGACCAGGTTCTAATGTGTCTCCATCCTCCCCGATCTTATCTGATCACCCCAAGCTCTTTTTAACAAGAGTCCTGCTAGGTTGGTTTAGCCAAAATCCACCCCCACTTTTTTTTTTTTGCTAGGAATCCATTTTTTATTTGATTTTATTTTTATGAAAAGATTACAATGAGCTGGACATGGTGGTGCATGATTTTAATACTAGCACTTGGGAAGCAAAGGTAGGGGGATCACTGTGAGTATGAGGTCACCCTGAGACTACATAGTGAATTTGGGTCAACCTAGGTTAGAGTGAAACCCTACCTCTAACCCTCTCCCCCCAAAAAGATTATACATTTATATCCCCTCTCCCTCATCCTTATCCCACTGAGGATCCTCCTGAATGGGGCTCTTGGTATAAGAATCCACTTTTTGCTACTGTAATGAAGTATGTATAGCTAGGTGACTTTATAAAGAAAAGGAGTTGCTGGGTGTGATGGCGCATGCCTTTAATCCCACACTTAGGAGGCTGAGGTAGGAGGATCATTGTGAGTTCTAGGTCAGCCTGAGAGTACATAGTAACATCCTGGGCTACAGTAAGACCCTATCTTGACAAACCAAAAACAAAACAAAAAAGGAGTTATTATTTTTCTTTTAAAATTTTTATTGACAATTTTCATACATGTACATAATGTATTTCGATCATAATACCTTCCCATTACTAAACATATTTTATTTAGCTCACAATTCTGAACTTTCGCCAGCACTGACTGAGCTCTGGTGAGGGCCCAACAGCAGATGGCGTCATGACTGGAGTGCGTATGGGAGTAGATCATACCTTGAAAGAGGTCAGGGAGGGATTCAGGGGTTGGACTTGCTCTTATAACATCTTGCTCTTACAACAAAGTGCCCACGGTTTCCATAAAAGTGATCTGATGAGCTTGAGACCTCCTGTTGTGGCTATACTGACGACAAACCTCCAGTTCACAAACCAATGGAGACACATTCGAACCTTGTCCAAACCACAGCCCCCTCAGTGATTTTCCATCCACTGACTCTCATCCTGCTTCTTGGCCCTCCTTCCCCACTTGTCCATGCCACATTTGGAGTTGAGCCCAATCACTCTACCATGTTAGAAGACCTCATGGCAGCGGTCTATGCACCTATGACAATGGTCCCAGATGAGACCTTCCTTCCTGTGTTTCCACAAGCATCTTTGTCTTTAACAGAAGTTCCTCTGTACCAAGAATCCTCTGTATGTCTCCTCAGTGTGCTGTGTCTCATACCCATGGCCATAAATATGACAAAGGATGTGATGAGCGATGCCTCCCATCCAGACACATCTTTCTTTCTTTTTTTTTTTCTTTTTCTGACATAAGGTCACACTCTATCCCAGGCTGACCTGGAACTCAATTTGCAGCCCCAGGCTGGTCTCACATTCATAGTGATCCTCCTATCTCAGCATCCTGAGTGCTGGGACTAATGATGTTCCCCACCATGCCCACCAAAGATCCAGAGGTGCCCTTTTATAGAGGCTGTGCTGGCCTTTGTGCCTGAGCTAGGGCTCCCAATTCTTTCCTTTTTGTGTTAGGGGCAGAAATTTGCCCCAATCTGGCTCAATTAAATTTTTCCCTCCCAGTAGGTTTGGAACACAGAGGCTAAACAAGGGAGGCAGTTAGCTCTGGGGAATAATCACCTGTACTGTCAGGGTTGGCTGTAGCTCAAGCCTTTACTGAGATGACCAAAGCCACAAACAGAAAAATGACAGAAGAGAAGAGAAGCCATGTACGGAACACAGCTAGCAAGGAGGTGCAGAAGCAAGGAAGTCCTTGCTGCCCAAGAGTCCGAAGCACAAGAAGCTTGCACACTTCTTCCCCTCATAGATGCGAAGGGGAGGGCTGTTAGCATCGTTAGAACACCATCTTTAAGTATTTGTATTTATTTTCAAGGAGAGAGAGAATGAGAATGAATGGTGTGCCAGGACCTCCAGCCACTGCAAATAAACTCCAGATGCATGCACCACTTTGTGCATCTGACTTTACATGGGTACTGGGGGATTGAACCAGGGTCTTTAGGCTTTGCAGGCAAGGGCCTTAGTTGCTGAGCCTTCTCTCCAGCCCTTTAACAACCATCTTTCACTGAATGTTAACTCAAGAGGTGTAAGAGATTATGAAATGTCTCAATGTGGTATGTCCCCAATTATTGTGTGTGGGGGGGGTGAGTTGAGGTAGTCTTACTCCAGCCCAGGCTGACCTAGAATTTACTATGTAGTCTCAGGGTGGCCTTGAACTCAAGGTGATCCTCCTACCTCTGCCTTCTGAGTGCTAGGATTAAAGGCATGTGCCACCACACCCAGCTAATATGTTCTAAATTTAATCTGGTACAGAACCTAATTTTGTGAGCTGTAATTGCCAATCTTCTGGGAAGAAATTAATTTTTTTTCTGAGACACAGTCTTATGTAGACTTGCTTGAGTTCCCTATGTAACTGACAATGACCTTGAAGTCCTGACCCTTCTTTCTTCCTCCACCCAAGTGCTGGGATTACAGATTATAGGCCTTCAAAACCACACCTAGCACAAACTACTGGATCTTTTACTTTTTACATGTAAAGGTTCAATGCCAATATTATCATTCTTGATTAAAAAATATAAGTGCAGTCAGTGATAAACTTAAAACAATTAAAAAAATAAAAGCAGGATCTCACTCTAACCCAGGCAGACCTGGAACTCACTCTGTAGCCCCAGGCTGGCCCACGGCAATCCTCCTATCTCAACTTCTCCTGAGCTGGGACTAAGGGCATGTGCTACCATGCCCAGCTTTAGTGATAAATTTTAATGAGATTAAAACTTATTTTAGGAGCTGGGACAATGGCTCAATGGTTAAAGGCACTTGCTTGCAGTTCAATTCCCAAGCCATCTTCTACAGAGTTAGATGCAACAAAACAAAAACAAACAAACAACAACAAAAAAAAAAACCCAAGGTAAAAATATCTGACATTCTTCTGCAGTGGCAAGAGGCCCTGGTGTACCCATACACACACATGCATGCAACACATATGTCTGCAAATAAATAAGTTAAAAAAACAAAACACTTATTGTAGGAAGCCTGTCACCCATTCCCCCACTCAAGCAGGACAAGAGTGATCTGTAATCAAACATGCTTTTCTGATGGTACCTTCCCTCCATCATCTGATAACCTTTTTCTTTTCCTTACAATGTCCTATACAACAAGTAAATTGCAGTGTTTTTACAGAAGTTTTCTCCTTTGAATGCCAGAGCACCCTAAGTCTTGCACCTAAATTGTCTGCAAAGTTGACTTTAGCCAGAATCATTCCCACTGTGAGGTGGTGGTTGTCAAGACGCGGGCTGTAGCCACAGCTTTACCTGGGAACTTGCTAGGGGCTCAGATTCTCACATTGCCTCTAGAACTACTGGCCTGGAAACTCTGGGTTGGTTCCAGTATTCCGAGTGCCAAGTGATGCTGGAAGCTCAGTTTGAGGATTCCCGTCCCAGGGACACAAAAGCTCAGAAAGGCTCAACCTCAGGTGGCACTGAATGGATGTCAAGGGACATATGTGGAGGTCACTTGTCTGTATTTTTCTTGGTTCAAGGTGGCATAATTCCAATAAATAAATTATTCTGATGACAGGAATTTAAAGAATGACCCAGAGGAAAGGTCATTTATTGTCTCCAGTGCAGACTGGAGTTTTGTTCAGGTTACATGCACTGTTCTTGCATTCCCTAGACCCATAATAACTTCAAGCTTCTGACCAACCCTGCTGGTCTCCCCATTCAGGAAGAGGCTAATGAGAACTTTCCTCAGAGGGAGTGTGCCCCCACAAGTCCCAAGATTCCATTTGTTTGCAGTTAGCCATGCAGATCTCCCACTGACACGTTTAGCTAGGGACAATGCCATGTTCCCAAGCAGGAGGCCTCAACACTTGACAGATGGAAGGAGCTAGCATCTTTATTTAGAATGAGGAACAGAAAAGAAGCCTTTTACTTGTGGGGAAGACAAGTTAGGAAAAGACAAAAATGGTCACCTCCTTCCTAGATCATTCCTCTCTTAGCCTCTCCTATTTTTATCAAGAAATGACTTTTCTGTCCCCTGTTACCCAAACCATCCATCTTTCCTATATGATACAATAGTTATCTTTCAGTATAGATTGGCTCC